>NC_136601.1:1701040-1751040 GCF_910589615.1 Taurulus bubalis | reverse complement strand
ACACAGTACCTCCTGTAGTGTATTTATACACATGAGACAGAGCAGTACTTCCTTATGTTCAGAGTACTTACATGTACTTCATGTACTGTGTACAGCCTCAATGAACACATTAATGAACATGATCTCTGGTATATGTTAAATATTATTATATATTCACCGTGCTTCCTGTTGGCCACCGAGGAACTTTTATTCTCATCTCATTGGTTAACAGCTGTCCAATCAGCTGCTTCTGCTTCTTCTGCCTCTTCTGTTTCTTCTACTTCTATTTCTTCTTCAGTGTATTTCTTCTTCTGCTGTTTCTTCTTCGGTTTCTTCTACTTCTATTTCTTCTTCTTCTCCTTCTTCTTCTTCTTCTTCTTCTTCTTCTTCTACTTCTTCTACTTCTATTTCTTCTTCTTTTTGTTTCTTCTTCTCCTTCTATTTCTTCTTCTGCTTCTATTTCTTCTTCTGTTTCTTCTGCTTCTATTTCTTCTTCTGTTTCTTCTACTTCTATTTCTTCTTCTATTTCTTCTTCAGTGTATTTCTTCTTCTGCTGTTTCTTCTTCTGTTTCTTCTACTTCTATTTCTTCTTCTTCTCCTTCTTCTTCTCCTTCTTCTTCTTCTTCTTCTTCTACTTCTTCTACTTCTATTTCTTCTTCTTTTTGTTTCTTCTTCTCCTTCTATTTCTTCTTCTGCTTCTATTTCTTCTTCTGTTTCTTCTACTTCTATTTCTTCTTCTGTTTCTTCTACTTCTATTTCTTCTTCTGTTTCTTCTACTTCTATTTCTTCTTCTTCTTCTTCTTATTGTTGCTGTTTCTTCTTCTCTTCCTATTTCTTCTTCTGCTGTTTCTTCTTCTGTTTCTTCTACTTCTATTTCTTCTTCTTATTATTCTTGTTGTTTCTTCTTCTCCTTCTATTTCTTCTTCTGCTTCTATTTCTTCTTCTGTTTCTTCTACTTCTATTTCTTCTTCTTCTTCTTCTTCTTCTTCTTATTCTTGTTGTTTCTTCTTCTCTTCCTATTTCTTCTTCTGCTGTTTCTTCTACTTATATTTCTTCTTGTTTCCTCTTCTGTTTCTTTTACTTCTGCCGTCATTTCTTCTGCTGTTTCTTCTTCTTCTACTTCTTCAGCTGCTTCCGTTTCTTCTTCTGCTGTTTCTGTTTGTGGTTTCTTCTTCTTTGCTTTTGATAAACATTTTACTAAAGTAGTGTACTTATCTCAGTAGATCCCTGTGAAGTACCACACTGTAAAACACTGTTACTGTAATAGTACGTGTTCCAGAGTAAAAATACCCTATTCCAGTAAAAATACTAGTACCAAGGTGTAAAAATACTGTACCAGTGAAAGTACTAGTACCACAATAAAAATACTGTTCCAGTAAAAGTACTCGCACCCTGGTGTAGAACTAGTTCCAGTGAAAGTACTAGTACCACAATAAAAAGGCTGTTCCAGTAAAAGTACTAGTACCACAATAAAAATACTGTTCCAGTAAAAGTACTAGTACCACAATAAAAAGGCTGTTCCAGTAAAAGTACCACACAGTAAAAATACTGTTAGAGTAAAATGTCCTTCAGTATAATCAGTAAAGTGTAGTGAAGTATTCAAACTGTGACTGTTCTAACATGAAAGTAGCATAACAATAAAAGTACTCGAGTAAAAGTACTTCAGTTACATTCCACAACTGGACTTTTGTCTTATTTTTTATACTTTTACATTCTGGTAGTAATAAAGCATTTTTACTCCAGTTGAATTTAGACTACGGGACTTTTGCTTGTAATACAGTATTTATACACATAGTATTTGTACTTATACTAGTAAAAAGATCAAAGTACTGCACTGCAAACTCACAAGCTTTAAACCTGCAGCAGCTTGAACTCAACTACGATCAAAACCAACAAGCGCTGCACTGATTATTGATCATGTAAAGAACTCGTAGTTTTTTGTATTCTGACAAACTGAATATTTTACCACATTTTTTTCCAGTCTAATTATCTTTTAATCTGCGCTTATTGTTTAAACACAAAAAGTACCAGGAAATGAAAACAGGACAACGGGAAAACTGCAATTTGTTCAACTTTATTGAGAAAAAAAACCCCGATCACAGAGCGATCAGGTGATCAATCGGAGCGATCAATGAGCCGGTGAGAGCTTGAGTTTCATCTTCAGTGCAAAAGAGGAGAACAGTGTCGTGATGAACTAACGGCTCTCGTCTAAAAACAACAAAACAAAAACAGAATAAAACCAAAAGGCTGTCGTTTATTTTATGTATATATATATAATATCTCAGCAGCACATGAACCAATCACTGACATGCATTAAATTATTATTATTTACTGTAACAGTTCTCTCTTCAGTCCACTGCGTGTTTTGTTTATTATTTTCGTTGTTTTGCAGTTGGCACATTCACAGCTCAGAGTCCTCCGTCACCCGCTTCTTTTATTTTACTTTTATTTTGAAAAAAAGCAGAGAAAGAAAAAATAATAATAATAATAATAATAAGTCAAGAATTTAAAAGCGTTTTAGGACCAAAAAAGAAAATTATGAACAAATTGCTGTTATTGGCTGATGAGAGGGGGGGCGTGGCCACATGAGAAGATCAAACAGTTTATTCCAGCAGTGAGAGAGAAGGAGGAAGAGGAGGAAGAGGAGGGTCACATGGCGTATTTCTGAGTCCAGTCCTGAGCGGTCTTGTTGTACCTGCAGGAGGAAGAAGGTGCAGGTGAGTCATCAGCTGTTCACGGGAGAGGAGACGATGCCATGCCACACACACACACACACACACACACACACACACACACACACACACACACACTAAACTGTGAAAGAAAAACACAAAAAAAAAACATTCAACAAACTCACTGAATGAAGAAATTACATTTTTGTGGATATTATTTTATTTAGATATTTTTCTAATAATTTCTTTCATGTATATATTTTTCTCATGTATTGTTAGATATTTAACTAATATATTTAAAATATTTTTCTGATATCCTACACATTATTTTCAGGATATTTAATCACATTTAATGAATTATATTTTATATATTTCATTTATATATTTTTCAGATATTTGAATCATGCAGTTTGGATATATACAAATTATTCCGATATTTTCCTAAAATATTTAAGATATTTTACTCATCTGAGATGGGGGTATGAACAAACTAATGAATTATCAACTAATATATTGAATTTTAAGCATAATTATAATGTATAAGTATTTCATACTTCACTACATCTCAGAGGAAACTTTTTATTCCCTTTACATTTATCCGATAACTTTAATTACTTTACAGTGAAAGATTTTACATTTAGTTAATAAAATTAAACATATTGTCAATTATTAAACAAAAACCTTTTCCGTTTGTGACCTAATAAAGAACGAGAACTTTTACTTCTGATACTTTAAATACATTTTGCTGATACTCATGTACTTCAACTTATGTCGGATTTGAATGCAGAACTTTTACTCGTATTTATATTGTACTTTTTAAACTTCTTTACGTTTATGTCTGGAATAATTATCTGTTGTCAGCACTTCTATTTCTTCTTCAGAAAAAAAAAGCTTTCACTGGTTTTTCATGTTTTAGCTTCTTTAAATTCCTGCAGAACATTTTAAACTAAAAATCAGTTTCATAAAATTATCTCCAATGTGAGTTCAAGCGAACGCTTCATTCAGAACATCATCACCTGAGGACTGAAACCGTCCTCTAGGGTCTCTTCAGACTCCATTCACTAAAACATGAAAGCTCAGCAGCCCAGACTCTCCTGCTGCGTCTGCAAACATGCGTTCAGCATCGTGCTTCAAGGCCAAATCAGAAACCACGTTTTCAGGTGAGCCGCTCTGCTCCAATCAGACGGCAGCTGAGCCGCTCTGCTCCAATCAGACGGCAGCTGAGCTCTTACCCTCTCACAGCATGGCATACTTCTCTGTCCACTCCCTGGCTAGTCTGCTATACCTGAGACAGACCAGCTGGTTAAGACCGGCACCTGCTGCGTCAGCACAGACTGTGTACTTTATACTGTGTACTTCAGACTGTGTACTTCAGACTGTGTACTTCAGACTGTGTACTTTATACTGTGTACTTCAGACTGTGTACTTCAGACTGTGTACTTCAGACTGTGTACTTCAGACTGTGTACTTCAGACTGAACACCAACATCCAGAGATAAAGATATCAAATACTTATTAGTTCATCTCTCATCTGCTCAGTGAAGATGACGGATGATGAAGGTTTTTGCCCCTGATTTATCTACAGAGTTGTATTTATTTATTTATTTAGTGTAAATTATTGTTTTCATTGATCCTAGACTGTTTATTGTCTCTTATTTTGGATGATTCTATTTACACACACACACACCTATATGAATAAATATAGTTTAAAATGAGGTGAACTCACTTAACAGGGTCTGTTTTGTAGATGCGGGCGATCTCTGGCACTAGCGGGTCGTCGGGGTTCGGGTCACATAACAGAGAACAAATGGACAAAAGGACTGAAAGAAAGAAAGAAACAGTTTAGACATCAAGTTTACAACTGAAATTACATAACTGCACGAATACTAAATCTACTGAAACAAAATGACCGCTTTGTGTTACAGATTTGATTATTCATATAAAAGTGTACAACCTCCCAAAAAGCTATAAGATCATTTAATAACACAAATGTTTGAATTGTATCTTAAAGTTTCAACTATCAGCAAACCGCTGATCTGGTTATAATCTGACATTTAATATTTTATAGAGTTCAAATATTGTAATGATGCATCACGAGAGAATTTTAATGATTCTTAATAATCGTATATATATATATATATATATATATATATATATATATATTTTCTTTTAATATATAAAAAAATATATATTTAAAAAAAGAATACATATATATATAAAATAATATATACAAATATATATTTATAAATAAAAATATAAATATTTATAAATAATATACATTTATAAATAAAAATACATTTATAAAAAAATTAAAATGTATATATTTATAAAAAATATATACATTTAAATATTTAACACAAATAAATAAAACATATATCTTTTTTTTGTGTTAAATATATTTTTATTGTATTTATTGTTGTTGTCTAAGAACAACTTTTTGTAAAAATGAAAGGCTCCTCTCACCTTTAGAGATAGTTAATGCAGGAGACCACTGTGATCTCAATATATCCAAGCAGATGCTGCCGTTACTGTTAATATTTGGGTGATAAATTCTTGTTGTGAAGGCGACCTTAAGGAAAAAAGAGAAACGGAGAATCAGAGAAGCTTTCCATAAAAACGACAACAACATGAACGATGTAGTAAACCAACATCTACTGAAATGTAAATATTAAAGTTAAATCACTTGTCATATTGCTGGTTACTGATCAAATAGAACTCCAACAGCATCACATAAGATTGTGACTTGTTTATTGAAACTTGTATAAAACCACTTGTTTTATGACATTTAACGTAATAAACGAGTGAGAGGAGCGGCTGACTGACCTTCGGTGGTTTGAAGGGATAATCTGTGGGGAAATGAATAGTCAGGAAAAATACACCGCCCTGATAGGGACTGTCAGGCTGCAGCAGAGGAGACAGAACACGGGTTGAACAGATGTAAATATACAGGTATACAGATGTAAATACACAGGTTATACAGATACATAGATACAGGTTATTTGGATATATATAAATACAGGTTATACAAATACAGTCAGGCACCATCACTCCTGAGATCAGTCTGCATGTAGTTTCATAATCATTTTAGAAAAGTACTACACATTGTTTTATATACTTTTACTACCAGTTTATCTCTCTATACATTAAATACATCCCAGTTTAAAGTGTATTCACTTTGCAATCTATGTAAATATATCAGTGTTATGCTATAACCTATGCACTATTCCACAGCTCAGCCTCCGATCCTTTACGTGTTGAAGTTATTGTTTTCTCTCAGGATTGTTGGTCTGTATTTATGTATTTTATGTGCAGTACTTTGTCATAAAGACGAGCTGCAGAAGTTAAAAAGTAACCGGTTGTTTAATCTCGTGATGTTGTGAGGAAACCATTAAATATAAGAGAGAGGTGTGATACTTACAGGCCCCATAATAGTAGCTTGCCAATGAAACACTGAGGGGAGAAAACAAAGTAAATGTGCTGAGTCAGATGGTCACATGAACACACATGAACACACACACACACACACACACTGAAAGTGTCAGAAAAACCCAAAAGCTCTCACTGTCTTCCCCGACGGGTCCGGCGGAGCACTGAGCCGGAGGATCTCTGGACAGATCGGTCAGCTCCTGAAGACGAGAGAAGAAGAGGAAGTAAAAACACCGACTCTGAAGTCTGGAAACAAGAGAAGGTTCATGAAGAATGTTCACAACACAACGAGCCGGTCACCATCAGATGGTTAATGGTAAAATGTTTTGGTCTCTTCAGAGTGCAGCCACCAAAGCTCTAGATATCCGTCTCCGTCTGCTTTGTTTGGTATTTTGCATTTCGTTCTCTGGGACCAGTTCCTGTTTGAAAACAGCAGCTGATCTCAGACAGGAAGTTTAACCTTGAGTTTAAAGGTTTAAATACAAGTTTAAATACGAGTTTAAAGGTTTAAATAAGAGTTTAAAGGTTTAAATACAAGTTTAAAGGTTTAAATACGTGTTTAAAGGTTTAACCCCCGACAGTCAGAGAAAGACACCAAAAAAACAAGTCGGAGTCGAGTTCAGAGAAGACAGAACTCAATCATCCCAAAAGTTAGAGATTCATAAAAGATTATAGTATTTATAAAGGAGAAACAATAAAGTATAAATATATATACACAACAAACAATATAGTCTAAAATAAATAGTACTGAAACCAGTGCAAAAATAGAATATCAATAAGAGGAAGATGTGTGTAAATGTACACGTTCCATCTTTTTGAGAGTCAGCTGGTTTAGTCGACATAATAATAATCTGTTTTGGAGTCAGACGTATTTAAAGTGAGTTGTGCAAAAGCTACCAGAGGACACCGAGGTGGTCTGGTTTCATCTGAGTCCAGTATGGAGACCAGTCTGGAGACCAGTATCTTCTCTGGCTTCAGCACTGTGTCCACTACAGCCGCATACAGACAGCAGCGCTGGTTAATCTGAGACCTCTAAGCGCCACAAAAGTGAAAGCACAGCCCGGTCCGGTGTAATCTCAGTCCCCACCGAGGTATGATAGATAGAGAGAAAGATATATATATATGTTAGGATTATGTGTAGTTTCTGCCTCTCTGCTGGTATAGTAACTCATAGTAGTAGAAGTCTGTTCTTCGCCTCATACGGACGCAAAAAGTACATTTAACACGATCATCTTCACCGATACTCCAACCATTAAATAAATCCACGTCGGAACCATTCTAAGTACTTCAGTTAAAATACTGATCACCTCGTTGCATTCGTTTAGATTTGAACGCACATTAAACACAAACCGACACACACGCGCGTTGTCACCGATTTTAAAGCAGAACGACTATTTTTACTCGTGCGGACAGAAGAGCCGGGGGTCCGGATCGGGATCCACCCGGCTGCTTACGGGACCAGGGTTGTGTTTCAGGTCCGCCTGAAGCCAAACCGGCTGTGTGTGCGTTGGTATGCGACACACACACACACACACACACACACACACACACACACACAGCTCATCTTTCAGATCTGACTTGAGTTCGGGAGGCGAGGAATCGGTCAGGAATTCAGACGGAAGCAGCTGAGACACACACCGCTCACACAGACTATTTTACTGAAGTTATTAAACCATATTTTACTAGTTTAATAAATAAAAAGTCCCCTGAAAAATCCTCAGATCCACTTATGAAAAGAAGCGTTGAACTATTCTGTACCGCGACACAGAATAGTTAAACGCTTCTTTTCATAGACGTTGATATTTTAAATCTATGAATAACATTAAAATGTGTATGTTTTTATTGTTTAAAGCGTGAACATTGTGACGACGGTCAGGAACTAAAACCTGCAGGTGTGCGTCATAAACACGTCAGTGTTTTGTGTTATTATTAATCCCCGTCGCTGCCAGCAGGGGGAGACAAAAACGCCTCAGTTCCAGACACTAAAACAAAACTGTTTCGTATACAAATAATACAGATTAGTATATACTTATACAATATTGTATACACTGTGGGAAGCGAACAACTGTTTAGCTTCTGTCGTTTTGGTTTTACTCGGCTGACAGTTCTTCAGTTTCCTCATTCTGATGACGCGTTTATCGGAAACTTCTCTGGAAAACTGAAGATTATAAACCAGCAAAATAAATTACATTTTACTGTTATTAATATTAAACATGTCATCTGGGTTTCAAACCATGTGATGAAGTGTGTAAAAGTAATAGTAACTAGAAAGTAATAGTAATGTGTTTTATTATGCAGGAGCAGAAAGACTCCATGGATGTTTCTTTAAATATGAAGGATCACATTTTAGGTTATAGTTCGCTGTATAAAGTACAACAATAAGTAGTATTTAGAAACTCCTAAACGGATCAATAGTCATTAAACTGCGTCGACATCTTACAAGAACCACCAACAAAATATCAAACTTAAGAGCGGCGACCACCGTTTAATAATTAATTCATGAGACAATTTTAAGTAGCTCAAAAATACTTTAAAATGTCCAAGATCACATCTTAAAATTAATAGTAAATATGAGAAATTATTCACATGAAAATATTGTGTTCTTCCCTCTGGGTTAAGAATACTTTCAGGTTTCAGTGCTGATATTTTTCATTTTTACTTCAGAAAAACAGAAACCTACGAGCCAAAAGTAAATCTGTACCTCCTTTATACAGATTTATTTATTAGTGTTTATCCAACAACAAAGACTAAAGCTGGTCGTCATATTTTATCCTCCGTGATGATGAATGATTCAATATGATTATTTATTATACTTCAATTTAATCGTATCGTGATGAAATCAGATGGTAAAATATCCCGATACATAAATACATCGTCTAAATTGATAAAAATAAATTTAAAAAAAGCACATGCCAACTTTACTTCCTTTAACACGTGTGAATATATGGAAATATTTATCTTTTCCCCTGTAAATTCATTTTAAACTGTTTATTAAATGAGAAAATACTATGTTTTAATTCACATTCATCTTTACTGATGTGGTTATTTCACAGACGTATTATTAAACTAACAGAACAGTTTAACTAGTTAACAATATAACAGGAATCGTGGGATATATATTGTTAGATATGAAATGTCCTTTATTGAGGTATAATATATTGTCCGTACTTCTTCCTCCATTAAGTCTTTCAAAATAATTCAGTCAAAAATATTGTGGCTTTTGAGTGAATTATTACTTTTATCATCTCAACTTCTTCCTGTAAAAATATTAAAACACAGGAACTTCTTATAAAATTACAACTTACTGTAATAACCCATCATGAAGTATTACATCAGGGTACTACGTGTACTGATAAGATGAGGGTAAATAATTAAGCCATAATATTAAAAACACAAGACTACAGATATTAAGTTGTTTGTGAAGAAAAAAAAAGTTGCCTTTAGTAAAAATATTAGATTTAGTTAATATTTCAATCCAAAACATGTATTGGGAGGAAAAAGGTAATATCGAAGGACAGTTTAAATCACATTATACAACGAAAAATATACTATACACACACACACACACACACACACACACACACATATATATATATATATATATATATATATATACACATATATATACATATACATATATATATTATTTAAATAAACAATTACTTTTCTTAGTTTTTGGTCAGTAAAACTATAAATACAAGGCTCATGCTTTAAATAATCAAGCCATAATATTTTATCATTTAGTTAAATCATACGACTACAAATACAGTTGTGCGTTTTGTTTTTTTGCCTCAAGTAAAAATATTAGATTTAGTTAATATTTATTTAAAAAAAAAAAGTAGTAATATTTCTTGAATTCATTATTATGAGGAAAATACTACAGCATGTGTCTGGTAATATTAAAAGGACAGTCTTTAAATCACATAAGACTATATAATATATATATATATATATATATATATATATATATATATATATATAAATATTATTTAAAAAAACAATGACTTTGTCTGAAGTAAAATTATTAAATGTAGTTAATATTTCAATCCAAAACATTTATTGGAAGAAAAAGCATTAATATATATTGAATTAATTATTGTGAGGACAATATTACAGTATTTTAAATGACATAATACAACGACTCCTTGTCATTATATCACGATATTATTATATTGTATTCATGTTTATTTAAAAATAAATACATGACTTTTCCTACTTCTCCTGAAGTAGAACTATAAATACAAGGCTCGTGCTTTAAACGCTACATTTCTAACAACGCGGTTTGCGTTGGCCTCACTTCCCTTGAGCATAAACGATAAATAAAGAGTTTCTTCCACCGACAAACCGACCGAAACAGAACCGACGAGCGTGGTCAAAATAAAGATGGTGTCAGAGAAATGACTGTACAGTTATTTTAATGGAACACTGCGAGGCCCGCAGCCGGAGCCAAACACCGGGGGAGGGTTACGTTTCACGAAGAAGAACAAATAAAACCCCGCAGTACGAGTCTGGACGGGGAAACGAACCCAACACAGAAACACGAGCCGTTTAAATAAAGGAGAGGAACCCCGGGAGTTAACAGAAAAAGCCCCGGTTAGAAAAAGCCAACCGTCGTGTCATCGGTAGCCGCTGCTGAGCTAGCTAATAGCTGCAAGCTAACGGCGGCTACGTTAGCCGCCGTTAGCTTGCAGCTATTAGCTAGCTCAGCAGCGGCTAGCTTAAGAGGAAGCCAGAAGCGGTAAACTGGTCGTAATTACACGCAAGAGGAGGAGGAATATAAAGAAAAGGCAGTTACCTTCGTGATTCGTTTTAAAGCCATTGTGTCTGCGTAAAGGGACCGGCTGTCGAGGTGAAGGAGTTGGAGGAGGAGTTGGAGGAGGAGGAGGAGGAGGAGGCCAGCTAGGTGGCGCTAACTAACTAGCATCTAGGACGTCGCTAGCCGTTGTAGTCTTAGCTGTAGCTATGCGACGGGCTCAGAACTACAACTGGGTTCTGGTGCTGCTGTTGTTGTTGTTAAATCGGGCTTTTACAGCTCAGGTCTCGGAGACCGGACTCTCCAGCAACACGTCAGCCCCGACGTTCAGGCTGACACGGGAATAAAGGACCGACCGCAGCGGCTCAAAATGTCTTCCGTTCCTCACAGCAGCTGTCAGAGGACCGGCAGCAGGAGCGCTCACTCCGACCAGGTTTACAGGCACCGAAAAAAAAAACGACGCCCAACAACATGGAGGCAGTAGTTTATTTATTGATGTATTATTAGTATGTATCATTAAGTATCATTATGTATATTAGTATTGTTATCATAATAATTACCTTTATTCATATTATCATCATTATTATTGAGAAAATGACGAGTATCTTATTCCAAGTACCAAAAAATATATAAATACATAAATACTTACTATGTGTGTACAAATATATTGATGCTTTCTATTGCAATGTATGGATGCCCGTTTCCCCCACAAAAAAATTGCCATAATTATGCCATAATGATGATTTTCATCTCATAATTATGACTTTTTCTCTCATAATGATGACTTTTTATCTCATAATGATGACAGGCTTCCATAGCATTGTGAGTATAAGTATGATGTATATTACTGCAACATTAAAGAACTAAACTATCGTAAACTATAAAGTTGTTTTGCTCAGTTCAAGGTTCAGTTTTATTTCACAATAAAGTGCAGTTGAAGCTGCACACAGAAAATGTATAAACACGTTAAAATATTGAAATAAAAAGACCCAATATTTCATTTATCTGTGGTTTTACAGCAGTGAAATATTATTTTAATTAGTTAAATTATACACATCGTCTTGATCAGTTAGAGGGACACGATATTTACTGCATTTAATTTATATAGAC
Source organism: Taurulus bubalis (assembly GCF_910589615.1). Taxonomy (NCBI): domain Eukaryota; kingdom Metazoa; phylum Chordata; class Actinopteri; order Perciformes; family Cottidae; genus Taurulus; species Taurulus bubalis. Next base: position 1,739,101 of record NC_136601.1, on the reverse strand, counting down.
CACACATTTAGATTATTTATTTACTAAAACTATGTATATTACTGCAATAAAGTACAACAAGCCCTTTTCAACTGTATTGTTTTGTTCAGCTTTAATTTGTACAAATATTTAAAATAGAATAAACAATTAAATCAAACCTAGTATATACATGTAAGTATATATATATATATATATATATATATATATATATATATATATATATATATATATGTATATAGTATGTGTAATACAAGTTATATGTGTATTTTTAGGAGAATATCGCAGTACTTCCTGCAGACTCTTTCAAAACACAGGGACACATTTGTAGTACATTACACTAATCAATTAATTTATTTGCAGGTATAAATAAACAGACTTAAAAGTGTATATATATATATATAAAAAAAACTTTATTTAAAAATAACAACCAATGAAAAGCTGGTGTTGAACTGTACAGCAAAGGTATAAATATCAGAGGAGCTTTGGTTTCACACTGAAAAGAGACGACAACTCCTCACAGTCTGGACTTCTTTTCCCACAATGCCTTGCAGGTCGCCCTCCCCCTCCAGTCTTTGTGCTCAAACTTATCATTTATCTTTTCAGAGGAAGACAGAAAGAAATGACCGAAGATACATGAGAAACATCTGTTTTTTAAACAAGTTCATGAGTTTCTGTTTTTATGAGGAAAAGAAAAAAAGTTTTCAGTTTTGAGACGGACAACAAATACAAATTAATTAAAAATTTAAAAAAACTCAACAGATTTTTTTAAAACGTGAACATTTAAAAAGAGTTTCACTGTTTTTAAAATCTTAAGACAAGTTCAGAGTCGCTTGTGATGATTCCTCCTGTTCATACTGACGGAAAAGATCTAATCATCATAATCATAAATCCAGGATCACAGTGCTGCGATAATACAGTTTATAATGTTTGAGACATGAACAGAAACGTGTCCAATAAATTATAAGTTAATAATCACTGAGCTCTGAGTTACATGTGGAGTTGTACTGCAGAATATTAGAAACACATGAGACAACTTCCCCTTCAATAAATCAAGAGAAGTAGAGTCATGTTCGAGGCCGGGACCAGGACCAGGACCGGGACCAGGACCAGGACCGGGACCGGGACCAGGACCAGGACCGGGACCAGGACCAGGACCGGGACCGGGACCAGGACAAGGACCAGGACAAGGACCAGTACCAGAACCAGGACTGGGATCAGGACCGGGACCAGGACCAGAGACTGTGGATCTAAAGCATGAACAGAAGGAGTCCTTCTCCAGGTGGACGAGTGAGTGTCGCCTAAAGGGGGCGGGGCTTATCTCCGTAAAAACAGTTACCATTTCCTCAATTTTTTTTGCCAGAGTTGAAAAATTTGCGTCTGTGCATTGACTTTGCATACAATCTACTGGCGCGAACAATTTGCAACGCTTTCGGTGTGAACGCAGCATGAAGACAGATTTTTAAAAACGGTCCTTTTGGGGTAAATTAAGATCTTTACAATCATTTCATCATCTGCTGTAGAAACAACCGCCCAGGTAGCAGGAAGCCAATCACATCTTAACACTTTGAGGGACTCTCGTTTGTATTTGTCTTTGTTTTTTTTGGGGTGAGTTTTTCCTCTGGAGGAACCGATCACACGCGTACATTCTTTGGTGGAGCGGCTGGAGTGTAGTGTGGGCTGAAAACCATCAAAACCATCAAGACAGCCGGTAATTAACTCTTCGTTTCTCGTGCCCGTTCAGTGGAGTCTGGACGTGAGGGAGGCGTCAGGCCGCGGAGAGCTCCACGCCGCTGTCGCAGATGCCGCTGTCCATCTGCACGTCCACCTTCTGAGCCTCACCTGCGAGGGAGAAGCACACCTGAGTGAGTCGCCGGTTTCAACGCAAACCTGGACGAGATCGCCTCGCGTCGTCGGCTCACCGCTTGTCTCTTCCTCCTCCTCCTCCTCTTCCTCATCGCGGCGGCGCAGCGCCTCCTGCAGGAGGCTCAGCGCTCTGCACTCGCCGACTGACCTGAGACCAGCCAGCAGCTCCCTGACCGTCCCGCCTGAAACCTGCAGGACACACAGGAAGTCAGGGGTCAGAGGTCACATCCGATCCATTTATGTTAGGATCAAATAAACACGTTTTGATGAAGAGAGGAAGCGAAAAATGGTTTAAAACTAAAATATAATCTATTCAAGGGCAATAAAAGACAATATTAAAGGGAAAAAAAGGAGAAACAGCTAAAATATTAAGGAAATAAAAGAGTTGAAAGTTGTGAATGAAGGCAAATTTAACTGTAATTAAATTAGGATTAAAAACATGTATTTTCATTATCTTATCTTTATTAACTTTCTAGACAATTCTAAAGAGCTCCATCTCTCATGTAACATAAACAATGTTTTATGTGTGTGTGTGTGTGTAAACTCCAGTCGTTAAACGTCAAGAATCAGAATTATTACATTTATTTATTCATTTAAAAAAGAAAAGGGAGACAAAATTGCCATAAAAGTCATGAATAAATAAAGATAATTGATGAGTTTCCTTCGTATACTTTGTGTGTGTGTGTGTGTGTGTGTGTCACCTCGTAGCTGTCCAGCAGTGTTTTGGCGGGGGAGGGGCTCAGCCTGAAGGCCGTGTTGAGGATGCCAAGGCCCAGACTGTGAGCCAGTTTTTCCCAGCATCCTTCACTCTCCAGAGCGCGACACACCTGCTGCTTCACCTCCACGTCCAGGATCGCCAGGTCGCCTACACACACACACACACACACACACACACACACACACACACACACAAATAAACTTTATTTACTGATTCTTCACATTTTATTTGAAAGTAGATATATATATATACACATATGCATATTAATACACATGCGTAAGTGTTTTAAATGTGTGTTATTTAATTTAATTTTTTTTTTTATTTATTCACAATATATATATATTTTTAATTTAATTTTGATTTTCTACTTACTTTATGATGCTTTATATTTTATTATTTATTTAACGTTTTCTATTTTTGTTATTTTATTTATTCATGTAATGATCTAAATTTTTACTTGATGATTTAAATTGTCTATTTATTTACATAATGATCATAATATATATGATTTCCAGTGTTAACATATTTTTTAACAGTTAACATTTTAATTTATTTCCACTGCAATAAGTTAGGTTTATAAATAATATGAATATGTTATAAAGTCATAACTATCTCACGATCATTACGTACAAACTGCACTTCAGTGTGTAAATAATAATTAATATCAGATTAGAGGCTGAACTCACCTTGAGAAGGAGTGAAGGCTTTTTGTGGACATTTTGGTTCATATTCTTTCCCATTCAGAAGCTCCAGCACCTGCACACACACACACACACACACACACACACACACACACACACACACACACACACACACACACACACACACACACACACACACACTTTTCAATTTAGTGACACACACATATACGCTCTTATTTTGAAAGTTCTGTCTCTTGAGTGCCAGGTGCTGTGGGAGGCCGTGTACCTGAGAGGTGGCGGCCATGTTGAGAGGAGTGGTTCCTGGGATGTAGCCTTCATCTTCATCCTCATCCTCCCTCTCTTCATCACAGCAGTCTTCCTCCCTGAAGAAGAGCGGCTCAAAGTTCTCCTTCTGAGGGTTTGCACCTGAAAAACGCAAAAGCTGTTGGTTATAACTAACTAACCAATTAACTAACTAACTAACTAACTAGTTATGCACATGAAACACACATACACACACACACAAAGTTGTTAATACAACAATAACCAACCAGCAGCTGAAACAGTGAGACAGATAACAACAGAGTCAACCCGTCTCCAGTCTCTATGCTAAGCTAAGCTAAGCTAGGCTAAGTGCGTCCAGGTATGTGTACCTGCAGCCATCAGAAGAGCCGTCAGCTTCACGGAGCCCCGCCCTGCAGCGACGTGGAGGGGGGTGGAGCCATTGAAGGTGAAGCAGTCCACCTCAGCGTTTCCCTGACGACAGAAAGCACCACCGTTAGAGCTGACTGGGGACACCTGAGCAGTACACCAGTAACCAGTACACCAGTGAACCAGTAACCAGTAGACCAGTAGACCAGTAGACCCGGTCCGGTCCATACCTCCAGCAGCAGGCAGCCGGCCAGCGACACGTTGTCCCCCTCGGTGGCGAGGTGCAGGGCGGTGCGTCCGCCGCCGCGCTCCTGCGCCTCAACGCTGGCTCCGCCCACCAGCAGCTCCCGCAGAGAAGACAGCTGATTGGCCAGGACGGCCAGGTGGATCGCACACAGACCTGTGGAGACACGCCGGACGTTTGTACACGCTTTGTGTGTGTGTGTGTGTGTGTGTGTGTGTGTGTGTGTGTGTGTGTGTGTGTGTGTGTGTGTGTGTGTGTGTGCATGTGTGTACCTGCTGTGTTGGTGTGGTCCAGCAGTTCTCTCATCTCTCCGTGTTGCAGTAGAAACTGGACTATTCCTCCTCCTCCTCCTCCTTCCAGTCGGGACGCCAGGTGAAGCGCCGTGTTGCCATGACGATCCGTCAGAGTTGGGTCGGCGCCGGCCAATAGCAGCGCTTCCACCGCCTCCCTCTGCTGGGTGATCACGGCCAGGTGCAAAGGAGTCTGGGATACATGGAGGAAGAGCTCTTATGTATGGTTCCTTAGTCCCAAACTAATAAGCTTCCTTGATCCCTAACTGGTAAGCTTCCTTGATCCCTAATTAGTATGCTTCCTTGATTCCTAACTAGTAAGCGTACTTAATCTCTAACTAGTAAACTTCCTTGATCCCTAACTAGTGAGCTTACTTGATCCTTAACTAGTAAACATACTTAATCCCTAACTAGTAAACTTCCTTGATCCCTAACTAGTGAGCTTACTTGATCCTTAACTAGTAAACATACTTAATCCCTAACTAGTACGCTTCCTTGATCCCTAGTATGCCTCCTTGATCCCTAAATAGTAAGCTTCCTTGATCCCTAACTAGTAAGCGTACTTAATCCCTAACTAGTAAACTTCCTTGATCCCTAACTAGTGAGCTTACTTGATCCTTAACTAGTAAACATACTTAATCCCTAACTAGTAAACTTCCTTGATCCCTAACTAGTGAGCTTACTTGATCCTTAACTAGTAAACATACTTAATCCCTAACTAGTACGCTTCCTTGATCCCTAACTAGTACACTTCCTTGATCCCTAACTAGTACGCTTCCTTGATCCCTAACTAGTACGCTTCCTTGATCCCTAACTAGTATGCTTCCTTGCTGAACAAAGGAAACAACATCCGCAGAGATGTTGCTTTCAGCAGAAAAGGGGCGGAGCTTGAGGAGATGAGTACCTGGTAGAGGTGGTTCCTCATGTTGAGCACCTCCTCTCCAGGCAGAGCAGAGACCACCTGCGTCAGACTCTTCAGCGCCTCCTGCTGGCTGTGGAGGACTGCCAGGTGCAGCCCACTAGGAGGTGAAAACAGAGGAGGAGAATTAAAGGAACGACTCAACACTTCACCGGACAGAACTTCCACCACGAGCCTGGTGAGAAGCGGGGTGTGTGTGTGTGTGTGTGTGTGTGTGTGTGTTTCACTGACGTGTCTCCGTCCTCGTCCTGCGCGGCCATCAGCTGCCGCTGAGCAGCCAGCAGGTACGCCGAGTCGCCCGTGACCGAGTACCGAAACAGAGCCTCCAGCTGAGCGCCGGCCTCATCTGCGTCACACACAAAAAGATCATTCTAACGCAGCGGTTCCCAAACTTTTCAGGCCACGCACCCCCTTCTACATCCCGACCGGGTTCACGCACCCCCAATCCCCCACACCTTTAAAAAAAAACGCAACAGAGCTTTTTTTTATAGCCGCATAAAATCGGACCAATGCGAGAACTGTTTGCTCGCGCGTGGCGTTTGTTACTAGATTTAGTCCGCTGTATACATGTCAGTTACACAGGCGTCACTTTTAAAGAGCAGTAAGGGTCGTTCACACCAGACGCGACTCTCAAAAACGCGTCGCTAGCAAAACCATTGTTTGGGCTTCTGACTTGCACTGGCATGCTTGGTGTTCAGGTGGCGGCGCAAATAAGAGTCTTCAGACAGCTGTTAGCCAGAACCTCACTGCACAACACGCACTGTGGCTTCGGGCAATCTGCATTCCAATCCAAGTGAAGCCCAGACCCAGATAATTGTCATCATGTTTCCTCTTTTTTTCCCCAGTCTGATGTTCACTCTCGTCTCCTCTTTCTCCGACTCCCGGTCGGTTTCTTCTCCCGGTCTCTCCCCAACGCACCTCTCTGTTTCTCTCCCTCCGGTTCCTCCCTCTCTCTCTGTCCCTCTCCTCTTTTATTACTGATAGCTTCACATGTCCCACCTGACAGCTTCCCCGATTTCAGCCAGTTTAACATATTTTCATGGATGTTGCTGAATGAATGAAATGACGCTAGGTGCACAAGCTAGGCTAGCTAGTGTGTAGTAAAAGACAGTCTGGCGGAAGTGCATCTATTTATTAAATTGTACGTTTTTAATTTTAAATTTAAATCTTACTCTTATTTTTTTTATTTATTATGTTTAATATTAATTATCACACCATTAGACCACCAATACATTTTTCATTAGAAACCCACAAGAATATAATATAATATGTGGATGCTTTAATCATGCACTATTACTTTTCTATTTATGGTTTCTATTTGGCACATTACTTCTTTTATACTGAATAAATATTACTCTATTGTTCATATATATGTTTATTTTTTCATTATATTGTTCCTTTGTTGTCATCTTTAATGGATGTCTGGCACAATCAATATTTTCCGGGATAAATGAAGTGAAATCTGATCGCTGAATATTTAGCAGTTAATTGTGACTGAGCATCTTGAGTTGAGATACAATGTGAACTGTGACAAAGATTTGTTCTTTATGTGTATTGGTTGTGTACCTTCAGCCTCCTCCACGCTGACCCCTCCCTCCTCAGTCCTCTCCCCCGCCTCCAGGCCTCCTGGCCGGGCTGCAGCTCTCAGCGCGACCCCCGGCCCCGAGTCGTCGTCTGGATCGCTGTCGTCTGCCGCGTCGCCATGTTGTTTCTTCTCTCCGTGTTTGATGCCTCCTCTTTCTTCTTCTCCTCCTCCTCCTCCTCCTCCTCCTGCTCCTTCTCCTCCCAGACCAGCTGAGTATCCTGTGGAGAAACCTCCGCCTCCTCCTACTCCTCCGCCATAGTTGTAGGAATTGAAGCTCTGGAAGTAACCTGGAGGACGAATCAAACGCACCCACAACATGAGAGTTGCAGTGACTTTCTAGGTTTTCCAGGTGTGTGGAAACTCCGGCTTATTTTACCTCCTCCTCCTCCTCCTGCAGAGCCAGGACCTCCACCTGCAGCAGGACCTCCTCCTCCTCCTCCACCTCCTCGGTACAGACTTCCACCTCCTCCATGGCCGCTGAAGTCCTGGAAGTTTGGCAACGTCTTCTGTCTCTTCCTCTGCACCTCCTCCTTGTCTGGACACACAGGTACATGTACAGGAGCACAGGTGAGCTCCCTGCGATCACCTGACGATTATCCATACCTGTGACATGAAAGTGGAGCTACACCTCCTACCTCTGGTCTGCGGGTGGATCTACCTGACCTACCTGTGATCTGAGGGTGGAGCTACACCTCCTACCTATGATCTGAGGGTGGATCTACCTGACATACCTATGATCTGAGGGTGGAGCTACCTGACATACCTGTGATCTGAGGGTGGATCTACCTAACATACCTATGATCTGAGGGTGGATCTACCTGACCTACCTGTGATCTGAGGGTGGATCTACCTGACCTACCTGTGATCTGAGGGTGGATCTACCTGACCTACCTGTGATCTGAGGGTGGATCTACCTGACCTACCTATGATCTGAGGGTGGATCTACCTGACCTACCTATGATCTGAGGGTGGATCTACCTGACCTACCTATGATCTGAGGGTGGATCTACCTGACCTACCTATGATCTGAGGGTGGATCTACCTGACCTACCTATGATCTGAGGGTGGATCTACCTGACCTACCTATGATCTGAGGGTGGATCTACCTGACCTACCTATGATCTGAGGGTGGATCTACCTGACCTACCTATGATCTGAGGGTGGATCTACCTGACCTACCTATGATCTGAGGGTGGAGCTACCTGACATACCTGTGATCTGAGGGTGGATCTACCTAACATACCTATGATCTGAGGGTGGATCTACCTGACCTACCTGTGATCTGAGGGTGGATCTACCTGACCTACCTGTGATCTGAGGGTGGATCTACCTGACCTACCTGTGATCTGAGGGTGGATCTACCTGACCTACCTATGATCTGAGGGTGGATCTACCTGACCTACCTATGATCTGAGGGTGGATCTACCTGACCTACCTATGATCTGAGGGTGGATCTACCTGACCTACCTATGATCTGAGGGTGGATCTACCTGACCTACCTATGATCTGAGGGTGGATCTACCTGACCTACCTATGATCTGAGGGTGGATCTACCTGACCTACCTGTGATCTGAGGGTGGATCTACCTGACCTACCTATGATCTGAGGGTGGATCTACCTGACCTACCTATGATCTGAGGGTGGATCTACCTGACCTACCTGTGATCTGAGGGTGGATCTACCTGACCTACCTGTGATCTGAGGGTGGATCTACCTGACCTACCTATGATCTGAGGATGGTAGGTGAAGGGTTTGGGGTCGCTGGTCTCGTTGTCAGACTTCCTCTTCAGCTGGACGAACACAGACGTCGGTTTCTGAAGGTTCTGGTCTCGATACTTCGGAGTCTTAAACACGATGGCGAACTGACGGCAGAAAACACACAGCCTGGTTAAAAGTACTCCTACAACTACAGCTGATACTACTTAAAGTACTATGAGGAACTTTCATGTGGTGGTGGTGGTGGTGGTGATTCTGGCGCCCCCTCTGGACTACAGTGGTAGTGTCTCTGAGCACCAGGGTCCCTTTAGGTCTCCAGCAGCGTGGTGATTATGGTAGTACAGCCCGACTAAATACTTTAACCGACAAATACTTTTACTGCTTCTGCTGCATGTGATACTCCTACTACCACTACACTTAATATTCATTTACTACAACATCTATTCATTCCTTTTAATTAGATTAATATAACTCATAACTAGTACTACTTGTGTGACTAGTATTAACAGTAGTACTACTAACTCCTTGTACCTGTCTGTGGACGTCTGTAGGGGAGAAATCTCCCAGAGCCTCCCAGGTCACCCCTGAGTTGTCTTCTTCATAGAACCGAACCTGGATGTCATCTAGAAACACACACACACACACACACACACACACACACACACACTTTGAATTAAATATGTCAACTAAACTTATTCTTAATATAACATCATCTACACGTTGCGTCGAGTTCCTTACTTGGCTCTTTATTTAGATTATTTGTGTGTTGAAGCACTGAGAAACTGCCCGGCATCAGTAGATTGACTTTAATTATAACGGTGTGTGATGGTTTTTACTGTTATGATGTCATATTTTTAAATATTGTTATTGCTTTTACTGTGCTTTTTAAGTACCTGTACAAATAAAATGCATTATTTCCAGCTGTGTAAAGTGTTTTAGCGATACTGAAAGTAGGAAAGGAATTAGACGTCGTAGCAGTGTTATGTGGGTTTTATATCACGGCTATGAACCAATCAGATTGCATGATTTGTGCCTCGTTTTTTTATATGAAGTTCAAAAGCAGTCCCATCTGTGAGGAGGATTTAACACAAACCCTCCAGCAGGTGGCGACGTCAGCTGATGCAACACTTCATTGAAACACTCGCGACGTCACTGCGTCGTTGTGAAAGTAGAATCAAAGCCGTGACTGAGTCGAATCTTTGGGGTTTTGTGTATGAATGTGTTTCTGCGTCGCTGTCTCTTTAAATCCCGCCTCACCTTTCTGGACTTTGTCACAGAGCAGGTAGACCTCCTCTCCGCCGCTCACGCAGCCGGCAGTTCGATCCATCCTCACGATCTTCAGGTTGGAAGCGTTCGGAGCCTCTGAGGGGAGGAACACAGAGAACACAGCGTGGTCGGTCAGCGGAGAGGACGAGGGTTCGATTCCCGGTCACGAAAAAAAACAAGCGCTGTTTTTCTCTAAACTGCATCTTTGACTCTAGAACGGTCATAATAAATTGTGTTTGGCGAAGAAGAACTTATTCAAGGATCTGAACGAGTTCAACAAGTGACTGAATCAAACCTCCAGAAAAGAGGCTTCTGAATCTGAACCCTTTTGACTTTTAAGACCTTGTTGCCTTTTTCCCTCGACTTCGCACAGAAGATTAACTAAACAACTGAGCTCAGTTTGAGTGAAAAGTGCAGAGCTGGTAGTGAAGCGATGATTCTCAGTTCTGACAGGAAGTTGCAGCGTACGGAAACCAGAGCGGCAGGAAGAGGGAAATGAAACCAGGTGACCCGACACGAGTTCAACGAGATCCTCAAACCGGGGACACGAACACAGAGGAGGTCTAGATCACAGCCCAGTGAGCTGAAGACACAGGAAGTCCTGAGCGGAGAGTTTGAGTCCATTAACAGAGACCATCTGTTCTGGAGAAGTACAGCAGCCCTGCAATGGTGACCAGCGTCTTCAGAACATGGTCTTTCATGCTACTTCATGGTCCATCGTGGTCCTTCGTGGTCCTCCATGTTCCTTTGGGTCCATCGTGGTCCTTTGGGTCCATCGTGGTCCTTCATGGTCCTCCATGGTCTATCATGGTCCTTTGGGTCCATCGTGGTCCTTCATGGTCCTCCATGGTCCTCCATGGTCTTTCATGGTCCTTCACGGTTCAATAACCAGCACTGATCCAGGACAGTTGAGCCGTCCTGGATTCTTAACAGCGACTTATCGATTAGTTTATTTAATCGACAGATCTGTAAAACTGAAATCAGTCTGGGACCTTAGTCTAGAACCTTAAACCAGTCTGGGACCTTAGTCTAGAACCTTAAACCAGTCTGGGACCTTAATTAAACCACTCTCTGATCTTACACCAGTCTAGGACCTTAAACCAGTCTGGGACCTTAGTCTAGAACCTTAAACCAGTCTGGGACCTTAGTCTAGAACCTTAAACCAGTCTGGGACCTTAAACCAGTCTAGAACCTTAAACCAGTCTGGGACCTTAAACCAGTCTGGGACCTTAAACCAGTCTGGGACCTTAGTCTTGAACCTTAAACCAGTCTGGGACCTTAATTAAACCACTCTCTGATCTCACACCAGTCTGGGACCTTAAACCAGTCTGGGACCTTAGTCTAGAACCTTAAACCAGTCTGGGATCTTAGTCTAGAACCTTAAACCAGTCTGGGACCTTAGTCTAGAACCTTAAACCAGTCTGGGACCTTAATTAAACCACTCTCTGATCTCACACCAGTCTGGGACCTTAAACCAGTCTGGGACCTTAGTCTAGAACCTTAAACCAGTCTGGGACCTTAGTCTAGAACCTTAAACCAGTCTGGGACCTTAAACCAGTCTGGGACCTTAATTAAACCACTCTCTGATCTCACACCAGTCTGGGACCTTAAACCAGTCTGGGACCTTAGTCTAGAACCTTAAACCAGTCTGGGACCTTAAACCAGTCTAGGAACTTAGTCTAGAACCTTAAACCAGTCGGGGACCTTAAACCAGTCTGGGACCTTAAACCAGTCTGGGAACTTAGTCTAGAACCTTAAACCAGTCGGGGACCTTAAACCAGTCTGGGACCTTAAACCAGTCTGGGACCTTAGTCTAGAACCTTAAACCAGTCTGGGACCTTAAACCAGTCTGGGAACTTAGTCTAGAACCTTAAACCAGTCTGGGACCTTAGTCTAGAACCTTAAACCAGTCTGGGACCTTAAACCAGTCTGGGACCTTAGTCTAGAACCTTAAACCAGTCTGGGACCTTAAACCAGTCTGGGAACTTAGTCTAGAACCTTAAACCAGTCGGGGACCTTAAACCAGTCGGGGACCTTAAACCAGTCTGGGACCTTAAACCAGTCTGGGACCTTAGTCTAGAACCTTAAACCAGTCGGGGACCTTAAACCAGTCGGGGACCTTAAACACGTCTGGGACCTGAAACCAGTGGCCCCAGTAGGGGTCTAGCAGCTGGAGGACTGGAGTCAGACTCACTGCTGTCGTAGATCGGCTCCGACACCACGGGCTCGAGGCGTCTGGAGAATCCTCCGTCGCTGTTGGGCAGGAAGGCGGTGAACATGAGGCGCACCACGCTGAGGTCCATCTCCTTGGCCTGGAGAGACGCAGCGCTGCTGATCACACTGCGCTGGTGGTCTGAGGACAGGGGGATACATGTAATATGAGAAGAAGAAGAAGGAGAAGAAGAAGAAAGGGGGAGGGGCATAGACTGAGAAAATAATAGTAATAAGCATAACAATTAGAATAATAATAATAATAATAATAATAATAATAATAATAATAAGACAAAGGCAGTAAAATAAAGATGAATGATGGTTTGTCAGATTTAAAAAAATCACTTTTTCTTAAAATGTTCTTTTTTTTAAATTCCTGATCTTAAAATAGCCTTAAAAAAAAGAATATACAAATTTAAAAAAGAATCCCACCGAAATGTTTTCTTATATGACTTCTCAAGGTCACGAGGACAGGCACACACACTCTCTCTCACACACACTCTCTCTCACACACACTCTCTCACACACACTGACCGGTGAGCTCCCGGGCCACCCGGACCTCCCCCTGCAGCGCGTCGATGTCGGGGTGGATGCAGACTCCACACACTCTCTCTCACACACACACACACACACTATCACACTCTCACTCTCTCACACACACACACACACACACTATCACACTCTCACACACACACTGACCGGTGAGCTCCCGGGCCACCCGGACCTCCCCCTGCAGCGCGTCGATGTCGGGGTGGATGCAGACTCCGCAGCTGAAGCCCAGCCTGAAGGCCTCCGCCATCCTCTCCTCCAGAGTCTTGGCCACGTTCTTCTTCGTCACGTGAAGGATGCCCAGGTTGGGGAAGCTACGACAAACACACCTGTGAGTCTCACACCGTTTACACGTGTGTGTGTGTGTGTGTTTGTGTGTGTGTGTACGTGTGTGTGTGTGAGAAAGAGTGAGAGAGAGAGAGTGAGTGTGTGAGAGTGTGTGAGTGAGAAAGAGTGAGAGAGAGAGAGAGAGAGTGTGTGTGAGAGAGTGTGTGTGTGATTGAGAGCATGAGAGAGTGTGTGTGTGTGAGAGAAAGAGTGTGTGTGAGAGAGTGTGTGTGTGATTGAGAGCATGAGAGAGTGTGTGTGTGTGAGAGAAAGAGAGTGTGTCTGTGAGAGAAAGAGTGTGTGTGTGAGAGAGTGTGTGTGTGTGAATGTGTCTGTGAGAGTGTGTGAGAGAGAGAGCGAGTGTGTGAGTGTGTCTGTGAGAGTGTGTGTGTGTGTGTCTCTCTGAGTGAGTGAGTGTCTGTGAATGTATGTGTGTGTGAGAGTGAGTCTGTGTCTCTCTGAGTGAGTGAGTGTCTATGTGTGTCTCTCTTTGTGTGTGACTGTGTGTGTGTGTGTGTGTGTCTCTCCTGCAGACCTGATGGTGGAGTCTTTGGGCTGCAGGTCCGTGACACACACTCCTTTGTCGCACTGCTTCCCCACCAGACTGTGCGCGTGCAGCTGAGGCTGCGCCGTCAGCGCCGTCACCAGCTGCACCACCACGCGGGCCGGGCCCTGGTAGTTACTGATCTGAAACACGGAGCGCCTACATTACCCACAATGCAACGCAGTCACCGGCTGCACCACCACGCGGGCCGGGCCCTGGTAGTTACTGATCTGAAACACGGAGCGCCTACATTACCCACAATGCAACGCAGTCACCGGCTGCACCACCACGCGGGCCGGGCCCTGGTAGTTACTGATCTGAAACACGGAGCGCCTACATTACCCACAATGCAACGCAGTCACCGGCTACAGCAGCCTGGAGGAGTGAGGTCTGGTAGCATGACTTCCTCCAGACGGGTTGTGTATTTATTAATGCATTCATGTAACGTTTAATTTATGTAATGTTTCTCTACGGTTTATTGAATATTATTCAACTTTACCACACTGACTCATAACAGTATCGTCTTCATGCTTGAGTCAAGTAATGCATCAATAAACAGAAAATTAACAAACAACAACAACAACGATGTTATACAAACATTGTTTGAATGAAATATTTAAAAAAAATCTTAATTATGTCTTTGCTCCATTAGAGAAACACCAGACTTCAGACGGAGGTTTATGAATTGAACTCCCATTTTTTTGTTAGGTTGATACAATCTGTGATTTCCGTAATAAAACCTGGATATTCTTAAAATACAGAACACATTCTGCCTATTTAACATTCAAGTCTTTTTATTTTACATTAAAGACCAGCTTTATGAATACAGATTAAAATCTGATTACAGATCAGTAAACTTCCTGAACTGAAACTTCCTGAAACTTTAAAAAAAACTAAAACAGACTCTAAATGCATTTATAAATCCAGTGGAACTAAAAACAAAATGATATATTTATACATTTGACTTCTTGTTGGAAGTTTATTATATTTTCTGTCCCTCTCTTAATGATTGACACGTTATCTCAAACTGTGGTACTGAACTGTTTTACATAAAGGAAATCAGATGTAAAAAATACTGTGTTCCTGTTTCTACCGTGTGTGTGTGTGTGTGTGTGTGTGTGTGTGTGTGTGTGTGTGTGTGTGTGTGTGTGTGTGTGTCTCTACAGTAAGGTTGCAAACTGCCGGAGTAAATAAACTCTAGCGCCACTTCCTCTTCCGTCGGCCAATCAGAACGCTCCGTCACATAAACCCAGTTCCTAGAAACACGGCGCGTCGCTGCATTGAAATGGTTTCCTGGCTTCAGAGGAGCTGTGACACTAAAACCTTCTGGTGCCTTTTGGCTCCGCAGGTTCTTGTGTGTGACTTATGTTTCATTGTCACTTATTTTTAATCCATAAAAGGCAAAAATGTCCAAAACTTGAACGTTAAAACTTCACCTAAAGAGTTTTTTATTAAAGAAAACAGGCTGCATGGGAGTGTGGGAGTTATTTGTATTAGAGACGTGTGTGTATTCACACACACACACACACACACACACACACACACACACACACACACACACACACACACACACACACACACACACACACACACACACACACGTTTTATTCCTCAGTTGTGTTCTTTCCATCCTGTTGACGCCCTAAATAACAACAATCTGTTGGCAAACGACCACCGGCTGCAGTTGCGCACACACACGCACGAGAAGTGGGCGTGGTCACGGTGACATCACCCTTCGCCATCTTGGATTGGACAGTCGCCATTTTTTCCTGATCTTGTTGTTTTTAAAGCTTAAAGCAGCAGCCGGGAAATGCTGCATTCACGTGGCGCCGGAAATATCCGGAAAATGAGTTCCCGACTGGGAAAACTAATAATAATGTCGGACGAAAGAAAATGTTTTTTTCCATTAAACCACGTAACACTTAATTGCTCTCATTAGTTTGTAACGGCTAGCTGCTGCTAAGTGGGCGGGTAACGGTTTCATTTAGCAGCACTAGTTGCCGTTTGTTCAAGTGCACTTTGGGTAATTCAGTCAATAACTGAGTGAAAAGTATCTTTGAGTAGAAAACAACCACAACAAATGAGTCCAGGAACATTACACATGAATAAAAAGAATCACAAGTTGTTGAGCGGAAACGTTTGTGTTCAGTTTTTCCACGTCAGAGCCACAGAGTCGTGAGGAAGGAGGACGGCGAAAAGGGGTTAAGGCGTTGCGTCAGAGTTTCTGGGGCAGAGTGGGCGCTCCATCAGAGATTTTACACCTCGGGACGTTTCATCTGGAGATGAAACTCAACGCTTCCTGCTGCTGACGCAACAACACTTTAATTACATGTGGGGCATCGCGGAGGAAAGTCCCAACAGACATGAAGCAGCAGAGGTGTCTCAGAGTGTGTGTGAGTGTGTGTGTGAGTGTGGGTGTGTATAAACCTGGGCAGGTCCAGACCAGCAGAAGAGTCTTAAACCCCAAAAACTCAACCTGCTTCTTTGACTTCCAAAGCTATAGAACTAAACACACACACAGCCAAAGCTCTACAAAATAACGTGTGTGTGTGTATACATACATACATACATACACACACACACACACTCGTTCAAAAAGTTTGGGGTCACTTAGAAATGTCCTTATTTTTCAAAGAAAAGCACTGCTTTTTTCAATGAAGATCACATTAAATTAATCAGAAATACATTGTTAATGTGGTAAATGACTATTCTAGGTGGAAACGTCTGGTTTTTAATGAAATATCTACATAGGTGTATAGAGGCACATTTCCAGCAGCTATCCCTCAGTGTTCTAATGGTACATTGTGTTTGCTCATCGCATAGAAGACTAACGGATGATTAGAAAACCCTTGTGCAATTATGTTAGCACAGCTTAAAGCAGTGATGCTGGAGAGAAGCTATAAAACTGGCCTTCCTTTGAGCTAGTTGAGTATCTGGAGCATCACATTGTGGGTTCATTATACTCTCAAAATGGCCAGAAAAAGAGAACTTTCATGTGAAACTCTCCAGTCTGTTCTTGTTCCTAGAGAGGAAGACTATTCCATGAAAATGTGTCTGGGTGACCCCAAACTTTTGAACGGTAGCGCATACATACATAAATACATATACATATATATATATATAAATAAAAAAATAAGAAATGTGTATTTCTGTATTGTAGAAAATGTGTAAGAAGTTAGCATTTTCATCTTGACCATTAGCTAAAATAAAGTCAGTGAACTCTAAACATTAAAATGTTTTTGTGCATGTGTGTTTGTTGTGTGTTTGTTGTGCGTTTGTTGTGTGTTTGTGCACAGCTGCAGACAAAGATCACAATCTGCTATCAAGAGTATTAATCTACTTAATTAAAGTATTAAATCAGACTCCAGTGGTCGTTTATAGCTCGTGGGATCCAAACATTTCTAACAGCTCCAGAGTTCAAAAGTCACAATTTATTGAAACTAGAATAATCTGCTTCAATCCATATTTGTTGGCGTTTAGTCTTTCTATATAAAACAATACTTAAAGACATTCAGCACAGGCCTCCAAATAATTGTTTCTTTGTTCAGTGTTCTGCTTTGTTTTTATTTATTAATTATAAAGAAAGCGTTCCAGTATTTCATGCAGAAGAGGCGTCATGGCAACGTTTGATAACTCATTAACTCTGATTCATTTATTATCGTGTAATATTATTTTATTACCTCAATGTAATAACATGTCCTCTGAGCGTAAACAGAGTTTATGGAGAGTATTTTTATGACTCTTTAAAGTTCCTTTCATGTAAATCTCTTCAGGTTTCTCTTCTTAGAAACAACATTAAGCTTCATCTTGACTTTCTTTGCAAAATCCTCAGTAAAATCCATCAATTGATAATAATTTCCAAAACACTTCCTGGAAGTTCCCCTCCCCAAAAAACTAAATACTGTGTTGCTAATTATAGATTGAAATATATTTATTCACTATTGTGAAATTTTTAAAGATCCAAAACATAGAATTCAACATATGAGAAGAAAGAACAAAGTGGATCAAAGAGAAGAATCACATATTTCTGATAAACACGACCTCAGAGAGTTTTGATGAGTCAGAGACCATCATCATCATCATCCTCCTCCTCCTCCTCTTCTTCCTCCCACTGGGACCATCACAACAGCAGGAGGGGTTTTCCGTGTGCAGCCTGAACACGCACACGTTTACACACAGAGACAAAACACTTCCTGCTTCGCTCTGATGACGTCATCGAGTCCAGAAACACTGCAATGTTTTATACGTTTATAGTTTCATAGAATAGTTTCTTTACACATATATGTAGTTCAGATGAAGATGTTTTATTTATTTAAGTGAGTGAATGTTTAACCATCACCCAGGTGAGCCGGCTTGTGTACAATAAAAATTACTTTCCCAATTTATTAAAAAAGCCTTTCGAGGATAATTTCTTTTGAACAAAATAATTTTTGCACATTTCTCTACGGAAGAAATCCCACAAAAAAAAATAAACAATTTCACATCTCTCGCAGATTGTTATTATTATAATATTATTGTTATTATGAGATGTTAGACGAGAGTAGCGACGGTTTGTTGAGAGACAGAAGATTTATTAAATGTTTAACTAACTTTAAATGATCAATTAATCATAAAAAATATGTTTTAAATAAGTAAATGTCATTTTCAGCCTCTCGAAAGATGGAAGTTTCCTGCTTTTCTTTGTTTTTATGTCATCTTAAATCATTATCTGACAAAGCAAGACATTTAAAGACTTTAACTTTGACATTTTTCAATATTTTCACATCGATTAATCTAGAAAACGACCTGCAGAATGATCGATATGAACATAATGTTAGCTGCAGGGCATCTGTTGGGACGTGTCTAAACCCTGGATTGATATCGTTCTCTCAGTCTGAAGAGACGCAGAGGCAGACAGGAATCTGGGGATTTCCCGTCTCTGGTTTTAGCTTCAGACTCCAAACACCAACAGAAACAACCAGAAGTAAACTCATTCATACGGTTTACAGAGGGGGGGTCTCAACATAAGGTCCAACAAACACCACAAGGTCAGCCGAAATACACACGGGGTTCTGCGGAAGATTTGGTCGAAATAAAAACAATTAATCAAAGAGATTAAAAAGGAAGAAAATATCCTCAAATCTGACGCTACAGAAAAACCTATCGAGTGGACCTTGAATTAACTTTTGTGTTTCTAAAAAAGTCAAAATGTACTTAAAGCTAAAGTTTAATAATCCTGTTTGATCCCAGAAGGTAAATCCAGGGGTTGCAGCAGCACACAGACATTAATAAATATGTATTACTGCTTTAATGTTTGCTGCGTGATATATTTAGTTTGATATAAAAAGTCAACCAACAGGCCGACTGCTCCAACTTCAGAGTCAGCTGCATCAAAATAGTTGATTTCACTTCCTGCACATTATTTTTAGCCTCATCGTTTCAAACTCTTTATGTCGACGACTGTAGACAAGAAGAGGACGTATTCATGGTGATGTCACTCGTTGCTTTGTGGACGTTTTAAAGCCTTGAGTGCGGCCATTTTGTTATCGCCATCTTGGAATACGACTATTTTGCAACCAGTGAACAGGAAGTGACCATATATGGACTGAAGGACTGAGGAGGAGTGACGTAGAGACGCTGGTGTCGACCTGTCAATCACCCTGTAGCCCCGCCCCTAAAGCGTCCCCTGCTTTATGGTCTGTTTGACTCTAAATGACCATAACTTACTAAATGAACATCATGCTGTATTGAAGAAGACTTGAAACTAGAGATTGAGACATAAACTCATGTTTACAATGTTTACTGAGGGAATACATCAAGAGAAGTAGAGTCATTTATATAGACTTCTATACAACCAGAGGAGTCGCCCCCTGCTGGCTGTGAACAGCGTTACCTTGACGGCGGGGTAGGTCTTGCTGTTCTTCTCGCTGGAGGCTCCTGGCAGGCCGCCGTGAGACGGTCCTTCACAGCCGTACCTGAACCTGAAGCCGCGCTGCGAGACAAACAGACGAAACACACTTTCCATAAACACACTTTCAATTTTAAAAATCGGCCTCTTAGCATGAATTCCTCTCCTCACAGGTGAGTCTCACCTGCTTGGGCTGCTCCACGATCTGCAGGAACGGCCCGTCCACTGAAACCACAAGGAACTAAAGTCAGTAACAACTTCCACACAAACATGGAGCGCTGAGAGAGTAAAGAACACGGACGTTCATCCTCACGTTGACCCCGACACAAACGTTTCACCTTCTCATGTTTAAAAATGAACTGATTATTCTTTTAACAGCTGTTCCTACACGAATCAGACAACATTTTGTATTATTCTTCAAGCTTTGATTTGAATGTAATTACTCATATTGCATCTGTTTTTTTTTTATGAATAAAAACTTGTAGAATGGAAAAGTAAAGTTAAAGCCTACGCGATCAGTCAGACGTTTGATTAAGAAAATAAGGTACAATATTTTATCCACTCACTTTATTTGATTAAAGTTGTAAAATCTAATTCTTTCATTGATCTAGTTTTTATTTCACACAGTTTTAAACTATTATACAGTCGTCGATTTTAAATCTCACTTTTTCATAATTTTGAATTCAAATGGTTGGCTTGTTATTATGTGTTCGACATTATTCTATAAAATAAGTTTGAACTAAGAAGCGAAGATGCAAGAAAAAATAAGTTTGATTTATTGATTTTCTTGTTGCAAATAAGTAGAGAAGTTTAGTGATTTCCTGGTTTAAAAATCATCATTTTCTTCCTTTATTAAATGTTGTAATAAACTAGAAATGGGGGGCTGAAAAACACCAAAGTTGTACATGGTGGTATTGGTACTATATGGTGGTAGTATTATATATAGCTACTAGTTAATGATAGTATTATATATAGCTACTAGTTAATGGTAGTATTATATATAGCTACTAGTTAATGGTAGTATTGCTGCTTCCACTGATGAAGCGCATGAACTTCTCACATGTAAAGTTTCCGTCTTTGCTTCAGAGTCAAACTCTCAGAACGAAGAAGTGAGAACACGAAACTCAACTTTCACTTTATTTCTCTTCACATTCGTTTTACAAACAGAAAGCAGAACGTTTCTCAGCTGGTTTTTCCCAAAATACTGTTCATGTATTCTATTCCTCCGACAGCTTTAGAGACTTCACACGCGAGAAGTTTCACACAAAACATAACGAAGGGTTCATGAAACGTGATGTTAAGAAATAAACTTTGTGAAGAAAAGTGGATCCATTCATCAGTTGTTCACTTCTAATTAATGTGAAACTGTTGAGACGCAACAATGTTAATAACATTAATGTGGTGTAATCAATGTTGACATTATTGTTTTAGTAGTAGTGTTAATAACATTATTTTTGTTATGACTCAGCAGCCAAACTTGAATACCTGACTTCCTGTAGTTTTAATAACACCTGCATGCTCCTGCCTCCCGTCCACCTCTCAGTCACTGATGAACGTTTATTTATCGATCACCTGATCAATAAACTGACAACTCTTCACCTGCAAGTGCTCTGAAAACTGTTTTCATTTGGAGCCAAACTACATCTGACTCTTTTTTTTTTTTTTATTGATATCGGTCCCAGTTTAACGCATCGGTTAATTAATCAATTAATCAAGTCACAGTTTCACCAGCAACTAAGTGACACAACATCCTTTGACAGAATTATTGATTATTAATCGGATCATCGTTGACTGCAAATCACCGGACACATTGAAACACAGCAGCAGTTTGTTTGTGTTCAGGAATGTGCAACAGGTACGTAGATTGTAATACCTGAGGAGGGAGGGTCCAAACAAACCACATATTTAATGTGGAGCAACCAGTTTAATGAGAATACACAATACACAGGAGATGTTGATTTTACTTTCATCTCTGAAGATGAAAAGAGAACCAGCAGCTGTCTAAAACCAGCAGGTGAATAAAGTCTGTCACATTAGACCAACAGGTAAATAACTATAGGATCAACAGGTAAATAAAGTAAATGAACATTAGACCAACAGGTGAATAAGAGACATCAAGCCTCTTTAAAAGGTGTGAAGGTGAGGCGCTCACCTGTCTGCAGGGACGCGTTCTGCGACATCACGGGGAAGTGTGTGAACTCCCACAGCGGCTCCATCCCGATGTCGAAAATCTGAAAGAAGAAGTCGGACGATGAAGTCGGGTGAAGACTCGATGTAGAAATATAATTAATGTTTCCTTTGCTGCCGTCTTCATGGCGATGACGGTGGAAGTGAGTTTACCTGGGCGGAGGAAGTATGAAGGTAATGGTCTTCTCCAGCCATGGTGTCTGCAGGTCAAAGGTCAGAATCAGCAATTACACCATCAGTGTAACACAAAGAAAAGGTTTAGTTAACTAACAATGGTGCCACTGATGTAAGCAAACAATATAAAAACAAACATGTATCACTCTTTATTTGATCATTTATTCATAATTTAAACCTATAGCCCTCAGAATCACAACGATGTATGTATGTATGTATGTATGTATGTATATATATATATATTATTTTTAATGTTTTTATTTTTAATAATAATGCAAATAATTGTGTATAGTTGTTAGTTTGAATTATAACGCACGTGTATCTATAAAACAACATGTATTGTCATTGTTATTGTTGTTAATAAATAACTCCTCTGACACTTGTTGCTGCTTGGCACACAGGCGCGTTCCCGCACACGCGAACGCGCCTGCGTGAACCGTGCTAGCCCGCTGGCTAACGGTTAGCTAGCGCTACCGGACTGTTTGTGTTGTTTGTCTCCTTTAAAGCGACCGTGTGGAATAAACAAACGGTGATAATCGGTAAACACGTCAACAGCACCGACAGGAGCACCGCGGCTGTGTTTCCGTTGGCGTCGCGTGACTGAGAGAGGAGGTTTTAACCGCCATCTGCGCGAGCTAGCCGCGCGCGCGCCTCTGGCAGGTTCCGTGTGCCGCGAACACAACACGACGCTGCGTTCAGGAACCTGCCGGTTTAACGGGTCTCTCTCTTTTCACACACGGAACGTGAACTAAAGAACATATAATATTACATATTCGGAGTCAGAACGATCCAGACATGATTTCGGGACGTTTAAAAACAAAAAAAAACTTCACTTCACGCTTTGTTTTCCTGCCAAAAGACAACGTGGACTGCGGGATCCAACATGACAAGCCGCTGGAAACTGTGCAGCAACTGACGACTACCGGAGGATTTCCACGTTAAACACACGCGCCGAACTCACCTGGCGGCGGTCACGAGCACAACCCGTACCTTCACGGCGGGCACGAGACGTACCTGCGTTTTCTCTGTCACGAAGTAAACCGTAAAGTTCCCATTTTGAACGCGGAGTCTGGCCGTGACGCGCAAGCAAAAGTTCACCTGGCTTATAAGGAAGTGCGTCGCGAGCGCAACAAAGCACGCGCGTCACGGCGGCGTTATGCTAATTAATGCGAACACACAGAAACTAGTTACTCTGACTATGACGCGTTAGTTAACGTGGTTCTCACCTGGTGAACTCAGGTGAACAGTCGGGTTCTCGTCGGCTCGTGCGGAACCAGTGGATCCATTTGCTGCAATCCGGGTTCAATTGGAGTGCGTCATGATGACGTCATGGCGGTTTAACGAAGAGTAAAAAACGGCTTTTAATTAAGAATTAATCCGATGTTTAATCCCCGCAGCCGCTGCAGTCCCGCAGCTGAAGTTTAATGAAGTTGAGTTCCTCCTCTGGAAACCCCCTGTGACGTAGAGAGAGGCGGGGAACGAGAAGAGGCTCACTCTGTGTGGAAGGACGCGGAGAAAATGTCATTAATATCTCAATATAATAATAATAATAATAATAGTCGTAGTAATAGTCATTAGCTACTATATCATAATTCTGACTTATACTTATTATAAATAATTATTATTATTATAATATCTCATAATTACGACTTTCTATAATTATGACTTATTATAATTAATTATTATAATATCTCATTATTACGAGAATTATGAGATATTAAGTCATTATAATGAGCTACTATCTCATAATAATGATTTTCTTTATCATAATTATGACTTACTATCTTATTGTTATGACTTTCTATCATCATTGCGATAATTATGGGATAAGTCATAAGTATGAGATATTAAGTCATTATAATGAATACAGATAATATTTCATTATATTGACTTACAGGATCTTTAGATTCTCTCATCTATTTTTGTTATATATTGTGCATTTTTTATATTTAATTAACTATTTCCCCTTGCAGGATTAATAAAGTATTTTTCCATCCATCCATCCATCCATCCATCCATCTATCTATCTATCTATCTATCTATCTATCTATCTATCTATCTATCTATCTATCTATCTATCTATCTATCTATCTATCTATCTATCTATCTATCTATCCATCCATCCATCCATCCATCCATCCATCCATCCTGTTGCTAGTTATAACTTGAGTATATCTTATTATAACTGAGAAAATATGTTGTAACGTTCAATCTTTAATACAACAAGATACTCATAACAATATTCAAATAATTTCAAAAAGTATTCTTCAAAAAGTTATGAATAATAATTAAATCCAACATTGAAACCCACAGATAGGTCAAGATATTCACAATATGAATATTCTTTATTTATAGGCCTAAATATACAAAAATACAATTGAATAAACTCAATGATGAAAAGGACAAACAAGGTTTCATGTTTTTATCTTCTTTACAAATGTATACAAATAAAATAAATATATGAAGAAAAAGTTGCAAACAATACAAACATAAATGAGACAATAATCAACAGTGAGAAAATACCAAACAGAAATATGGATTTATTATTATTATTGTTTATTGTCAGTTTTATTCATTTCCATAATAAATGAATCGTTGGTTCATCCTTCAGCATCTTTTGCTAAATCCTTTATTTTTTATTGTTCTTTCCCTCAGAGGAAAATTAGAAACTGTGTAATAAATAATCACAAAGAATATACCGATTATATTTAGAGAAACAACATATCTTTTAATTAATATATTTCCACTAATAATGTCTGGATGGACCAGTTCTTAATAAATTAAACAGTTTATGCATTTTTACAATAAGATGGTTTATTTTCACCAGTTCATGAACTATTGTAAATTCAATGTATTTTGTAAAAGGTGTTACGCAACGTGTATAATGTTGTTTTCAAACCATAAAAACTAAATGAGGATAAAATGTTAACAAACAGGAAACTAATCATTCACGCTTCTCTGTTTGCATTTAGTGTTTTGATGTTTACATTTTTTATAAAGTATTATAGATTATAAAACAATAAACTACAGACACTCACCTGGTTTCCTCCTCCAGATGTTCCTTCATCTTCTAGAATATGACGTCATCATTTATTACTTGATTTAATATTCGTTTAATAATCTGAATCTGAAACTAAAGTTGTGAGTAAAACATACAATATGTATCCATGATGTAGTGCAGTAGAGGCATTACGTAGCTGAAAAACACTTGAGTCAAGTACAAGAACAAGTACAAGTACAAGTACAAGAACAAGTAGAAGTACAAGAACAAGAACAAGTAGAAGTACAAGAACAAGAACAAGTCGAAGTACAAGAAATAGTAGAAGTACAAGAAATAGTAGAAGTACAAGTACAAGTAGAAGTACAAGAACAAGTAGAAGTACTCAGATTGTAAGTAAATGGACTAAAAGTGACTTCTGAGCTCTAAATCCTTGTACATGAGCTGAAGTGCAGAGTGAGGCCTCCTGTCTTTCATACACCATCCATGGTGTTGTTGACCTTCTGCCCCCTGCTGGTCGGACACAGTCATTACAGCAGCAGCACAGCGCCCAGTCCGACAGGCAAGGTGATGTCATCTAAATAAAATAAATATAAAAATCTAACTGGATTAAAAAATATATAATATATTATATAATATGTATATATATATATAATATAATATATATATATATATTATATAATGTTTATATATATATATATATATATTGAAATAATAGAAATGTATCTCAGATTTTTTATTTATTTTTGTGTGCTTCGAAACATCTTTCAAATAATTCTTGAGTTTATGAGTCTTTCATCATTTTTCCTTTTTGTTACAAAACATGAAACAATAATTTTGAACCTGAATTTATTCAAAGTGTATGTTTACATTCGAAAAGTGTATGCATATTAGCACAGATTTCATAATATAATGCCTCATTTGCATATTTAAAGACAACTTGTAACACAAAAATAATTGTCTTCATGCAACCCTGCGTATTTTTTAGGAGACAGGGTTGCTTCATGTCAGTAATAACTGGTGAGGTTTCATGTTTATATCTACGAGTTTTTTTGTATTTTACTTATTTGTGTCAGAAAGAACAAGTTCGACACACTTTTCCATAAAATGAGTCATTTGTGTCAAATGACAAATCATTTCCTCTGATTCATTCAGTTTCATTTAAATCTTTCAGCAATACTTCAGTGTAGAAATACTCTGTACAAGTATAAATCCTGTAATATTTCTTTTAAAATTTAAGTAACAATTATTGGATTTAATATCCTGGCATTAAAAATATACTTAAAGTACCAAAAATAAGTATTCATTAGGCAGAATGACATATTCTAACTACTTTATGTACATATATTTATATTAATGCATGATTTATTAGTTTGTTGTGTATTTTTGTTTTACTCTGAACAAGAACAAAAGCTGTCGCACAAAGATAAGTAAAGAGTCCAACAAGTAGAAGTATAAAAATACTAAAGTACTTCAAAGTTTTACTTCACATTAAATCTGACAGAAACCACAAAGTATTTCGTTCTCATGTTTCTTTAGTTTATTCTGATTAAACACGTCAGTACTTTTAACATATATGTACATATATTTGTACTACACGTGGGTACTACATATTCAGCTTTAGTTGTTACAACATTCATAATAACCTGAACGTCAAATCTAACAGTTAGTGCAACTTTACAGTTAAAACTAAAAAAAAACAAAAAACAGCTTCTGTCTGCAAAAATATACATTTTATATTTAATAAACCTTTTAATAAAACTGAAACTTTATAGCGAAAAAAGTCGAAAGAAATCTGGAGGCACACGAAAAACATCAGAGCACTGACGGTGTTGATGAGGCACTAAACACACCTCCACCTGCAGGACACGCCTCCACCTGCAGGATACGCCTCCACCTGAAGGACTAACCACCACCTGAAAAACTAACCTCCACCTGCAGGACACGCCTCCACCTCAAGGACAAACCTCCACCTGCTCTGCTCTCAGGGGGGCGGGGCTTAATGACGACAGGTGGGTCTAACACTACGAGGCACGACGGACGCAGAGAAGCTGGAAAAACTGCACATTCTGTCACATTGAACACCAAATGAAAAGTGATCACGTCATCGATGGAGAGACTTTCAGCACAAACGTACATTTCCAGAGATTTGCTCAAAAAGCGAACGAATAAAAAGCGTCGATGTTCTGCTGCACCTGGCGTGGTCTGAAACGTTCTCATTATTCCGAATATCTGTTTTTTAGAATGATGTAGCCGTAAAGAAATGATTTTTAGTTTTGGGTTTTTTTTAGCATTAAAACAGAGTTTTGTAACCTTTTTTATTTTTAGGAATACTTTCTCAGGTTGATTAACTTTTTGTCACTCTTTTGTGTTATTATATTCAGGAGTGGAAAAGTCCTGAAAGATTTAATATGTATATCTTGTAGAAGCAAGAAAAATAATATTTTGGGCTCAAAAATTATCGAGTGGGAAATAACTTTTATGGAAAAAACAATTGGTGCATTTAAGGACACTCAGATTTTACAATTTACAGCAATATTTCTAATGCAAATAAAAGTTCATTCCCATTTAAATGCTGTGTTTGTCCTCAGTTTTACTTTTTTATTTTGTTTTAAAAATAGATCAATTTAGATTAAAAGACAAAAGAAATATTTTTGGATCTAACAAATACTTGAAATCAAAGAGAAGTTTTCAAAACCTTGAAATGTCCCTAAACGTCTCAGCTAGTTTCAAGAATCTGCAAGTTGAGTTTATTTTATTGAAGTGAAATCAATGACTCTTCAGCAGGAAGTCATCCTAAAAAACAAATCTAGAACAATTAGAAGACGAGCGAGATCGTGAAGTATTAACCTTTTAAAACGTGTAAAACAGTTGAAGTTCTTAAAGCGACGGACTCATCATTGTGAATAAAGAGATAAAATGCTGTAAATGCACAACACTCAGAGCTACAGTACTTCATGCATGTACTAAAACCCTGTGACAGCATGTATAAACTACTCACAGCTACATGTCAGTACACTCAGTACTTCTGACTACTGAAGAAGCTCAGCTTCACTCCACAGCCAATGAGAAGTCACCGCTAAAGCCGCTGATCCACGTCCACTCGACGCCAGAACCTCTCGCCGTATTCTTGATTTATTTAAAAAGACATTAAATGTGCATTAAATGCCTTAAATACACTACTTTTTGAATGGAGTTTGGTTCGAGGCTTTGAATGAAAACCAAATCCTTGAATCTAAGAAGTCAAACATTGAATTTTAACGTATTATTCTAGCACCAAATAGCGTCAAAATAAATCAGTTAATGCATAAAATATATTAAAAAAACATTACATCCAAAGTACAGTGATGAAATACTGCTGTGGCTACATTAAGACCTTCAGTGAGATTCACTGTCCTTTCAAATCTTTCCGATTCTTTCCGTTCTGCATCTCCGGGAATGTGGACGAAGTTTCTTCTTTGTTAAATCGGCAGCTGAAGCTGGACGAGTTTCCTCGTGGCGGCAAATAAACTCAAGCGTATCTTTATGCCGTCGCCCAGAAATGGCTGAAAACTTTGTGATAAAATGTAAAAAAGAAAAAAGAAGAAGAATATTCAGATTAAAGTTGTATCCTATTAAATGGGATAATTATTGTAGATCTGCTTGTTTTTTTCTTCTTGTTTTAATACTGAGTCCAGGTGAAAGGTTTTGATAAATGTATCCAAAATTAAGCAATTTTACCTGCAAATAATTAAAAGGAACTAATATTGTACTATTGTCATAGTAAATTACTTAATTTGTTGACCAAAATACATTTTCAATAACAAATTGGGTTTTGTTTTGGCAATCTAGCGAGCTAGTAAATAAGCTAACTAGCTCTCCAAGCTAGTGAACAAGCTACCTGGTTCTCCAAGCTAGTGAACAAGCTACCTGGTTCTCCAAGCTAGTGAACAAGCTAACTGGTTCTCCAAGCTTAAATCTGGTTAAGTTTAGTGTAGCTAGTAATGCAGCTAGTTATCTGGCTAGTGGTCGGTGCTACCTGAGGTCAAAGTGACACATTTTAGTAACGTATACCTTTGATTTACCGTTTTTATTCTCCCCTAAAATTAATTGAGTTTTGTTTTAAGTTAGCTTAGCTAACCAGCTAAAAGGAGGCGATGCTTTCTGTAATCCTGATCTTATCCTAGTTGTGAACTGAGTTTATTATTGTTTCTTATGTCACAAAAGATAAAAGTTTGAATCTCATGCAACGTTATTATTGTAACAAAATGATATTTTGTGGCAAAACAAACTTGGTGACGAACTTCTGGTTTATGAATCTTAATATTTACAGTTGGTGTTGCTGCCGAAGTAAAAGCTGAAATACAAACTCTGCTCCAGGCTTTACAGTTTATCTTCATTTTGACACTTCGTTTTATTCGTTTTTAGAGCTCCTCCACTCTTTCCAGTTCCACTTAGTGGTTTCAGACATTTCTTGTTTGATTTTTCATGCTTATTCGCTTCGGAGAGTTTCACGAATGCTTCGTAAAACCAACGTTACGAACGGATTTCACAGAGGAAGAAGAATTATTCAGCCTCCGAGGAGATTTGTGGTTGAGATATAAACATAATTTGGTTGCAGCTTCTTAACGAAACCGCCGGTCTTCAGGAGTTCTCCTGTTTCTTCATATTCTCTTATGACAATATGATTGAGGTTATAATCTCTCTATAGCTGCACATTATTTTTCCCAACTAAAGTTATTACAATTAAAATCAACTGAGACTGAGTCTACTGCTACTTGCTGTACATATAGAGTCAGAAATATACTTCTGTTAAATACCTTTATAGATTTATTTTGTTCAAACTCTGAAGCTTATCCGTACTGAGAAATTCATTTCTTAATCTTTGCAGAATTCCTATTTTTGAAATCTGCAAACTACTTGTTATTCTTGCCTTTTTTAGTAAAAAAAAGAAAAGAAAAAAGTTCAGTTGCTGAATATTAACGGAGTGAACTCTTTCGGCGATCAGTGCTTCCTCAGCAGGATGTGAATGGGACCCCAGCTGGTCCAGGACCTGTAAACTTTAAACCTCCTTCGGTCTCCCAGTTGATCCTCAGCCCGTCGGCGTCGAAGCCCCTCGAGTGAGCTCACAGCTGGCCGACGGAGAAACAAAATGGCCTCCCAGATAGCAGCCGGAGGTAAAAGGCATGATTTCAGGCGGGTCGGTCAGTGTCCTCCGTCTCTGGAGGACGGACTCTCAGAACGCCCGTCCTTCGATGACTTCTTCTGCTTCTGCTTGGACTTCCTCAGCATCTGAACCTGCAGACACAGACAAATGTGTAAATGAGTACAGATAAACTACAGGGATAAACACTGAACTAAAGATAAACTACAAGGATGAACACTAAACTACAAGGATGCACACTAAACTACAGATAAACTACAAGGATGTAGACTAAACTACAAGGATGTAGACTAAACTACAGATAAACTACAAGGATGTAGACTAAACTACAGGGATACACACTAAACTAAAGATACACTACAAGGATGCACACTAAACTACAGATACACTACAAGGATGTAGACTAAACTACAGGGATAAACACTGAACTAAAGATAAATTACAAGGATGAACACTAAACTACAGATAAACTACAAGGATGAACACTAAACTACAAGGATGCACACTAAACTACAGATAAACTACAAGGATGCACACTAAACTACAGATAAACTACAAGGATGTAGACTAAACTACAAGGATGTAGACTAAACTACAGATAAACTACAAGGATGTAGACTAAACTACAGGGATACACACTAAACTAAAGATACACTACAAGGATGCACACTAAACTACAAGGATGTAGACTAAACTACAGGGATACACACTAAAGATATACTACAAGGATGCAGACTAAACTACAGATAAACTACAGGGATAAACACTGAACTAAAGATAAACTACAAGGATGAACACTAAACTACAAGGATGCACACTAAACTACAGCTAAACTACAAGGATGTAGACTAAACTACAAGGATGTAGACTAAACTACAAGGATGTAGACTAAACTACAGATAAACTACAAGGATGTAGACTAAACTACAGGGATACACACTAAACTAAAGATACACTACAAGGATGCACACTAAACTACAGATACACTACAAGGATGCACACTAAACTACAAGGATGTAGACTAAACTACAGGGATACACACTAAAGATACACTACAAGGATGCAGACTAAACTACAGATAAACTACAAGGATGTAGACTAAACTAGAAGGATGCAGACTAAACTACAGATAAACTACAAGGATGTAGACTAAACTACAAGGATGTAGACTAAACTACAGATAAACTACAAGGATGTAGACTAAACTACAGGGATACACACTAAACTAAAGATACACTACAAGGATGCACACTAAACTACAGATACACTACAAGGATGTAGACTAAACTACAGGGATAAACACTGAACTAAAGATAAATTACAAGGATGAACACTAAACTACAGATAAACTACAAGGATGAACACTAAACTACAAGGATGCACACTAAACTACAGATAAACTACAAGGATGCACACTAAACTACAGATAAACTACAAGGATGTAGACTAAACTACAAGGATGTAGACTAAACTACAGATAAACTACAAGGATGTAGACTAAACTACAGGGATACACACTAAACTAAAGATACACTACAAGGATGCACACTAAACTACAAGGATGTAGACTAAACTACAGGGATACACACTAAAGATATACTACAAGGATGCAGACTAAACTACAGATAAACTACAGGGATAAACACTGAACTAAAGATAAACTACAAGGATGAACACTAAACTACAAGGATGCACACTAAACTACAGCTAAACTACAAGGATGTAGACTAAACTACAAGGATGTAGACTAAACTACAAGGATGTAGACTAAACTACAGATAAACTACAAGGATGTAGACTAAACTACAGGGATACACACTAAACTAAAGATACACTACAAGGATGCACACTAAACTACAGATACACTACAAGGATGCACACTAAACTACAAGGATGTAGACTAAACTACAGGGATACACACTAAAGATACACTACAAGGATGCAGACTAAACTACAGATAAACTACAAGGATGTAGACTAAACTAGAAGGATGCAGACTAAACTACAGATAAACTACAAGGATGTAGACTAAACTACAAGGATGTAGACTAAACTACAGATAAACTACAAGGATGTAGACTAAACTACAAGGATATAGACTAAACTACAGATAAACTACAAGGATGTAGACTAAACTACAGGGATACACACTAAACTAAAGATACACTACAAAGATGCACACTAAACTACAGATACACTACAAGGACGCACACTAAACTACAAGGATGTAGACTAAACTACAGGGATACACACTAAAGATACACTACAAGGATGCAGACTAAACTACAGATAAACTACAAGGATGCACACTAAACTACAGATAAACTACAAGGATGCACAGTAAACTACAAGGATGAACACTAAACTACAAGGATGAACACTAAACTACAAGGATGCACACTAAACTACAGATAAACTACAAGGATGCACACTATACTACAGATACACTACAAGGATGCACACTATACTACAGATACACTACAAGGATGCACACTAAACTACAGATAAACTACAAGGATGTAGACTAAACTACAGATAAATTACAAGGATGCACACTAAACTACAGATAAACTACAAGGATGTAGACTAAACTACAGATAAAATACAAGGATGTAGACTAAACTACAGGTATACACACTAAACTAAAGATAAACTACAAGGATGCACACTAAACTACAGATACACTGTAAGGATGTAGACTAAACTACAGATAAACTACAAGGATGTAGACTAAACTACAGATAAACTACAAGGATGTAGACTAAACTACAGATAAACTACAAGGATGTAGACTAAACTACAGGGATACACACTAAACTACAGATAAACTACAAGGATGCACACTAAACTACAGATAAACTACAAAGATGCACACTACACTTAGACCAAAATACAGACACATCACATTTGTATGTGAAAGGACAGAAACCTTGAGAAGTAATTATAAATAAAGAGGAGCGAAAAGGACAAAGAAGAAGAAAAGATAGGAATAAGCAAGACAAAAGACAGAAAGACAAACTACGGTGTCCTTCGGGGGACAAACCTTTGGTCCCGCAGCAGAGATGATGATGTGTCCCGGCGGTTGGATCCACGGTTCTCCGTCCACCTGGACAGGTATGGGTTTGCTGACCGTCAGCCGGATGTAGTTCCCTTGAGCGATACGAATCCCTGAGCGCAGACCGCTCTGCACCTGGCCCTGCGCACACGCACACACACACACACACACACACACACACACACACGGTTGAAAGCTCTGGAAACAGCCAGTAAGTGGACCTTGAGTCTGGAGCGGCGTGACGTCTCTCACCATGTGGACGACGCCGGTGACGCCGACCACCTCCAGCAGGCCGTCATCGATGCTCGGCTTCCCGTGACGAACATCGACCTCTGACCCCCAGAGGTCAGCACCAGAACCCCAACTACACACACACACACACACACACACACACACACACACACACACACACAGGAAGGTGAGTGTGTGTTACCTGGGTGAGAGAGTGTGTGTGTGTGTGTGTGTGTGCGTGTGTGTGTGTGTTACCTGTGTGTGTGTGCTACCTGTGCGTGTGTGTGTGTGTTACCTGTGTGTGTGTTTTACCTGTGTGTGTGTGTGTGTGTGACCTGTGTGTGACCTGTGTGTGTGTGTGTCCTGTCTGTGTGTGTGTGTGTGTGTGTGTTACCTGTCTGTCTACCTGTGTGTGTGTGTGTGTGTGTGTGTGCTACCTGGGTATGTTGAGGAAGATCAGCCCCTCGATGTGCGGCAGCGGGACGTCCTGCGCGTCGACCTGCAGCTGCAGCT
This sequence comes from Taurulus bubalis, assembly GCF_910589615.1. Lineage (NCBI taxonomy): Eukaryota > Metazoa > Chordata > Actinopteri > Perciformes > Cottidae > Taurulus > Taurulus bubalis. Next base: position 1,705,410 of record NC_136601.1, on the reverse strand, counting down.
CCTTGTGGAGACTCCTGGTGCAGCTGATCTTCTGCAGGCCGACCTTCACGTACACGCCTTTGTTGTGGAACCTGTTCACGAGATTAAATACTGCACCTTTAACTTTCTTTTTGTTGATTTTTAATGTCCGAGCGGCTGAAGGTTTCTACCTGCTGGTGAACTTGTCGGGGTCGTCCTCTCGGGCCTGGTGGAAGTCCAGGCTGACCTCGGCGTCGATGCCCAGACCGAAGTAGTTGTTCATCTGAACGATCTGAGAAACAAAGACACGGCAGGTTCATAACATCCTGACTTTAAACCAAATGTCACGACAAACATTTAGTGAAGTCTGGGTGTAAACAGTAAAAAGTGAGTAAATGTAGTATTTAAACTAACAATGAGAACACAAAGCATACAGTAAACCTTAAATGACTCAAATGAATGAGACAATAGTTTGATTAAAAGAATAAACATTCATATAGATGCCTGTATGTATGCCTGCTTATATTTTGAGTCTTTCTTTTAAAAGCATATTAATTATTTCAAACTCAGTGTAGATGAACGTCATGAACACATGAATATAACACATTTACATGAACACATGAATATAACACATTTACATGAACACATGAATAGAACACATTTACATGACTTTTACTAAACTTTTGGGATTTTTTTTTTTTTTTTTCCAAGGACTTTTCCAGGCCTGGAAATAACCATTTTTAAATTCCATGACTTAAACAGGTTTTCCATGACCGTGAGAACCCTGTACGATTAAAGCTGTTTCACCTGAGAAAAAATATTATGGTTATTAAAATTATCATGAGTAACATGAGTAACTGCTGGGGAAAGAAATACTGTGATAAAGTATTATGAGAACAATGTATATCATCCGACCACCGTAACTGGTTTTAACATTATTATTATTAGCATAATTATTATATGCATTTTAATCTGTTATAATTGATCTTTTTATTTATTTGAACCAAATTGGAAACGTTTAAAAACACATATTTCCTGTTAAGTTATTAAATCTATAATAATGTATGCTGTTTATTTATTAATTACTACGATTGAGAAGTTAACTGGGTGAATGGATCTGGTCCTGCAGGACCCGGACCTGAACCTCGACCCGACCTTGGGCGGCTCCAGGAAGCCGTTGTCCTTTCCGTCTCCAGAGAGGTCCTGGGCGTCCAGCAGGATGGTCCACCGGTCCATCAGAACCTGGTCCGCCTCGTCCACAGAGACCAGGATGTGGTGCGGGTCCTCGCCGCTGTAACCGGCTCCCCAACGCAGAACCCGAGCCAAGTCGTTCCCTAGCAGAGAACACGACAGACTTTAGGACCTGCGGACGGCGGCGTCTGGACCTGGGCGGCGGGTCTCGGCGGCGGTTCTGACCTGTTCCCAGCGGCACGATGCCGATGGGCGGCTCCCGGCACACCAACTTGTGGCGGACGGCCTCCAGCACCCCCAGCACCCAGCCCACCGTCCCGTCGCCCCCGCAGACCAGCACCCGGAACCTGGGAACCTCCCGGAACGTGTGGAGGCTGGAGCGGAGAGGACGGAAAAATAAACAGAACCATAGAGGAACCATGTCACGACGACGTCAGAGGTCAAAGGTCACAGCTGCCTGTACAAAGTGCGTACTGTCGCACGCAATTTATATTAAATTGTGACGTTCTAGTTCCCACAGTATTTAAAGAAGCGGACGTCGCCCGTTGGTTTACGAAGCCTCGGGTTCAGCTTTTGACAGTCGCCATCTTGGATTACGGCCGTCGCCATCTTGGTTTTTTTTGCAACCAGAGTAGAAGCATCTGGTTTTATCGGAGTTTGTCAAAGCACAAACAGACGTAGCGCAAAACGCAATGCATCCTGGTACATGTAGGCATTTACCATCCGAACCGATTAGACCAGTGGTTCTCAAACTGTGGGGCGCGACCCTCTAGTGGGGCGCGGAGGTATTACAGGTGGGGCGCAGGGGGGAGATTTTTATCTTTTATTTTTTAATAATCCCAGAGTGGGGAAATTATTCTCTGCATTTTATCCATCCTCACACATAGTTGAACGTTATTGTTATTATCTTATATTCAGTGCAAAACAGGTTATTTGCACCACAATAGGTATTTTTTTTGCCAAATATTAGTTATTTTTCGCACAGATAGAACTTTATTTGAATTGTTCTAACAAAGTGATTGCACATGTTATTAGTTTTTGTCTGATGGAGCAATCTGGTTTACTTAAAGTGATTTAAATTGTCTTTATTCTATTATTTGAAAAAGCACAGATGGAGAAGCCACAAAAAGTTATTTCAATAAATATTCGGTGGGCGGTGGGGCGCGAACATTTCCCTTCCCCCAAAGTGGGGAGTGACAGAAAAGGTTTGACAACCACCCAGACAAACACATAAAAAAAGGTGGTGAGTTTTGTCTTTAAATGTGCAAAAAAAAAAAACAATAAAACAAAAACACCCGACGCCGAGGACCGAGAGCTGCGACTCTTCCGGTTCGGGGTGCGTTGGATTCGCTCACCCGGCCAACGGTCCTCCGTTGGAGAGGTCAAAGACCTGGTGAGGGTTCAGCAGCTTCCTGAAGCCGTAGAGGAGCTCTCGGCCCTTCATGCCGCCGCTCTTCGGGTTGACGAACACCAGCAGGGGGCAGACGTCTCGCCCCAGCTGCTCCAGCTGCCGGACCACAACGACCACGTTCACTCATTTTAACAACGTCAACACACGGAAAACAACAACAACCTGTGTGTTGAAGTTTAATTCACAATATTAATAACACTCTTCATTTCTACAGCACATTTCATGCAGACTGTGCACTGTACATATTACATAAATAAAACAGCTTGAACGTGAAAGTGTTTGAATACATAACATTATACATACATTTAATGAATAAATAATAATAATATAAAAGATTCTCACCACGATCTCTGGAATGACGAGCGGGGTGAGCGTCTTGTTGCTGACGGTCGTGTCTTTGGCCAACATGTAGATCCGCTCCGCTTCAGAGAAACACGACACCTGCAGCGCCACCGCACCTGAACACACACACACACACACACACACACTTTACTAGAGTACTTTCTTCTCATGCTGCTTTATGCTTCTACTGCACTACTTTATCTGCTTTATACATTTTCTCATAATTCAGGAGTTAAAAGTTTTAATTCAACTAAAATAGAAAAAGTTAATTACAACAAACAAAAGATGAAATACAAGAGTAAAAATATAAATTGTACAAGTAATACTACAATTAATACTAACACCAGAGCCTCATAGAGACTAAAATAGAAAAGTAATCTTGAGATCTATATATATATAAAAATATACAAAACTCACCTTGACTGGTGTAGACGTGGCTGACGGTGACCAGGTGACCTGCAGAGACAGAGAAACAGGAAGTGAGGAGCGCTCAGGTACGCGCGCGTCTCAGGTCACGTGACCGGCGGCTTGACTCACTCTTGAGGGCCAGCTGGTCCTGGATCAGCTGCACACACTCGTCTGTGGTCAGCATGGGGGTCAGACCTGAGACCAGCAGGAAAACCTGCAGCGGCCGCTTCCTGTCCTCCAGCAGGTAGAAGCGGGTCTGGTTCATCTGACGCACAGACACCTGGGGAAGAATATCAATGAGCAATCGATCAATCGATCAATCGATCACGTTGATCTCCGCTGTAAAGATACACGTTTTCTGTTTACCTTTCTGATCTCCTGCAGCTTGTCCTGAATCTTCTCCTGAGGACTCAGCGTCTGCCTCTGAACTGGAGGACAGACATGGAGACGTTTATCTTAGAATAATAATTAGATTTTTAAATGTAAGGACTCTAAATACTTTTTTTTTTTTATCAAAAAAATAAAAGTACAAAATAAATGAATGAAAATTTAAAATAAATTACAAATTTGAGTTTTGCATTTTTTTTCAACACACCAAAAAATTAAAATATTGTTTCTTAAAACCCTCTGACATGTTTTATTACATTTCTAAATCTAATTTTTATTAAAAAAAGATGAAATCCCATAAAATAAAAAATATAAAACTTTTTCTTTTAAATTAAAAATTACAAAATACAAAAGAATAAAATAGATGAAAGGCCTTTATTCCTGAGGTCAGCGCTCACCTTGCTTGCTGCTCATGTAGATCTCCACCAGGCTGAAACGGGACGTGTCTACTTCCTGAAACAACAACACAGCCTGTTGGTTCACGACATGGAGGTGAAGAAGAGACAACAGGTACTAAAGGTACTTTGAGGTACTTTCAAGAGGTAATTTTTAAAAAATTAAAATATAAAAGAGAAATAGCAAATAAGTTATTATTACATGTATAATTGTATTACATGTGTATTACTAATGTTAAAAAGGAAAATAATAGGAACGAAATACTGAAATAGCATAT
>NC_136601.1:1683540-1696040 GCF_910589615.1 Taurulus bubalis | reverse complement strand
TGTCTCAAATGTACCTCTGAGATGTAGTACACATAAAGTACAATATGTACCTCTGAGATGTAGTACACATAAAGTACAATATGTACCTCTGAGATGTAGTACACAAAGTACAATATGTACCTCTGAGATGTAGTACACAAAGTACAATATGTACCTCTGAGATGTAGTACACATAAAGTACAATATGTACCTCTGAGATGTAGTACACAAAGTACAATATGTACCTCTGAGATGTAGTACACATAAAGTACAATATGTACCTCTGAGATGTAGTACACAAAGTACAATATGTACCTCTGAGATGTAGTACACATAAAGTACAATATGTACCTCTGAGATGTAGTACACAAAGTACAATATGTACCTCTGAGATGTAGTACACATAAAGTACAATATGTACCTCTGAGATGTAGTACACATAAAGTACAATATGTACCTCTGAGATGTAGTACACAAAGTACAATATGTACCTCTGAGATGTAGTACACATAAAGTACAATATGTACCTCTGAGATGTAGTACACAAAGTACAATATGTACCTCTGAGATGTAGTACACATAAAGTACAATATGTACCTCTGAGATGTAGTACACATAAAGTACAATATGTACCTCTGAGATGTAGTACACATAAAGTACAATATGTACCTCTGAGATGTAGTACACATAAAGTACAATATGTACCTCTGAGATGTAATGGAGGAGAAGTAGGGAGTACTCTGGTAAAGTACAAGTACCTTGCATTAGTACTTAAGTTGAGTACTTGAGTAAATATACTTGTTCCTTTCCGTCGGTCCCAAACAGAAAGAAAACGTTGTGTTTTCAGGATGAAGAACCAATGAGCTCCTCGTGTTCATCATCGGCGGTTTATTGATCGGCGATCGGTGTGATCAGTAAACGTCTGGTTGGGGGGGGGCGTTTGTTTTACTCACCCGGACCGCAGACGGAGTCATGCAGGAGCAAGCCGAACGCAGCGTCTTGAGGCATTTCTCGTGACACATGAAGTTGCACACTGGAGGAGGAGACAGAGAAGGACAGTCAGAGGCCGCTGAGCAAGGCACCGGCAGGTCGCAGGTTCGATTCCCAGAAGAGCCACTACACAGCGGACCCGATATATATATATATATATATATATATATATATATATATATATATATATATATATATGAAATGTTCGCAGCCAGATGAGGCACTTTGATGACATCACATGTTCGTGTTAATCCGACTCCACAGCTTAAAGAAGGAACCATTACATAATGCAGCCGAGCGGCGCTTTTGATGTTGTTGTTATTGTTGTTGTTGTGCAGCTTTTGATGCACCTGCTGCTGTTTGGTGACGATGATGAAGATGAAGATGATGATGATGGTGATGATGGTCATGACTCACAAACACGCCTCCTGTTGCTATGCCAGCCCAGAGGAAGTAAATCACGACTTGACTGCGGCTCCGATCTGGACAACCAGTGTGTTACTGGGCAGAGTGGTGTGTGTGTGTGTGTGTGTGTGTGTGTGTGTTGGATCTGCTCTTCAGTTCGCCTGTTGAATTCATGATTAAGTCGTGGCTTTGTGAGATGGAAAGAAAAGAGAGGCGAAGGAAATGGAGGAAAGGAAAGAAGGGGGAAGGAAAGGAGATGAAAGTAAAGAAAGGGGGAAAAGGGGGAAAGGAACGACTAAGGAAAGGAAGTAGAAAAGAAAAGGAAAGAAAAGAGGAGGAAAGGAAACAGAATATTAGGAAAGGAAAGAAGAATAGGAAGGGCCCAGAATAGAAGAAGGGAGGACAGTGAAGGAGAGGAAGAGGAAAGAATAGACGAAGCCTTTCTGGTTCCTCATGAAGATAAATCATTCAGGCTTTCAATGACCCGAAACTAACCAGTTTCAACTGGGCCTGATCCCAGTGATCCCAGTCTGTGATCCCAGTCAACAATTCTGTCTGTGTTCTAGTCTGGGGTCTGGGGTTTAGTCCGGGCTCTGCTCTCACATCACCACAGTCCAGCTCCAGGTCGGAGGACTAACCTTTGACCCGTTTCTACCGTTAAGCTGCATCACGTGACAGGCAGGAGACGCCCAAAACACACCTGTCTCAGCGTCACCTGAAGCTCCAGCAGCCAGCAGGAACAACCAGCTGGGTCGGTGGTTCAATTCCCAAAACAAGTATGCACATGTGGGGCCACACGAGTATTGATAAACAAGTTCTGATGTAATATGAACAAACACGCGTGCATGTGGTCTTACCTTCACACAGGAAGCCGACGAGCCCCCAGATGAAGTCGCTGCAGCCGTGGCAGAAGGTGGGCTTGGTGAGGGTCACCCTCCGGAGGCAGTGTCCCGGGGCGGGGCTCTGGTACCTGGGCCGGAGACCCGGGGACTGCTGCGCCCTCTTCTTCCCGCTCAGGGGGCTCGCTGTCCGGCAGTCCGCGGCGGCGGCGTCCGGGTCCGTCGGCGGTCTGTCCCTGCAGGAGTCCGCCATGTCCTCTCAGTCTCCCCCGAAAGTAGCGCGACAACACGAGGGGGGAATGTGGTGTTTGGTGCAGAAGAAGAAGAAGAAGAAGAAAAGAGACTGGATCTCTAGAAAATACCCCGGCAGAGAGACATCCCCCACCGGGTACGGCGGCGCAGCAGCCCCGGCGACAAGGCGCCGTCCTCGGCGTGTGCGTGAGACCCCCCCGGCCCTCTACCGCCTCAGCAGCTAATAATCCAGATCCTAAAAATACAAAAGTAGGAAACCGGGTCACGACTTTGTGATTCCAACGAGATTAGTTACCCCACCACCTCCGCGGTGGAGGGTCATCGCCGCCGGCTGGACCCGGCGGAGAGGGCGCTGCGGCCGGCGCGTCCACCCGGAGCGGCTCCTGAAATATGAATCGTGTGTCCAACCTTTCCTCTGAAACACCGAGTGGGAGTTCCGGGAGAGGCGGTGACGGGAGACCTTTTCGACGTCGCCTTCGTCCACCACGCCGAGATCAGAGTCCCTCCGCCCGGAGACAGCGGTGCCACCCAGCGGCGCTGCGAACCGAGAGCGCGCCGTGCGTGCGTGTGTGCGTGCGTGCTCGGTGGCGTGCTCCCTCCTCTTCCTCCTCCTCCTCCTCCCCGGAGCTCCCCGCTTAGGAAGCCGAATGAATAAAAGATGAATTATCGATCCGGTGAATCGTAATGATGATGATGCGCGCGGCGGCAGGAAGTCTCCGGAGCGGATGTTATTCTTCCAGTCGACGCGCAACGGACGCGCGCGTGCAGGACCCGGTCAGAAAAGACGCGAGGAAGCCGGAGGGGGAACGTCCGGAGAACCGGAGAACAAACGTTATTCAACAAGTGTGAAGAGAACCGGAGGGGGGCGCTTCATTTCGGGGTTTCTTCTTCTTCTTCCTCCTCCTCCTCCTCCTCCTCAGAGGGCTGATTCTTCTTCCGCGTCAGACTCTCTAACACTGATTTACTCCTCCTCCTCCCTCCCCTTCATCCCCTCTCCTCGTCTCCTTCCCTTCTTCCCTTCCTGCCCTCTTCCCCTCTTGAGGTTCTTCTGAATCTTACAGGGTTTTACGTTAATGGAAAACCTGGAACAGTCATGGAGTTTTAAAATGGTTATTTCCAGGCCTGGAAAAGTCCTTGACATTGTTTCTTTTTTTCTCCAAAAGTTTAGTAAAAGTCATGTGAATGTGTTATATTCATGTGTTCATTTACGCTGAGTTTAAAATAATGAATATGCTTTTAAAAGAAAGACTCAAAATATAAGCAGGCATACATACAGGCTTCTATATAAATGTTTATTCTTTTAATCAAACTATTGTCTCATTCATTTGAGTCATTTAAGGTTTACTGTATGCTTTGTGTTCTCATTGTTAGTTTAAATACTACATTTACTCACTTTTTACTGTTTACACCCAGACTTCACTAAATGTTTGTGATGACATTTGGTTTAAAGTCATGGATCCATTGGTCAGGATGTGTGTGAGCCCTGATCTCATTAAATGAATGAATGATTCCTGAACCATTACTCTGTCACACATCCTTCCTCTTTTCTCGTGTTCTTCCTTCCTTCCTCCCTTCCTTCCTCTGCCCTCGCCTCCTTCCTCACTTTGTCTCTTTGTGTTGTTTTAAGGTTCTCTGAGGAAATCCATGTTTGTTTTAAAACAGATGAGATTTATTTTTCTTATAAACAACTTTGTCATCATCCAGAGTAAAAGTAGAACGAAATACAGTACAAGAATAAACAATATTTATAAGTAATGCACTTGTGAAAAAATTTAATATAGTAACTAAAATATAAATATACTAATATAAATATACTATATTTATGTTTTGTCATTTAATTAAAATATGAAACAAGATTTAAAATATAAAGCGTGTTAGAAGTAATACTGACAAGTATTATTGTGCATGATATTGAGAGTAAATAAAAAGTACAGCCACCTCAAAACTGTGTTGAATAAATGTACTTCAAAATGTACTTCAAACAGAAGAATGTGGTAAAACTCTTCTACATGATACAAAACAGACATTTACTGAATAAAGAAACATATTTCTAACGTTTCAAAACATACTTCATGACACTTTATCTGATAATATTTCAATATTTCTTCATCAGGGCTTTGTTTGTCTTTTACTTCCAAACCTGTCAAAAAATGCTATTTGTAATAGATTATTACCCGAGTATTATGCCTTTAAAGGTATTTTTCACTTCCAGGTAATACACTTTAAACATATCTATTTATTTTGTTCCCAGCACTTTGTGTTGTATGACCTTTCATGTATTTAAACACTTTTAAACCACTTTTATTTGTTTATTTCTTTTTCACATTTTAAATGTAAAATGTTTTCCAGTTTTTATTCATCTCTTGACATTTTTTTTAATTACACTTAAAATTTAAGTGCAAACTGGAGCTTTCTTCCTATTACTTGTATTTGTTTAAACTGAACTGTTTTCTGTTTTTATTTATTTTTAAATGTGTCACACTTTGAGCTACATAGTCTGTATGAAATGTGCTGTACAAATAAAGATGATTATTATAATCCATAAGTCCACAGCGTTCACTTTATATATAAAACATATTCTTTAAAAGAGCAACTTGCGAGTTATATTTTTTTATACATTTTGGTATATACTTTTTCTTGGAAACGGACCATTTTAAAAGTCAATTAATTAGGGAATTAAAATCCATATCTTTTTTTTTAAACTTCACATTCATGCTCTGAGGTTGAAATAATGATGTGTGGGTCATACGTTCATGTCGAGATGAAAGTGAAGGAATTTGATGTATAAATAAATGATCTTCTCTTCAGGTCCTGAGAGTGCTGAGGCAATGTCATGATAATGGTTGTAATAAATAAATAATGTTACTGTTGTTTGTTTTCCATTGTACCTTCTGTTCATGACCACTAGGTGTCAGTACTGGACACTGACACTGGTTGTTTAACTAATTATTATTAAAGATTCTAACTTTAATATTCTTAATTAGCTCCTTCACTTTACTGATTTTTTAACTGTGAAATACTTCATTTTATTGATAAATGTTTTTATTATTTATAATTGTGTTGATAAATATGTACCAAAGCATTATGTTGTAACAAACTGGTAAAGAAGGCCGGCAGCGCTGGGGTGTCTCTGGACGTGGTGGAGGATGATGCTAAGCTATCACCTGGTGGAGTATGATGCTAAGCTATAACCTCGTAGAGGATGATGCTAAGCTATCACCTGGTGGAGGATGATGCTAAGCTATCACCTGGTGGAGGATGATGCTAAGCTATCACCTCGTGGAGGATGATGCTAAGCTATCACCTGGTGTTCTACTCCATGCAGGACACTCTGGCAGCTCTGTGTTGCTCCTTCAGCCACCAGCTGCTTCAACCCAGGTGAATAATGTATATATATATATATATATATATATATATATATATATATATATATATATATATATATATATATATATAAATATATACAGTAAAATAAAGTAAAAAATTTAAATTAAAAAATATATTAAAAAGAAAAATATTGAAATAGTAGTAGAATAACATAAATATAAAGTACATTCAACGAAGTTACAGGCAATTATTTCTTACAACAGAGACATTATTATAGTAGTCTATTATTATCGTGTAATAGCAATGAATGCTCTGACTTTCGTAGTTTGCCATCAGGTTTAAAAGATTATTGAAAGTATTTCCAAGTTATGCTAACGGTTATTTACATGATTTTTATCACATTTTAAATGTGGCCGCCGCAAGGAATTGTGGGGAAGAATGATCTCCTTTCCTTTGGTAAAGGAAGGTCCAGTGTTTCCTATGCTAAAGTCCTAGGAAACAAAGTTACAGGCCTTTGTTTCTTACAACAGAGACATTATTATAGTAGTCTATTATTATCGTGTTATAGCAATGAATGCTCTACTTTCTGGAGATTATTAACTGAGCCCAGCACTGAAAAGACATATGAGAAGATGTTAATAATCTGTCACATTAAAATAACTTTTTATCTTTCCTTGAAAAATTGTAGTTTAGCATTTTTTCAAAACACATGAAATTGGGCAGAAAAAATAACAAAAATTAAATACATTCAATACAGTAGAGTCAGTACACTGTAAAACCCCATTAGTTAACCTTACTTAAAAAAAGCTTGCAAACCGATTGCCTTAAAAAAATCAAGTAATGGAACTTGCTACAAGCAAGTAAAGTTGACTGTATTGTATGTTGTACACATGTTTATTTAGTGTAGTAAACACTTGAGTTTAAGTAACTACAAATAATGAGTAAGGAGTGCTTCAAACTTTACTCAAGATGTACTTTTGATTAGTATAGCCTACTTCAAATTACTATTTCAAACAACTACATTATTTCAAGTGAAATATACTTTGTGTGTTTTCCAAGCTCTTCGGCAGGCAGCAAAGTGTAATGCTCAGCAGTGGAAGCTACTTATGTGTCGTGGTTATAACTATAGTCATGGTTAAAACTTCATAACAACAATTAATAACCCACAACTAATGCTCTTTAACAGTGCAAAACACTACGACACAACAGTTTGTGACACATAAACAATTTGTAACACTATTAATTGTACATTTATAAAATTACACCACCTAACTGCATGCTGGGTAAAGCTCGGCCACTATCATGAAACTCTGGGTACATCCCAAGTCTCTAAATTGTCGTTTCCTTGCTCCTCGATTTAACCGGAAGTGGTTCTGCGCCGCCATCTTGACGGCCGTCCCAAAGCTCTTATTCGGCTCTGAGGAGCGAGGAGCGAGGATCGAGGAGGGAAATCGGAGGAGTCATGATCGAGGAGCCCCGAGAGCGAGCTTCCAGGAAGTGTTTTAACGCTGGACACGCCCCCTCGCTGTTCATCTGTTATGTGATTGGACGCTGCAGCTGAGCGGACTGATCGCTGGAGTTTCATACCAGAGACGATCACAGATTAAACTCAAGTTATATATTATATCTGTTTTCTTATTCACCATCTGGTTAAAATATGTTCATTGTAGGTCTGAACAACAAAAGGACCACAAACAACTTCTTCAAAGATTTTAACTGTTGTTTCCCTCAATAACCTGTATTATGTATGTCATTACAATCAGAGAGCTGGAGAGAGGAAACGCTTTTTACAACACGTAATGAAGAGAAAACATATTTATATTGTGGGTTATTTCATAATGATGTCACAATCAGGACTTCATACCGACGTAAATAATGAATAATAAATAAATAAGACTCATTCCGCCGGTAGAAATGGATCCTGCGTATAAGCAGGACACATCACAGTATATAAATACTCAATGCAGATTATTAAACGGTAACAGACGACAGAGAAAACATCTCCACTCTGACACTCATGATAACTTTGTCTTTATTAATATAAGTAGTAGTTAAACACCATTAAATCAACTGAAAACATACGATAATTTTTATCAATATTTTAGTGCATTTTTATTGGAATGTTCGCTAAAAACTCTCCGGACAAAACTCCATCAGCTGTTAAAGTGATCAGCTGTCAGTCGGTCAGTGATCAGAAACCGACGTCGCTTCACGTGACGCTTCAGAGGAAAGGACGGCTCATGTCTATTAAAACATATTTCCTCGCGTCTTCTCTCCTCGCTTGGTTTCCTTGCGTCTCTCCATGCATCCCTGGTGGGAGGGACTAAGACGCAAGGAAAGGACGCAAGTGAGGGAAACGGGGATGCAATTTAGAGACTTGGGATGTACCCTTTGTGTGTCTTAAGCGCGCGCACATAGACTGAGTGTTGGCTTCTGCACATGCTCAGACCCCAGCCGTTATTTGTTATTTGAGTGTATCAAGTTAGCTTTACTCAAAATAATTCGTAAAATAGTTATTTTCAACCTGCAAGTAACTGTTACTTGGTAAAAACTAGTAAGAAGTGATATTTTTCATAGCCGAGTAAAGTTACCTCATTTAATGTAAGACTGGACCACTATTACATTTTACAGTGTACGAAAGTTACATTGCTGTAAACTGCTGTAAAGTGATCAAACTGCTGTAAAGTGATCAAACTGATCAAACTGACATATTGATCTGCTCTCTTTGTTGTTGTACTGCATTCTTTTATTTGACTCCTGTTCTCTTTGTAATAATGTGTTATCATGTGTCTTAGCCCTTTGAAGAGCGCTCCACGTGGCTCTGAGTGAGGCACATCCACCACGGCAACACTAATGATATTTAAATACATTTACATGACATACAAAGATGAGCTTATCTGGAGAGAGCTGCACATTAGGTCATTAGAGACTTGTCAATCACCTGGTAGCCCCGCCCCTAAAGCGTCCCCTGCTTGATGGTCTGTTTGACTCTAAATGACCATAATTTACTAAATGAACATCATGCTGTATTGAAGAAGACTTGAAACTAGAGATTGAGACATAAACTCATGTTAACAATGTTTACTGAGGAAATGAATAACGGCCACATTTAAAATGTGATAAAAATCATGTAAATAACCGTTAGCATAACTTGGAAATACTTTCAATAATCTGTTAAACCTGCTAGCAAACTACGAAACTTACATTAATGTTGCTGTAAACAGCCATGAAGTGATCAAACTGTCGTAAAGTGATCAAACTGCTGTAAAGTGATCTACAGTAGTCTTCCTCTGGTTGTATAGAAGTCTATGCTTCATGTGTTAAAGCTGGATTCTCTCTCCTGACCACCAGGGGGTGACTTTGGTTGTATAGAAGTATATGCTTTTATATGCACCCATCTAATCAACATCTTCCTCTCAACTGCCTGTTTCCCTAACTCCTACTGATGCCCTCCTTTCTACCTCCTTCTGCTGACATGGATCGTGACCATGCATATACTGCTCTTTATTATATGAATAGTTTCTGTCATATTAACTGAATGTGCTGTAACTCTGTTACGTTGGTCATTGTGTACACATGACATCTATTGCTTCTGTCCATCCGGGAGAGGGATCCTCTTCAGTTGCTCTCCTGAAGTTGTCTTCCCTTTTTTCCGTGTTAAAGGGTTTTTCCTGATCCAATGTGAGGTCCTGGGATGTCGTATGTGTACAGATGGTAAAGCCCTCAAATTTTAATTCGTGATTTTGGGCTATACAAAATGAACTTTATTCACTGAACAGACTGTTCCCCTACTTCCCCTCCCCGGAGCAGGACCTCTGCACTCGTTACAAAACCCATTAGGAAAATGATTGTTGCCGAACTTTACATGAGCTGCACATCAACAGTCACCCCGCCTGACAGAGAGGACCAGAGAGGACCAGAGAGGACCAGAGAGGACCGGAGAGGACCAGAGAGGACCAGAGAGGACCGGAGCGGAGACGAGGATGGACAAACTTCTTCTGAGCATCGCCGTTGTGTCAGGCAAGTCTTTAATATCTTTTTATTCTTTCTTCCATCTTCAACATAATAATAATATTGTTTAAAACCTTTTAAAAACCAATCCTCTCCTAGAGGTGAAGACTGAGTGATTGTTATATGAAACTGTAAATCATAGCTTGTTTTATGAAAGAAAGCCCCAAACTGCTGTATTTGCATGTATTGAACACCATAGGTAATATACAAGTGAAATATATGGTTTGGTACATGAACAAATTAAAATGTCACAGATGTGCACAAATGTGCCCCAATGCAAATTTTGGAGACCTCGCCTGAATGTTCTCTGTTCTAAACCCTCTCTAACTTTGTTCTGCTTCACTTTATCAAAATCAACCTTTGCAGAGAAAATGTTCACATATTGAGTTATGATTTGGGTTAGAGAATGTTCACATATTGAGCTATGATTTGGGTTAGAGAATGTTCACATATTGAGCTATGATTTGGGTTAGAGAATGTTCACATATTGAGCTATGATTTGGGTTAGAGAATGTTCACATATTGAGCTATGATTTGGGTTAGAGAATGTTCACATATTGAGCTATGATTTGGGTTAGAGAATGTTCACATATTGAGCTATGATTTGGGTTAGTGAATGTTCACATATTGAGCTATGATTTGGGTTAGAGAATGTTCACATATTGAGCTATGATTTGGGTTAGTGAATGTTCACATATTGAGCTATGATTTGGGTTAGAGAATGTTCACATATTGAGCTATGATTTGGGTTAGAGAATGTTCACATATTGAGCTATGATTTGGGTTAGAGAATGTTCACATATTGAGTTATGATTTGGGTTAGAGAATGTTCACATATTGAGCTATGATTTGGGTTAGAGTTGGACCTTACAGCTGCATCATTTCAAAGAAATAATCATCCTGAAAGTGATTTTTTTTATAGGCGGACCTGAAACCTTTTCATTTTTTTCTGTGTGTCATCTTCATTTACTCTTAACCAGTAACATATAGACTGATATTTACACTTATGAACAAAATCTCACATTTGTACCTTTTATTATAACACACAAATTATTAAAATAGCCCTATTGGTTGCAGAGATACACCCTTTTTAGTTTGGGGATGACATTTTCGAGGAAAGGGCCTAGAAATAAGTTGATGTTCTATTGGTCAATAATTTGTCTCTGTGACATTCCTCTTACTTCCCCTTCTTCCTTTGTCTTTTTTACTTCAATGTAAAAAATTTGAATTTGCATTCGTGAGTTAATTTATTAATATTAAACAATCAATATGCTGTTTGTCCATCCAGGGCTGTGTGCCATCTCATCAGCTCCTGATCGTGGTTATCATGTTGTTTATGAGCGTAAGACCATGACTGAAGCACAGCGTTACTGCAGAGAGAAGCACATCGACCTGGTCACCATCCGAGGCCCGGAGGACCTGGAGACCCTGAAGGGATTGGTGGATTCAAGCAGAATGGTCGACAATTTGAGTTTTCCTACGTCAGTGACTGAAAGTTTTACATTCACACAGTGGTGGAAAGTATGCAAACGAACTGCACCTACGAATGGACTTGTACTTTACTTGAGTATTTTGGTTCAATGCTTTTTATGTTACATATCAGAGGGACATTTATTTGACAGAGTTACAGATTAAGATTTGACAATAGGGCCTAAAAATAGGGAGTTTCAGTGCAACATACTGCTAATCTGTACTGGATATTTACAGCTTTAATATCGCATCAACCAAACGTCGTCCATGTAAATATATGTAAATATATGGTGGAGTCATGCTGTCTTGTTTGCACTGTTAACCTTTCAAGGACGCTGTTAGTCCTTGAAAGGTTTTGCAAATCAGACTGATCGTCAGAATCAAAACGGTAAAAGGGAAGTAAAAATATCTGAAAGTCTATTTCTGTACATCACAATGAAATATGTCTTTCAGCGAGCCTGGATCGGACTCTACGCGGACAACTGGAGGTGGTCACTGTCAAACACAAGTTTCTACAAACCCGAAAAGCTGGAGTTCAGACGATGGAGGTCTGGAGAACCGATTATCAGACCCATAGGAGCACAGCAATGCGGATTGTTGAATCCAAATGTGGTATGGAGCGCCACCAGTTGTGACTGGGGCCGCAGGCCACTCTGCTTCGATGACAGAGGTAAGAATATTAAAGCTTCTACGAGGAACTTTCATGTTGTGTAGAGCTTCAAGAAGAACTCTATAGAACCAGACCATCTTCTCTCTGGTGGTCTTTTTACTGATGGAGGTCTATAGAGGACCAGGACTAGACTGAGGTCTATAGAGGACCAGGACTACACTGAGGTCTACTATAGAGGACCAGGACTAGACTGAGGTCTACAGAGGACCAGGACTAGACTGAGGTCTATAGAGGACCAGGACTAGACTGAGGTCTATAGAGGACCAGGACTAGACTGAGGTATATAGAGGACCAGGACTAGACTGAGGTCTACTATAGAGGACCAGGACTAGACTGAGGTCTACAGAGGACCAGGACTACACTGAGGTCTACTATAGAGGACCAGGACTAGACTGAGGTATATAGAGGACCAGGACTAGACTGAGGTCTATAGAGGACCAGGACTACACTGAGGTCTACTATAGAGGACCAGGACTAGACTGAGGTCTACAGAGGACCAGGACTAGACTGAGGTCTATAGAGGACCAGGACTAGACTGAGGTCTATAGAGGACCAGG
>NC_136601.1:1663540-1668540 GCF_910589615.1 Taurulus bubalis | reverse complement strand
TGTGTGTGTGTGTGTGTGTGTGTGTGTGTGTGTGTGTGTGTGTGTGTGTGTGTGTGTGTGTGTGTGGTTTTATGTTTTTGAACGTGACCTTTGACCTCTTGTTCTGCTTGTTTTCGAGGACACTCGCTCTTTGTTTTTCTGCCAGTTGGAGCTCAGCTGATTAAAGAACCGATTAACATCCAGAGTCATTAAATACAAACTATTTGTAGTCATTTTTGAAGTATCAAGAAATACAGGAACATTAATAATAATAATAATAAATAATAATTCATTAAAACACTTACATTTAGTTAAATGCTTTATTTGAGCAAATACAAAACAAGTGTTTCTCTCTTACAGTGATTCTAAAAGTACCACCATGTATAAGTACTCCATTATAAGTACAATTCAAACTACAGAAGTACTCAAAACAATAGAAACTAAAAGAGTATCATATTCTATTTATAATTATAATGATGATTGGATCTTGTTTTAACCATCTTATTCAGTCCAGTGTTTCCCAACATAGGGGTCGGCTCCCGCCAAAGGGTCGCCAGATAAATCTGAGGGGTCCTGAGATGATGATTATTAGAAGAACGACTGTAAAGAGGATCCATTTGGTTCAGGTTGAGAAGATGAGGAAGATGAGGAAGAAGAGGAAGATGAGGAAGAAGAGGAAGAAGAGGTGACAGGGAGTCGCTGTACTGAATCAGATCTGCTTCCTCACACAGAGTGAACCATCTGTCCACCAGAAACACTTACTGTGTGTGTGTGTGTGTGTGTGTGTGTGTGTGTGTGTGTGTGTGTGTGTGTGTGTGTGTGTGTGTGTGTTCAACCCGGGCCAATCGTTTACTGGAGATGAGTAATCAGAGTCCAGGCAAATAGACAGCGAGTGTGTGTGTGTGTGTGTGTGTGTGTGTGTATAAATGCGTATGAGTGTATGTGTGTTACTTAGTATATGTGTGTTACTTAGTGTGTGTGTATATATGTGTGTGTGTGTGTGTGTGTGTGTGTGTGTGTGTGTGTGTGTGTGTGTGTGTGTGTGTGTGTGTGTGTGTGTGAGAGAGAATCACTTTCATTACATTAGTTGTTTAAATCTCTCTGAATTTCAGGTATCTGTGTTTCCTCTCAAGCGACCATCTGCCACCACTGTGTGTGTGTGTGTGTGTGTGTGTGTGTGTGTGTGTGTGTGTGTGTGTGTGTGTGTGTGTGTGTGTGTGTGTGTGTGTGTGTTGATGCTGTGGGGTTGAATCTATCATCCAGATGATGTTGGTGCTTTAATGCAGATTATTAATAATAATAATAATCATCATCATCATCCGAAAAACATGTTAATGTGTTTTTTTTTACTGCGCTTAAGTCCCGCCCCCTTCTGGCGGACCGCCATGGGACTCTATTTCAAAATAAAATACGTACAGTAGTCAACCAGAGAGACAAATAGTGTGTGCTCCGATTGGACAGTTGATTTCTGATGTGGACGCTCATTTCCTGTTTGATTCCAGGTCACAAGAAGCTTTGTGTAAACACTCAATATTCCTCACTTCTCTCTCTGCGTACAGACTTTAATGACATCATGGAAAATTGACTAACAAGATAAAGCTGTTGTTGATAATAATAGTTACTGATGAAAACACACACACACACACAAACACACACTGCAAGGGCACATTGTACAGGATCATCAACATTATGCGCTCAGTGTTTTGTTTGCGTATAAAATCACCACAGACTCCAAGTGGAGGCGGTTAACATTAATAATTATATAAATAAATGCTTTAATACTTGTGACACTTTCTTATCTTCAAGAAATACAATGTCTGATGTCCACCAAAGTGTTTTGGAGGTGCTTTGGTTTTAGACTGTCAGACCTGCTGCAGTAGAATGAGAGGTTTTCTAAAGGACCCTGGTGCTCAGAGACACTACCACTTTAGTCCACAGGGGGCGCCAGAACCAACACTACCACTTTAGTCCACAGGGGGCGCCAGAACCAACACTACCACTTTAGTCCACAGGGGGCGCCAGAACCAACACTACCACTTTAGTCCACAGGGGATACCAGAACCAACACTACCTCTTTATTCCACAGGGGGCGCCAGAACCAACACTACCTCTTTAGTCCACAGGGGGCGCCAGAACCAACACTACCACTTTAGTCCACAGGGGATACCAGAACCAACACTACCTCTTTAGTCCACAGGGGATACCAGAACCAACACTACCACTTTAGTCCACAGGGGGCGCCAGAACCAACACTACCTCTTTAGTCCACAGGGGGCGCCAGAACCAACACTACCTCTTTAGTCCACAGGGGGTACCAGAACCAACACTACCTCTTTAGTCCACAGGGGGCGCCAAAACCAACACTACCTCTTTAGTCCACAGGGGGCGCCAGAACCAACACTACCTCTTTACTCCACAGGGGGCGCCAGAATCACCACCACATGAAAGCACCGTGTAGCAGCTTTAAGTCTGTAGAATGTGATGGCCGGGACATATCTGCAGTATTCGGACACACAATGTTTACCTTTAAAAATTATTGAGGCTCAGTTTCCATATATTTTCATATTATTAGTAGTGTTTTTAATTTTATTTCACATTAAAAGTAGTGTTTTTTTAAATATATTTCACAATAAAAGTAGTGTTTTTCATATTTCACTTTAAAAGTAGTGTTTTTAAAATATATTCTCATATATAAAAAACGTATTTCATTTTTTTATATTATTTCACATTAAAAGTAGTGTTTTTTTAATATATTTCATAATAAAAGTAGTGTTTTTCATATTTCACTTAAAAAAAAGTCTTTTTAAAATATATTCTCATATTAAAAGTAGTGTTTTTCATATGCTCTCATGTATAAAACATGTATTTAATCATAGCCTTTGAGTGATTTGTAATGTGGAGAAGGCCACGTTGCGATTACGATAAAATAGTAAAACCAAGATGGCCGACGGCCAAAACGCTGAACTCGAGGCTTCAGAACTGTCGTGCAGAAGGAATCGGTGACGCCGCGTCGACTTTGACCACTTCTTATTAGTTACATGTTTCTAGACGCTGCACGATTTCTCAGATTGGGAAAAGTGTTTGATTACTTTGAGCCACAAAAAGCTTCCGCCATTTATTTTCATATATTTGACGTCTCAGTTTCTGTATTTTTACTTGTGTTTCTTCTTCTTTGTTCTACATATTTAATGAGGATTGTTGGAAGGAGTCTGAGATCTGACTTTCTTCACCAACAACTGTTGGAAATAAAAACATTGCGTAACATTCGCCCCAATTTATTTAATCCAGGCGGTGGAAGAAGTACTTCAGTAAAAGTAGTAACACCACCGTGTGTGTGTGTGTGTGTGTGTGTGTGTGTGTGTGTGTGTGTGTGTGTGTGTGTTACGTCTGAGGTGACTTCTGATTGTATAATACATGAAGTATGTAGTACTTGTACTATTGGAAGTAATCCAGCCTTCCTTCCTTCCTTCCACGTTGCGATTGCCCAGCCTCTCTCCTCTGCTTCCTTCATCCCTACATACTTCCTTCCTCTCCTCTCTCCTCATTTCTATGGCAGCAGGGAGGGAAGGGGCAGAGCAACAGTTGTTTCTTTAGATGATGTCATCGAACAGCTGCTAGTGCCAATGGAGATCCTGAGAAATGTGTGTGAGAGTCTTCTGCTGGTGTGTGAGGCTCATAATGGTGTGTGTGTGTGTGTGTGTGTGTGTGTGTGTGTGTGTGTGTGTGTGTGTGTGTGTGTGCGTGTGTGTGTGTGTGTGTACTATATTAATAGACCACATAGCTGAGACCTTGAGGGACTATTTTAGTTCTCCCCTCTTTTAAAGTCTCTGCTTGAAATCCTCAAAGTTTTCCCTCTAGTTTGAAACAAACCGTCCTGTGTTTACATGTTGTGTACAAGTACAACGTATACTTAAAGTACCAGAAGTAAAAAATACTCACTGTGCAGAATGTTATATAATAGTCATTATCGTTATGAAAGAAGCTCATTTCAGTGACTTCATGCATCTGTTCATCAGAGTTTCTGGGGATCAACACAGTTATCAACTTATTTGTTTACATTTTATATTATTAATCTGAAAGTAAACGGAGCGTAAATATAAAGTATTTGTCTTTGTTAGACATATAATGTAGCAGAAAATGAAAATACTAAAGTTAAGTAAAAGTACTACTAAGTTGGTTTTAAGTGAGTAAATGTACTCGATGCAGCCTTCTGGCAAATACAACGCTACTATTAAATATTAAATATGTATAAATGTTATTTTCAAATTAGCACAATAATGATGCAGCATTTTAGTATTTTTTATATTTTTTTGTTTTGCTATAATTTAAATCAAAGCTGCTAGAGACACGTATTCCTTAATTTACCTGAAATATATTCTACAGATTCTTGTTCATAATCTGAAACTTGTGTAGGTTGATACTATATATATATATATATATGAATGCTCAGAATTCAGAAGTGAAAATGATTCGGGGAACACAATAAAATAACATGTTGAGTTTAAATGCAGCGTGTAGCAGTGAAACCCGACACACACACACACGCACACACACACACACACACACACACACACACACACACACACACACACACACACACACACACTGGGCGAGGATAAGGTGTTGTGGTTAATCGGTTGGTATTTCGGTCGCCCCTCCAGATGTGGCCCCTCGCTCTCTAAATGCCGTCTTTGTGTCCGTCGCTGCTCAAGTCGTTTTTCATTCCACAAACCCTTCATTCACAAGCTGCTACCTGACTCCGCTCACCTGCACCTCCCAGACGGGTGGAGTGAGAGGAGCCACAACAACAACGTCTCAAACGGTTAAATTCAACGTCCTCTGGATCCGTTCCGCCTCTTCTTCCTCATATTTACTCAATATGTTCAGTATTTATTGAAATGTTTAAAATAAAGAGACAAACTTCAGAAATGCTGTTTTCCCACAGATTATATTTAGTATGTTCTTCTACATTCTAATATGTTCTGTTGACCTAATGAGGGAGTTTACAGATTAAGTTATCG
>NC_136601.1:1651040-1658540 GCF_910589615.1 Taurulus bubalis | reverse complement strand
ACGTTTCATAATTAGTGAATATCTTAATGGAGCGCTCACACCATGATGGGAGAGGAGAGAGGAAGGAGAGAGGAAGGAGACAGGAGAGAAGAAGGAGAGGTGGAGGAGAGAGGAAGGAGAGCGGGAGGAGAGAGGAAGGAGAGAGGAGAGAGGAAGGAGAGAGGAGAGAGAAAGGAGAGAGGAAGTGGAGGAGAGAGGAAGGAGAGAGGAAGGAGAGCGGGAGGAGAGAGGAGAGAGGAAGGAGAGAGGAAGGAGAGAGGAGAGAGGAAGGAGAGAGGAGAGAGGAAGGAGAGAGGAAGTGGAGGAGAGAGGAAGGAGAGAGGAAGGAGAGCGGGAGGAGAGAGGAGAGAGGAAGGAGAGAGGAAGGAGATAGAGAGGAGAGAGGGAAGAGAGAGGAGGTAGAGGAGAGAGGAAGGAGAGCGGGAGGAGAGAGGAGAGAGGGAAGAGAGAGGAAGGAGAGGTGGAAATGTATGGGGAGGAAGAGGAGGAGGTAGTGGAAGAGCAAGTAGATGTTGAGGAGGTGGAGATAGATGTGGTGGTGGAGAAGGAAGAGGAGGAAGACGAAGAAGAAGAAGAAGAAGAAGAAGAATGAGGAGGAGGAGGAGAAGAAAAAGAAGAGAAGAAGGAGGAGAAGATGAAGGAGGAGGAGGAGGAGGAGGAGAAGAAGAAGAAGAAGAAGAGGAAGAAGAAGAAGAAGAAGAGGAAGAAGAAGAAGAAGAAGAGGAAGAAGAAGAAGAAGAAGAAGAAGAAGAAGAAGAAGAAGAAGAAGAAGAAGAAGAAGAAGAAGAAGAAGAGGTGGTGGTGAGGGTAGAAGCATCTCTGCAGCACATCGATCGTTGTGGCTGCAGAGTCAGAAACAGTTCAAGTGTTTTAGAGCTTTGACAAACCACAAGATGTGACCTTTGACCTCAACTAGCTGTCTGCTGACAGTTCACCTGTCTGTCTGCATGTCTCTCTCTCTCTCTCTCTCTCTCTCTCTCTCATGGTGGTATTTCTACTTGTACTGAAGTACTTCAGGATGTGAAAAACTTGTTTTATTTCAGAGGATAAGTGCATAAAACTGCTGTCGGAAGATGTTTTAGTTCCTTTATTTGCTACTTAATAAATAATAAATAATCACGAATAAATACATCAATTAAAATTAAGTATATAAAGTGCTGACTGCGTGAGTTTTTAATAGCGTCCAACAGACAGACGCTGAGTGCTTCTGCCGGCATTAATTATTTACTCATTAACATTCACAGCGGTTGATGTTGCAGCGTCGGCATATTTCATTTGCAGGTAACAGAAAAGGAGTTTATCAGTTTGCACATGTACTTATATACAGGCGTGTATTAGTACATGTGCATGAGGTAATATACAGGATAAGTATTTACCGTATTAGTTGTGTATCAGTTGGATACGATCATGATTTACAGCAGTTTTTGCAGAGTAACAAGTTGTTAAACGTTCACATCCACTAAGATCCTGAGGACATGACCTGAGCGCATACTGCATGTACTGCTAGTACATCTTTCACAGTATCTGTGTACTTATACATACTTGTAACCATGCATTGTAACAATGTGGAGAGATTGTTTTTCATATAATATAATCAGGTGCAGTGATGCATCAGCCTGAATACTGTAAGTAAATAAAACAAAGCAGTTATGGAAAGTAAAAGTACATTTAGTTAAGTACACCTTTTGCTACTTTGTACTTCCACTACATTTATTTTTACAAAATAGGTTACTTTCTTTACAAATGCAGATTATTAAAAAAAATATAATCAACTAATACATGATGCTATATATATATATATATATATATATATATATATATATATATATATATATATATATATATATAAACTACCATCAGTATATACAATATTTAATATTTAAAATGAATAAAAGTGAAGAACAAATTAATTCATATTATAATACAGTAATATATTTCATTCTGCAGACTGAGTGCTTTTACTTTTGCTCCTTGAAGTATGTTTAGAATGTGGTGTTACTACTTTTCCTTCAGCACCAGGTCTGAGTCCCGATGAACAAAGACGAAGCGACCTGGACTGAAGCGCTCACATGCTTTTGATTTGATATTCCAACTGTGTGATTTATGAGTTCTGCTAATGTCTCCCTGTTAGTGAGTCCTAATGGCTTCAGGGAGCTGCAGGAGTAAATCTAGCTGACATATTTATATATTATATCTATATTACTGCTCCGCTGTTTAACTGGGATCTGTTAGTTCTCGAGGACCAGCTGAGTGTTTGATCATCAGCAGCCGCTGGTCCCCGGTCCATCACTCGATCACGTCGCTGCACAGTGAGGAACCTCCGAAGCTGAGCAGGTGCATGATGGGATGGGAGACGGAAATGAGATTAAAAAACATTGAGGGTATTTGTTTGAGCTGCATTTAGAACATTCGGGAGAAGTAGTCATCATGACATCACCTTTTAACAAACAGCTGAGGGACAACAACTAGAACAATAGACTAGAAGTGGACGTAGTCATCATGACATCACACATTGGTTTGTGGACCGATGTTATGAAGCCTCTAGATCTGAACTTTGTCCGTCACCATCTTTCAATCTTGGTTTTTGTCCGTCACGATCTTGTTTTTTGTTTTTTGGCTGTCGACATTTAGTTTTTTGGCCGTCACCATCTAGCAATAAATCAATGAAGACCAAGATGTTACAATTAACTTTGTTGAAGTGAAAACACGCTGTGAACGGGTTAAAGTTGTAAGACGAAAACACCCAGAACCGCCGTGGTAGAGACCTGTCAATCACCGTGTAGCCCCGCCCCTAAAGCATACCCTGCTTTATGGTCTGTTTGACTCTAAATGGATCGTCATGTACTAACTGAACCACGTTCACACTTTGACGTTCTTCTGTCTTTAATCTGTTGACGGTCATGTGACCTGGCTTGCAGGGGAAATGACGCCGACGTCTTCTCCTTATCTACATCCTGGTTCTTTCCGATCCCTTTGGGGACCATCAGCACAGTAAACAGGAAGTACTCAGGTCCAATCACTGACCCCACGATGGCTCCCTGTGGGATTCTGGGTAACGTAGTAGAGGTCCGCCTCCTGCTAGAAGTAGAAGTGGACGTGAAGCCTTGCAGGCCAGCCTCGAGGCAGCAGGTGTTTCTAAACACAGGTCACATGTCACATAATGACTGGGAGCACTGGGAGGAATGCTTCAGGACTGGGAGGGGCCACAGGGGGGATGTAAACCAATGTGGGAACATAGCAGAGGAGGAAATGTTCATCTGAATGACCTTTGGATAACAGAAGAGAGGCGCATAAGAGTGCTTATAGACAGGAAGCTATTATCTTATAGACAGGAAGCTATTATCTTATAGACAGGAAGCCACACTCCCAGCATGTGGAGGATGTGGTGTCTCTGGGAACATTGGGTCTCATTCACTAATGTTTTATTATCATTCAAACCTGACCAGCAGAGAAAGAATGACAATATGGGATTTCATGGGTTAAACAAAAAACAGACTTTAATCCCTGTGAGAAGTTAACGCTGATTTACTTGTCACATCACCTAACTTTTTCTAAATCTAAGTATTTAACAACCTTTTCCTAAACCTAACCAAGTATTTAACAATCTTTTTCTAAACCTAAGTATTTAACAACCTTTTCCTAAACCTAACCAAGTATTTAACAACCTTTTCCTAAACCTAACCAAGTATTTAACAATCTTTTTCTAAACCCAAGTATTTAACAACCTTTTCCTAAACCTAACCAAGTATTTCACGATCGTTGGTATTTTATCTCTACTTTCTTTAACTGAAGCTTTGTCGTGAAAAACGTGAACCTCGGTTTCAGACTTTTTCTCATAACAGACGTCACTTCTGCGACGATCACGAGACACGTTACTCCACGGGGGTGTGTGTGTGTGTGTGTGTGTGTGTGTGTGTGTGTGTGTGTGTGTGTGTGTGTGTGTGTGTGTGTGTGTGTTTGTTGTCATGGCTGCAGCAGACTGAGGGAGATAAGGACACACTTCACAGTCTAGAGGACACCTCACCTCACCTGTGTGTGAGAGACTGATTGGAGATGGTGCGGGTTGAGTTGATTCCTCCACACACACACACACACACACACACACACAAACACACACACACACACACACACACACACACACACACACACACACACACACACACACACACACACACACACACAATGACATGATTTCTGAGCAGCAGGAGGCTGACAGGCTGCTGTTGTGAATCTTAAGTTCCGCAACACGTTTTAGGATTTTCAGTCAAAAGTCAGAAACCCACAGTGAGTCTGAGTCTGTGTTTTCCCACCCAGCTGTTTGATCCTGAACGCCTCCTCCTCCTCTCTGCTGCTTTGTTTTTAGCACACATGCTAATGTGGCAGCCATGTTGGCGGCCTCTGAAAAGCAGCAGGGACCTTTCAGTATTTCTCAATTTATGTCAAAAACCTGAGCAGTTACATTAAAACAAACATTGTGTTTATTTAGTCAATATTATTGTTTGTATTTGATTATTTTGGTTAAAAATATAAGAAACAAAGAAGTCCTATAAGATAAAGAAACATGTGCACTCTCTCTAACTGGGAACTGAATCCCAGTTGAAGCAGTGGAACCAGTGAGTTCATCTGGTCTGACAGGAGGGTAGGAACCAAAACGCTGCCAGATTTTTGTTCCTACCGTCTCTTTGTCTCCGTTCCTATTGGACGTGACAGCTGATATTGAGAGGAAGCGGCATGTGAAGATATGTGAGCGCTGCCAAGCTGAGTGTGTGTGTGTGTGTGTGAGAGACCGTAAAATGACTCTGCGACACACTCGTGCACACACAGACACACACACTCAGACAAACAGCAGTATTGACTAAAGGCTCAAATAAACACAAATCCACTTCGCATATCGACTGAAACAAGAGCTCAGACGGTATATATACAACACACACACACACACACACACACACACACACACACACACACACACACACACACACACACACACACACACGGTAAGATGAAGTCATGGTGTTAGGCGATACTGTTTGGGTTTGAACCGAGGCGACTGGTGTGTGTGTGTGTGTGTGTGTGTGTGTGTGTGTGTGTGTGTGTGTGTGTGTGTGTGTGTGTGTGTGTGTGTGGTATATATATACCGATTCTACTTCCACACTTTGAAATCAAAAATGTAGTCAAGGTAAACATCTGATTTGCAAAAATGGGATTCCTTGTGTTTGTTTGTTTGTGACTTTCTAAAATCAATCTGGATTTGTTAAAAAAATAGATTTTGGACCGAGATTTAGGTTTTCTAAAGGGACTCGGAGACACTACCACTTCAGTCCACAGGAGGCGCCAGAATCGACACAAAGGAAAGATCCTTGCAGTAACTCAAAGTGAAAGTTCTAATGCCACATTGTGGAAATACATATAAATAATTGAAATTATTACTTAGCAGAACCATTGACTGTTTATAAGAAGCCATCTTGGGTTGCGGCATGTTTTTGTGTGTTGGATTTAGACCATAAACTCGTGTTTACGATGTTTACAAAGGGAATAAATCATCTGTGATGTTTTTGTTAAAAAGAGAGGAGCTCTTCGAAGTTGCTCATCTCCTCATGAAAGTGTTTGAGAACAAGTCGGTGTCCATTTCTCTCGGCTGCTGTTACTTCAAACTTAACCACGTGGTTTGTGTTCATCCTCCAATAATGACGTCTCCGTTTCCATCGAGCAGATTCACCTGCCTGCTGATGGTGAAACACACCTTTCTGTGGTGTAAAAAACTAAAAGACACACCTGACCGAGAGCAGAGTCCCTCTGTTTAGTCTGAGAAAAGCAGAAGCGGCCTCTTTCAGGCTCGTCACAGCTTTCTGCTCCTTTGAGTCGGCTCTCTTTAGTTTCTCATGTGTTTTATTGTCTTTTGTTCTGCAGCCGGTTCTCTTGGCCGTCCTGCAGCTTCCTCCTGCTCCCGGTGTTTCAGTCCGTCTGGCTCGAATGCTAATGCTCCTACCAGCCCTCTCCCTCCGCTCCCATCTGAATTAATGCAAGACCGGGAGAAAGAATAGCGCTTCGATTCATCTGTTTCAAACTTCATCTCCGGTGCAGAGCCGAGTTTCTGTTTTCTATCATAAGAGGTGGAGGTTTTTTTTTTTCAGCTCTTATCTGGCTGGCAGATATTTTCAGTTTTTCAGACAAACAGAATCTTGGCACGGGGTTTATTTTCTACAGAAGGTTAACCAAGGACGTAGAGAGCGTCTCCTCACATTATAAATCAGTGTGAACAGCAGAGGACGGCGGTCGGAGTCCTGTGAGGAGTCACAGGCGAGGTGTCGAACATTCAAAGTGAGGCTCGCTTTACCCAGAGTCCTCGGCAACAACAGAGGAGAGAGTCTGTGGAGGACAGTTTGATGTGGTTTTTGATCAAAGATCAACAGGTAGATTGGCGTAAAAACGGTGGTGACAACGCCTCAATTGCATGTTATGACGTAATCACATGAAGATGACATCATCGCATGAATATGACGTTATACAATGAAGATGACGTCGTCAAATGAAGATGACGCTATCGCATGAAGATGATGTCATCGCATGAAGATGACGTCATCGAATGAAGATGACGTCATCGCATGAAGATGATGTCATCGCATGAAGATGATGTCATCGCATGAAGATGATGTCATCGGATGAACATAATGTCATTGAATGAAGATGACGTCGTCGCATGAATATGACGTAATCACATGAAGATGACGTCATCGCATGAAGATGACGTCATCACAGCCTGTGCATCGGCCACAAAGCGATCAGAGCTTTTCATGCGTGTCACAAATCGTTCCCTGATGAAAGCTCTATTTACACGTCTGAGGATTTTGCAAAGACGGATTATGCAACGGAGCTAATAAGCCGTTTGTTTTTTCCAGAGTTTGAAACAGTCAACAGCACAAATTAGCCCGTTGAGCAAAGTTTGACTGAATAGTCGTTTCCTCTGCACGTAATCCCAATAAAATGAACAAATTTGGTTCTGAAACGCTTCCGTCTTCAAAGCTCATCCAGAGTCCAGAGAGAGTTCAGATATCCAGAAGGTTCCCGAGCAGAAGCTGTGGATGAGGTGATGTGGACATCTGATCGGGGTGCAGATCAGACCATGTGGCAGACCCAAAATACCCTGCAGGGTTTATATATAGATCAGCCGCCAAAGCTTCTGGAGGTCTGCGTTATCTTTCTGATCCCTCTGTCCCCACAACCCGAACCCAGACCAGCAGCAACAGATGTTTTCATTCGGATCCTTAAGTTCCTAGAAGTCATTTAGCTTTTTGAGGGAGGGGGGTTTGGCATGAAGAAGTTCAACTTCCTGTCTGCTTGAATTTGTGTTGACTCATTGTGCAGAAACAGCTGTGAGAGAAGGCATTAGCGCTCTTCTCTTTTTGTAAAACAACAACATTCGCGTTTGTGTTTAAATCCTCCTCCATTTCTAAAAGTGTGTTTTTACTCTACAAATCTGATTTACATTTTTGCCCCAAA
>NC_136601.1:1643540-1646040 GCF_910589615.1 Taurulus bubalis | reverse complement strand
AAATATGTTTATAAACACAAATATTATATTTATTATTATATGACTAATATTTAAATATGTTTATAAACACATATATTATATATTATATTTATTATTATATAACTAATAATTAAATATGTTTATAAACACACATATTATATATTATTATATTTATGTAAGATATATATATATATATATATATATATATATAATATAAGCAATAAAATATAACAAATGTAAAATGCACAATATATACAAAATAATAATAATATTAAATGTAATTAACAAAAAAAAAATTCTATATACATATATATTTATATTATACACTGTTTAGTTTATTTAGTTATTTTCATTAAATTTAATATTATTATTATTTTTGTATATATTGTGCATTTTAAATTGTTTATATTGTGTTGCTTACCTGTATGTATAAATGCTGCTGTAGCGTATATAGACACATGTAATTATGTATTTGTTTTTAGTATTGAGTTATTGTTTAGTTATTCCAGATGTTTGCTTATTAGGATTTTTTGACAGACGATGAGGAGCGTCGCCCTTTGATTTCAGACCAGAACCTGTTTAGTTTTGTTTACTTCCGTCTGCCAGAATGAAGTCGACCTGCTCTGAGAATCATAAGAACATAAATTGGAGAACAACGACTGTCTTCATTCCCTCCAGCTCCCAGACGGGGACATTTCTTATCGTTGTTTCTTTCTGTCGTGATGAACTTCAGAGACTCATTAATAACCTCAGAGACGACGTCGAGGAACTTTTATCGTTTTGATCTGAATGAAACTCATCAGTAACAAACATTAACATGTTTAATAAGAACTAGACTCCCCAGCTTTTTAGAGAATCTACTGAGCCTCTTCATTAGAGATTGAAGCTGTATACTTGTGTTTATAGAATATGTGATGAGCTGTGACTCGTCTCACATTAGTTATATCACTCCACCTGGAGGAAACGCTGCGTTTGTTGGGGAACTACTTTCAGCGGCGGATGAATACACACTTGGTGCCCTAGAGAGTGTTTTTGGCAGCAGGACGGTGTTTGTATGATTGAGTCAATAATGTGTGTGTGTGTGTGTGTGTGTGTGTGTGTGTGTGTGTGTGTGTGTGTGTGTGTGTGTGTGTGTGTGTGTGTGTGTGTTCATGGTGATGAAGGAACAACAGGAGGCTCATTGGTGTGTTTTAATGGAGTCTCTGACTCAGAGGAAGAGGAGTTATTGATTCTAACTGGTTTTACTGGTCTAGTTCATTTGTTTTTCACTACTAACTGGTGGAAAGAGTTGGGAACCTTTTAGGGTCGGAAAAATATTCTTGAGGCTTTTTGAGGTCTTGAATATTTTATTTTTAGACACCAGAATATGATTTGAAACTGTAGTAACCCTCTCATGACCTCTCATAACCCTTTCATGACCTCGTCTCTTTGGACCTGAAACTGTATTAACCCTCTCATGACCTCTCATTACCCTTTCATGACCTCGTCTCTTTGGACCTGAAACTGTATTAACCCTCTCATGACCTCTCATAACCCTTTCATGACCTCGTCTCTTTGGACCTGAAACTGTATTAACCCTCTCATGACCTCTCATAACCCTCTCAAGACCTCGTCTCCTTGGACCTGAAACTGTATTAACCCTCTCATGACCTCTCATTACCCTTTCATGACCTCGTCTCTTTGGACCTGAAACTGTGTTAACCCTCTCATGACCTCGTCTCTTTGGACCTGAAACTGTGTTAACCCTCTCATGACCTCGTCTCTTTGGACCTGAAACTGTGTTAACCCTCTCATGACCTCGTCTCCTTGGACCTGAAACTGTATTAACCCTCTCATGACCTCTCATAACCCTCTCCTATCCCTCTCATGCCCTCTCCTAACCCTGTCATACCCTCTCATACCCTCTCCTAACCCTCTCATACCCTCTCATAACCCTCTCATACCCTCTCATACCTTCTCATAACCCTCTCATACCCTCTCATGCCCTCTCCTAACCCTCTCATGCCCTCTCCTAACCCTCTCATAACCCTCTCATAACCCTCTCATAACCCTCTCATACCTTCTCATAACCCTCTCATAACCCTCTCATACCTTCTCATAACCCTCTCCTAACCCTCTCATAACCCTCTCATGCCCTCTCCTAACCCTCTCATAACCCTCTCATGCCCTCTCCTAACCCTCTCATGCCCTGGTCCCCCTGCAGGAGATGTGGTGGACATCTACCAGCGGGAGTTCCTGGCGCTGAGGGAGCGGCTCCACTCGGCCGAGCAGGAGAACCTGCGGCGCTCCAAAGAGCTGAACCTGGTCCTGGAGGAGATCAAGAGGGCCATCGCGGAGAAGCAGGCGCTCCGAGACATCAACCGCACCTGGAGCAGCCTCTCCGGTACGTCCATTCACCCGGAAGCACCTGGTCCAGTCTGACCCTGGTCCAGTCTGACCCTGGTCCAGTCTGATCCTGGTCCAGTCTGATCCTGGTCCAGTGCGGTTTGATCTGGTTTCAATGTCGTCTAAACTAATTTAT
>NC_136601.1:1538540-1638540 GCF_910589615.1 Taurulus bubalis | reverse complement strand
ATTTCACGATCTTTTCCTCAACCTTACTAACTATTTCACGATATTTTCTTAAACCTAACTAACTATTTCATGATATTTTCTTAAACCTAACTAACTATTTCACGATCTTTTCCTCAACTATTTCACGATCTTTTCCTCAACCTAACTAACTATTTCACGATCTTTTCCTCAACCTAACTAACTATTTCACGATCTTTTCCTTAACCTAAGTATTTCACGATCTTTTCCTCAACCTAACTAACTATTTCACGATCTTTTCCTCAACCTAACTAACTATTTCACGATCTTTTCCTTAACCTAACTAACTATTTCACGATCTTTTCCTTAACCTAAGTATTTCACGATCTTTTCCTCAACCTAACTAACTATTTCACGATCTTTTCCTCAACCTAACTAACTATTTCACGATCTTTTCCTTAACCTAAGTATTTCACGATCTTTTCCTCAACCTAACTAACTATTTCACGATCTTTTCCTCAACTACTTTACAATATTTTCCCAAATCTAACTAAATACTTCACGACCTTTTTTGAAACTTAACTAAATATTTTACAACATTTTTCCGAACCTAAGTATTTAATTATCTTTCCTGAACCTCACGATGTAGTTTTGTTGCCTACATATAACTGAGTTGTTTCCTGTGAAGACCTTTATTTTGAAAAGACTTTGCGTTTAACAAGAGTAAATTTACTTTATTATGAAAACGCACGAGGAATGAGGAACTTCGTTGTTAGATATCGTACAATACGCTGAGGAAGGAGGTGAAGTTCACTCTTGAAAAGTGCTGACTGCGCGTCACATGACCTGCAGTACCGAGCGTGGCCACCAGACCAAAACCCCCGTGTGTGTGTTCACGGTGAAGAATCTGAAAACAGTTTTCTTTGTGTGCTTTGTGTCTTCAGGCCGACCAGCAGTACGCCAGCAGTGTAGCAGACAACCTGAAGCGCCTGTAAGTCACCACCTGCATGATGGGATGCCGTTTCTACGGCAACAGACTCTCCATCCCTCTGTGTGTGTGTGTGTGTGTGTGTGTGTGTGTTGTGTTTGATGTCGGCTCGTACGCGGCAGCCTTTGATCGCTGCTGTGCGTGAACAGCTGTGTGTGCCAATGTTCATGGCATGCAGTCAAAGTGCAGCATGTTAGAGCATGATAAATTTATCACACACACACACACACGTTAACATACTCACACACACACACACACACACACACACACACACACACACACACACACAGTCACACACACACACCGTTTCATTAGCATGAACCTCTTTGTAGAAACATTTTTACGAAGATCAAGTGTGATTTTTTTTCCTTCTCCGCCTCCTTTATCCTTCCCTCTTTCTTCCTTCCTTTTCCGTGTTTCCTTATATTAACAGTCTCTTCTTCCTCCCTACATCCTCGTTTCCTTTCCTCTATCCTGATTTCATCCTTCATTTTAACTTCTTCATCCTGTCTTTCCTACCTCCTAATCATGTCATTTTTTAGTTCTGTAACATCTTCATTTTTAGTCCCTACCTCCTTCTCCTATGTCCTTCTTTCCTTCTCTCTCATCCTCCTTTTTATTTCCTACCTCCTCTTTCCTATCTCCTCTTGTGTCCTTCTCTCTCATCCTCCTTTCTATTCCCTACCTCCTCCTCCCTATGTCCTCCTGTGTCCTTATCTCTCATCCTCCTCTTTATTTCCTACATCCTCCTTGCTATGCCCTCTTGTGTCCTTCTCTCTTATCCTCCTTTTTATTCCCTTCCTCCTCTTTCCTATCTCCTCTTGTGTCCTTCTCTCTCATCCTCTTTTCTATTCCCTACCTCCTCCTCCCTATGTCCTCCTGTGTCCTTATCTCTCATCTTCCTTTATATTTCCTACCTCCTCCTTGCTATGTCCTCCTGTGTCCTTATCTCTCATCTTCCTTTTTGTTTCCTACCTCCTCCTTGCTATGTCCTCTTGTGTCCTTCTCTCTCATCCTCCTTTCTATTTCCTACCTCTTCCTTTTGTCCTCCTCTTTCCTTCTCTCTCATTCTCATTTTTAGTCCCTACCTCCTTCTTTTCTTACCTCTTCTCATCCTTTGTATTTCCTACCTCCTCTTCCCTTTGTCCTCTTGTTTCCTTCTCTGTGTTTTCTCAGTTTCATTTCCTGTATTGTCCTGTCATCAGGCTCTTTGTGTCACATTTTATGAGTTAGTTTAATAAATAAAAGATAATAATGAGTAACTTCCTCTCCGTGTCTCAGTTTTCCAGCAGAGATCCAGTCCGGTCTCCTGGAGGTCGTCTCCCCGTCCGTCCACTTCTACCCCGACTTCTCTCGACTGCGGGAGTCCTTCGGAGACCCCAAGGAGAGAGTCAGGTGTGTGTGTGTGTGTGTGTGTGTGTGTGTGTGTGTGTGTGTACCTTTTTAATGATTGTTCTCTTGGTTCCTCCTCATGGTCTTCATCAGAGAATTAGGGTCTCCCTTTAGTGGAGACTGTGCAGACCTCGGGTCTTTGGAGAACTTGGTCTTTGGAGACCTCAGGGTCTTTGTGGTCTTTAGGGACCTCATGGTCTTTGTGGTCTTTAAGGACCTCAGGGTCTTTGTGGTCTTTAGGGACCTCATGGTCTTTGTGGTCTTTAGGGACCTCATGGTCTTTGTGGTCTTTAGGGACCTCAGGGTCTTTGTTGTCTTTAGGGACCTCAGGGTCTTTGTCGTCTTAGGGACCTCGGGGTCTTTGTTGTCTTTAGGGACCTCTGGGTCTTTGTGGTCTTTGGAGACCTCGGGCCTTTGTGGTCTTTGGAGACCTCGAGGCCTTTGTGGTCTTTGGAGACCTCGGGGTCTTTGTGGTCATTAGGGACCTCAGGACCTTTGGAGAACTTGGTCTTTGGAGACCTCAGGGTCTTTGTGGTCTGTAGGGACCTCAGGGTCTTTGTGGTCTTTGGAGACCTCGGGATCTTTGAGGTCTTTAGGGACCTCCGGGTCTTTGTGGTCTTTAGGGACCTCAGGGTCTTTGTTGTCTTTAGGGACCTCGGGGTCTTTGTGGTCTTTAGGGACCTCTGGGTCTTTGTTGTCTTTAGGGACCACGGGTCTTTGTGGTCTTTAGGGACTTCAGGGTCTTTGTTGTCTTTTGGGACCTCGGGGCCTTTGTGGTCTTTAGGGACCTCAGGGTCTTTGTTGTCTTTAGGGACCTCAGGGTCTTTGTGGTCTTTAGGGACCTCTGGGTCTTTGTTGTCTTTAGGGACCTCGGGTCTTAGTGGTCTTTAGCAACCTCGGGGTCTTTGTGGTCTTTAGGGACCTTGGCGTCTTTGTGGTCTTTGGAGACCTTGGGCCTTTGTGGTCTTTAGGGACCTCGGGGTCTTTGTGGTCTTTAGGGACCTCGGGGTCTTTGTGGTCTTTGGAGACCTCGGGGTCTTTGTGGTCTTTGGAGACCTCGGGTCTTTGTGGTCTTTGGAGACCTCGGGGTCTTTGTGGTCTTTGGAGACCTCGGGTCTTTGTGGTCTTTAGGGACCTCGGGGCCTTTGGAGAACTTGGTCTTTGGAGACCTCAGGGTCTTTGTGGTCTTTGGAGACCTCGGGGCCTTTGGGAAACTCCGGCCTTTGGGGACCTTGCGTTTTTTGGAGGCCTCTGGGGACCCTAAAGTCTTTGCAGACCTCGAGGCCAGAATAAAACAAGACTCTCAAAGTCAGTTTATAAGTTTTACTTTAACCTGATTAACTGACTCTAACTTTAAACACCTGCAGTTTATCATAATTAAAGCTGTCTCACTCACACACACACACACACACACACACACACACACACACACACACACACACACACACACACGCACGCACACACACACACACACCCACACAAACACACACACACACACACTGACTGTTTTACCTGCATATGTGTGTGTGATTTATCAGCTCCAGTAATCAGAGAGAGTTAGGTAATGGTGTGTGTGTGTGTGTGTGTGCGTGTGCGTGTGTGTGTGTGTGCGTGTTAAACAGCTCCCCAGGCGTCTGTCAGCCTGTCATGGCTAATTCATGAGGCTCTGAACCATACTGAGCGAGCTAACTACACACACACACACACACACACACACACACACACACACACACACACACACACACACACACACACGCGCACACACACACACACACACACACTTAAATTGGCTTGCTCCTCCTTGTCTCCTCAATGGTCATGCAGATTGAGATCGAGGTGACATCATCTTAGTTAACGCACTGTTGCCCTGTTATCTGTGGTAACGAGAGGGGAGGAGGTGAGGAGAGGAGGAAGGACAAGGAGACACAAGGAGGGGAGGAGGTGAGGTGAGGAGAGGAGGAAGGACAAGGAGACACAAGGAGGAGAGGAAGGACAAGGAGACAGGGACGGGAGGAGGTGAGGAGAGGAGGAAGGACAAGGAGACACAAGGAGGGGAGGAGGTGAGGAGGAGAGGAAGGACAAGGAGACACAGGGAGGGGAGGAGGTGAGGAGAGGAGGAAGGACAAGGAGACACAAGGAGGGGAGGAGGTGAGGAGAGGAGGAAGGACAAGGAGACACAAGGAGGGGAGGAGGTGAGGAGAGGAGGAAGGACTAGGAGACACAAGGAGGGGAGGAGGTGAGCAGAGGCGGAAGACAAGGAGGGGCGGAGGGGACGAGGAAGGACACAGAAAGGTAATGAGAGGAGGATGAAGACCCCACGATTAAACACGCGACCTTTTAGGGGACGAAGAATCCAACATGGAGGAAGAGTCACAGCTTTTATCCATCACTTTATGTAAGGAAGGATCAAGGTCCGTATTATTTATTGTGCAACAAAAAAATCACCAACATTGTCTAAAACATGTGTAGAACGTGTCTAGAACATGTGTAGAACGTGTGCAGAACGTGTCTAGAACTTGTTTAGAACGTGTCTAGAACATGTGTAGAACGTGTGCAGAACGCGTGTAGAACGTGTGTAGAACGTATGTAGAACGTGTGTAGAACGCGTGTAGAACGTATGTAGAACGTGTCTAGAACATGTGTAGAACGTGTGCAGAACGCGTGTAGAACGTATGTAGAACGTGTCTAGAACATGTGTAGAACGTGTGTAGAACGTGTGTAGAACGCGTGCAGAACGTGTGTAGAACGTATGTAGAACGTGTGTAGAACGCGTGTAGAACGTGTGTAGAATGTGTCTAGAACGTGTCTAGAACATGTCTAGAACATGTGTAGAACGTGTGCAGAACGCGTGTAGAACGTGTGTAGAACGTGTCTAGAACATGTCTAGAACGTGTGCAGAACGCGTGTAGAACGTGTGTAGAACGCGTGTAGAACGCGTGCAGAACGCGTGTAGAACGCGTGCAGAACGTGTGTAGAACGTGTCTAGAACATATGCAGAACGTGTGTAGAACGCGTGTAGAACGTGTGTAGAACGCGTGTAGAACGCGTGTAGAACGTGTCTAGAACATGTCTAGAACGTGTCTAGAACGTGTGTAGAACGTGTGTAGAACATGTGTAGAACGTGTCTAGAACGTGTGTAGAACATGTGTAGAACGTGTCTAGAACATGTGTAGAACGTGTCCAGAACATGTCTAGAACGTGTCTAGAACATGTGTAGAACGTGTCCAGAACATGTCTAGAACGTGTCTAGAACATGTGTAGAACGTGTCCAGAACATGTGTAGAACGTGTCTAGAACATGTGTAGAACGTGTCTAGAACGTGTGTAGAACGTGTCTAGAACATGTGTAGAACGTGTCCAGAACATGTGTAGAACGTGTCTAGAACATGTGTAGAACGTGTCTAGAACGTGTGTAGAACGTGTCTAGAACATGTGTAGAACGTGTCTAGAACATGTCTAGAACGTGTCTAGAACGTGTGCAGAACGTGTCTAGAACATGTGTAGAACGTGTCTAGAACGTGTGTAGAACATGTCTAGAACATGTGTAGAACGCGTGTAGAACGTGTGCAGAACATGTCTAGAACATGTGTAGAACGTGTCTAGAACGTGTGTAGAACATGTGATCACCTGACGTGAAGTGAACCGTTCTGTTGAAGCTTGAGAACCTTGACTGTTGAAGGTGGAACATCCGTCTGAAGGAGGAACTGAAGGCTCCAGCTGAGAAAACGTTCCTCTTTATTTTTAAACACACTGTTGTTGTTGTTGTTGTTGTGTGAACAACAACAACAACAACAGTGAAGTGAACAGAACCGTGTGGCTGTGGGAGGAACACGGTTCTGTTCACTTCACTGGTTCCCTATGAAACAGGATTGTTTTTAGACCTCAGCGGGATTATAAAAGAGCCGCTGAAAAACCCTTAAACTGGATAAACGTCTGAGGGGAGGGGCTTATTTATGG
The DNA here is from genome assembly GCF_910589615.1 of Taurulus bubalis. Taxonomy (NCBI): domain Eukaryota; kingdom Metazoa; phylum Chordata; class Actinopteri; order Perciformes; family Cottidae; genus Taurulus; species Taurulus bubalis. The sequence continues at coordinate 1,632,246 of NC_136601.1, read as the reverse complement.
AACAATAAAGAGGAGGAAGAGGAGGAAGAGGGGGTCATGTCTGCAGGCTGGAGGAGTCAGACCATGAGGTCATCACATGATCATAAACCTCCACAAAGAAGCTTCTGACTCAGTTCAGAGGTCAAGCGTCAGCAACGAGCTGCGGCTTAATTTAGCTTTAAAGTCAGAGAGAAGTCATAAATAAATTAAGTCATAAATGAATAAATAAATTAAGTCTCCTCGTGTGAATACGACTAGAAAAAATAATAAATGGTTTATTAGTCTGTTTATGTTTTAAATCCTTTAAAACAAAATGAATCTACTTCAGATCTTCCTCTTCGTCTGATGATGTTTATTTTGTTCTCAAGAATGGAGACGATATCAATTATATAGTTTATACTAACACATGAAGCATATACTTCTATACAACCAGAGGAGTCACCCCCTGGTGGTCAGGAGAGAGAATGCAGCTTTAACACATGAAGCATAGACTTCTATACAATCAGAGGAGTTGCCCCCTGGTGGTCAGGAGAGAGAATGCAGCTTTAACACATGAAGCATATACTTCTATACAACCAGAGGAGTTGCCCCCTGGTGGTCAGGAGAGAGAATGCAGCTTTAACACATGAAGCATAAACTTATATACAACCAGAGGAGTCACCCCCTGGTGGTCAGGAGAGAGAATGCAGCTTTAACACATGAAGCATATACTTCTATACAACCAGAGGAGTCGCCCCCTGGTGGTCAGTAGAGAGAATGCAGCTTTAACACATGGAGACTTCTATACAACCAGAGGAGTCGCCCCCTGGTGGTCAGTACAGAGAATGCAGCTTTAACACATGAAGACTTCTATACAACCAGAGGAGTCGCCCCCTGGTGGTCAGTACAGAGAATGCAGCTTTAACACATGATGCATAGACTTCTATACAACTAGAGGAGTCGCCCCCTGGTGGTCAGTACAGAGAATGCAGCTTTAACACATGAAGCATAGACTTCTATACAACCAGAGGAGTCGCCCCCTGGTGGTCAGGAGAGAGAATGCAGCTTTAACACATGAAGACTTCTATACAACCAGAGGAGTCGCCCCCTGGTGGTCAGGAGAGAGAATGCAGCTTTAACACATGAAGCTTTGTCTTTGAAATATGTCGTATTCTTGAGTACTTCTTCCATCCAACTCGCGGCGTTAAAGCTTAAATCCTCCAGACCTTCTGGGTGTTTGATCTCGGTGCCTTTGAGAAGCAGCAGGATCATTATTCAATATGTTCAGCGTGTCTGCAGGTGTTTCCTCCGTCCGGTTCTGCAGGTAAATAGAGACGCTTTGAAATGATGCAAATTATGAAAAGAGCTGCTGGTCATCAGGGTTTGTCTCCCCTTCGTCTGGCTCTTCTTCACTCGTGTGACTCACGGTGCTCGTTAATCCCGTTACCACCAATTTCATTCTTATTGTTCTCGTCTTCCCGTCGGTCCTGTTGACTCAGCTGTTTACAGTCGAGTAGAATCTCAATTATTTCCCATTTTCCTTCCAGTTGTGCTTCTTTTTGTCTCCAGACATTTGTCTGTTTCTACATTTTAAGGTTTTCTACGACACATTTAGAGCATTAACACGTTTTTACTGTTTTTTTCTTCCATAAAACGTTGTTTATCAGACTCGTGGAGAGAAGACATTTATTTAACTGCTTGTATTAATGTCAGTAATGAACTGGTGTCGTTTCATGGTGATATCTGTTATTTTTATTTATTTAAATATTAGCTATTTAAAGACACAGTGGAGTAACTCCTCTTCCTCCTCCTCCTCTTCCTCAGGTGGAGGACGAAGCAGAACCTGGACTACTGTTACCTGATGATGTACGCTCAGTCTAAAGGAACTTACTACGTCCAGGTAGGAAGGAAACCGCCACAATCTGAATGATGAGTATTGTTAAGAAACAAAACCTCAATAATAAAGAAATATATATTAAATGTTAAATTAATTAAAGGTTTATTGTTTTATGAGAAGTTCTATATGGTAAAGTAAAAGAAGAGTACTTCTACTTGCCTTGCATTGTTGTATTTTAGTATATTTTGATGAGAAGTATATTTTTTCAGGTACATTAAATCGGGTGAAATATACCCAACGATAGTGTGACTATTTTTAACGTTAATGTTCTCGACTTAATGGAGAAACAGACTCTGATGTAACGCCGCTGGAGGTGTGAGGCTGATGAAACCGTTGCATTGTGGGTAGACTGACGGGGACGTTAATGGGGGCGTCGAGTCTTTGTTCCCTTTAAAGATGAAACGAGGGAGAAGAAGCCGTCCGACATCTAAAGGAAGGAAAACAAACGATCTGCGAGTCTGAAAATACTCGATCAGGTGCTGAACTTCACTTGTTGAAGGTTAATAAAGAGAGAAATGTTTCATCATATGAAACAAGAATATGAAACGGCAGAAGCAGAGGCTTTTTATCATATTGTGAGCTGCAACAAACAGTTATTATATTAAATATAATTTAAATCAAATTCTTGATTATTCTGCCGGAAGCAGTCGTGATGCGTTCAAAGTTTGACGATAACGACGTTTTTTACAACTTCTGGCTGATTACTGAATCCCACTGGATCAATACTCTCTCCCCCCCCCCCCCCCCCGCCCCCCGCCCCCCCCCCCCCCAGTTGGAGGACGACATCGTCGCTCGTCCCAACTTCTTCACCACCATGAAGAACTTTGCGCTGCAGCAGCCGTCGGAGGAATGGATGATCCTCGAGTTCTCTCAGCTCGGCTTCATCGGTGAGTCTTATTATTACTATTATTAATAGTATTAATATTGCCAATATTAGTATTATTTCAGCTCTCATCAACTGCTTCAGTCTTATTATCCACATTTTATTATAAAACATAAGCGTGTTGTGTTGCAGCGATGAGGTGAAACATGAGCATTAAAGATTCAGTTTGTAAGACTCTCTGACTCACTGACTCACTAACTCTCTGACTCTCTCTTTGACTTTCTGTCTCTCTCTCTCTGACTCTCTCTGGCTCACTAACTCTCTGACTCTCTCTGACTCACTAGCTCTCTGACTCTCTCTCTCTGACTCTCTCTGACTCACTAACTCTCTGACTCTCTCTTTGACTCTCTGTCTCTCTCTCTGATTCTGACTTTTTGACTCTCTCACTCTCTGTCTCTTTGACTCTCTGACTGTTTGACTCTCTCTGACTCTCCCTCTGTCTCTCTCTCTGACTCTTTGACTCTCTGACTTTTTGACTCTCTCACTCTCTGTCTCTTTGACTCTCTGACTGTTTGACTCTCTGACTGTTTGACTCTCTGTCTCTCTGACTCTCTCACTCTCTGACTTTTTAACTCTCTGACTCTTTGACTCTCTGACTGTTTGACTCTCTGTCTCTCTGACTCTCTCTCTGACTCTTTAACTCTCTGACTCTTTGACTCTCTGACTGTTTGACTCTCTGTCTCTCTGACTCTCTCTCACTCTCTGACTCTTTAACTTTCTGACTCTTTGACTCTGACTTTTTGACTCTCTCTGACTCTTTGAATCTGACTTTTTGACTCTCTCTTTGACTCTCTGACTCGTCGCTCTGCTTGAGGCATCCAGTTAAACATTTTAAGTGTGAATTATTGATTTGACTTGAATCAATAAAGTCATTATTAGTTATATTCTCTGCTGAAAGCCGCGGGGACGCTAGCTGATTTATTTTGGAGGCTGAACCGAAACATTTTAGATTTAATTGGATTATTAAATAATTGTGACCAACGTGTGCAAAGCAGAACATTTGTATTGTTGGAAAATAAGCTCTGAATTTCAGTTTGGGGACATCATTAAAACAATAAAGCCTCAGATGGGATTCTCCTGGTGTGTGCGAGGCTGATGAAACTGTTGCATTGTGGGTATTCAGTGAGTGCCCGTCGCTCGCCCTTCATCACACTCTTTGTTCTTTATGGAGAGAGAAACTGTGCTGCAGGACGCTCAATATCACAATAACAAGAGTAACAATAATAAGTATGGCAATGATGATAAAAACACAATAACAATAATTATTATAATAATGGTAATAATGATGATTAAAACATAACAATAATTATTATAATTATATATAATTAATATAATTAAATTATAAAAAAATCTGATTTAAAAATGATTCACAAAGTTGATTCACATTTTAAAAGAATGCAGAATATTTTTTATGAACTGAAGAATTCTTGGCTCTCACTGCAGACGTTTGCTGAAGTGACTGATTAATGTATTGATGTATTTATTTATTGATTGATTGATTTCATGGATCATCGGGTACAGAAAACATAATCCATCCACACTAATACAAAACATATCTCTCCCAAGATGTTCGAAGAAAAGAAAACACAAAGGAGCTCAAAACCCTCAATAAAATGAATACTAAACAAAAACGAGGTTTAGTTGCTGTTTCGAGACTTGACACGAAGATGAAGGCTCCTCCATCATCGTCACCATCAAAAGTCCTAATGTGAGCCTCAGAAGGTCTGATTGTCCTCACAGAGATGGAGAAACAGACGCTCACACACCTTCTCCTCCCTCGTCTCTTTCTCTCTCCACTCGGCAGACGAGAGGCGCCAGACCTCTGTCTCTCCTCCTCCTCCTCCTCTTCTTCTCTCTCTGATGAAACTTCATTTTCACACTGAATCAACTTAGAACTCTTCATCAGCCCGCAGTCTTCATCAGAGTCATTATCCCTCTCGGCCAATCGATAGCGAGCTCAAGGAGCTGCAGCTCGATGCGACTCCATCTTCTGCCTCGTCTTGTTTTCACGCTTTCCTGCTTTCCATCACGCTCCTCGTCTCTTTCTCTGAATCTGATGATGGAGAGAGAGGAGGAGGTATTACTGCAGTATAAGTACTAATACACACAATGTACTAATACACAAGGTTACAATACTCTGATTACTTTCTCCATCATTCAATTTATTCTTTGCTTTGTGGGAAATGGCGTCGCAATTAGTTTGTTTAGTCCAAACCTCCATTATTATTAATACATATGAAAAGATGTCTGAAAAATATAGTTTTTTATGTCCAGAAATTATGAAGAATATTTAAACATTTGAAGAAAAATCCGCGAAAAAATTGGAGGAAACTAAATATGTGAAATTGTCGGAACTTATGAGTAAAATACGTGAAAAACATGTAAAAATAGAACACAACCATCACAAAATATGTAAGTTATTACCAATGCATGTAAAAGTATCTGCTAATTATTACTAAATTATATGGAAAAAGTATGTGAAAAATATACAAAAAATATTCAGAAAATCATTTGTCTACTAAAAATATACATTATTGCAATTATTAAAAGTAAAAACAGAGAATTCTCACATTATTAAATCTGGAACCATCGAATGTTTTTACATGAAAAATTACTACAACCAACGATGTAGTTTTACATAATTTTTCTGTCAATAAACTAATTGATTAGTGGTCTGGACTAATTCCTATGTTTTATGTGTAAAACTGCTGTCAGAGGAATGTATTGTAGAAAGTAGAAACACTCAAATGAAGTACAAGTACCTCAGGTATGTAGAGTACTTGAGCAGAAGTACTTTGTATTCACGGAGTGATTCAAAGAGGCGATGGAGCAGCAGGAGCTCTGGTTTCACACATCCAGGTTTCGGTCGTCTCTGAGCATCAAACCCCCGACCCCCCGGTCCTCCCACTGGTCCTGGTTTCCTGTTCCTGACCTCACCAGACCTCTCCAGGCGGCTGCTTCCACAGATCCATCAGCTGAAGCCGACTCACCGCATCTCATCAGGCGGGAGGAGAGCGCTGCAGGACGACGGCTCCAATCTCAGCTCGGCATTTGCAGGAGTTCATTTTTATTCCGTGGCGTTCGGGGACTGAAATGTCCAGACGCATCAAGGTGGACCTGAAGGGGGCGCTGAGCTCCATGTTGGCCTTTTAACTCCTCTGATTGTATAGAAGTCTATGCTTCATGTGTTAAAGCTGCATTCTCTCTCCTGACCACCAGGGGGCGACTCCTGGTTGTATATAAGTCTATGAGAAAATTCTTGATTAATATTTAATTATTAATAATAATAATAACATTTACAATAATTCAATAAAATATATATATATATATTTAAAAAAAATAAAAATAAAAAAACATTACAAATTATTTTTATTTTTAAATACAAAATACAAAAAAATACAAATTTAATAAATTAAAAAATTACAAATATAAAAAATAAAAAATATATATAACAAAATATATATAAATTTTTTTAAGTAAAAAATATTGTTTCAAAATATGAACAAATTAAGAGTGGAGGGCGGTGAGCTAAACCCTTTTCTTCGCCGACAGGAAAGATGTTCAAGTCTCTGGACCTGTCGCTCATCGTGGAGTTCATGTTGATGTTCTACAAAGACAAGCCCATCGACTGGCTGCTGGACCACATCATGTGGGTCAAGGTGTGCAACCCAGAGAAGGACGCGGTGAGCAGCACACCTTCTCCTATCTCACCTGAACGCCTCACCTGAACGTCTCACCTTCTCCCCTCTCACCTGAACCCCTCACCTCTACACCTCACCTGAACACTTCACCTGAACACCTCACCTTCTCCCCTATCACCTGTACACCTCACCTGAACGCCTCACCTGTAGCCCAGAGCCGCTCTAGAAGTCTGTTTGTTTCTCCTTCAGAAACACTGCGACCGGCAGAAAGCGAACCTGAGGATTCGCTTCAAGCCGTCGCTCTTCCAACATGTCGGCACGCACTCGTCTCTGGCTGGAAAGATACAGAAACTCAAGGTAACGTGTGTGTGTGTGTGTGTGTGTGTGTGTTCACAAATTGAATCTAAAAATAGACCTGTGAATATAAACCATGCACGGTGCATCTTGTTTAATTAAACTATCACTAACTACCCGACATACAAACAAGACTGGAGTCTTAAAATGGTATTTTAATTTGAGGGTAAGCTAATTCACAGGTGCAAACGTCTCTAACCAGCATTTATGTTTTTCCAAAGGCCAAACATTAAACTCTCTGAAGTATAAATTAAACATACAGGAGTTTTATTGTGTGCAAAACTGTTGCCTTGTGTTCAGTGGCGATGTTTTTACATGTACTGTCCTTATATCTGTGCGTGCCTCACAGCCGTGGTAACCAGGATGTATCTGCTCTCAGGTTGTCAAAATTAGATTTGCACATTAAAATTATAATAACGCACTGGATTACTGGATTATTTATACAAAAGTCTGTCCATAAATCATTGAAAAATATTTTTTTTTTTTACCCCTGCCTCTAAAACAGGAGGCTTAGTCGGCCGCATGCTGCTTGGACCTGGTATTTCTGCACAATTATACATAAGTTATATAGTTACATAATATTTATATTATTCCAGTGGTAGGATTGTTTTAGACTTGCATGATCCAAACATTTCTAATAACCCCAAAGCGTCCCTAAAAAAAATAATCTGCCATCACTTTATTTATGTTGAAGAAACTGAAAGGTCGTATTATTATAGAAAGCTTCTTTCTCATTTAATACGCTGATGCACAATATTCAAATTGAGGATTTTGTTCACGGATTTGTAGTTTATTTTAGGGTGAAAAAATAGAGGTATGGGGAGGTAAGCTTTTCTTAGATACAAGTAAAGGGAGGAAACAAACGTGTGAACCACAGTCCTGCAAAATATCCTACGGTGGAGGATATTTAAAGCATGTTGTGAGGGTTTGGAAAAGATTAATGTTTTTGTCAGTAAACGTCCCACATTGGTGCTGAACGTCAGCACTGGATGCAAATCTGAGCCACAGAATCCACCGATGCTCTGGGATTACTGGGCTGCTGCAAGGGAACTTTTGGAGAAAAAAGGCTGTATTTGAGCTGCAGCTGCAGAGCAAAGCTCTCTGCACTGGTCAGCTGTCAGACTGAAGTTTACTGGGTTTGAAACAGAGGTTCCGTCTCCGGAGAGATGAAGATTGAAAGCCTCCGCAGCCTCAACACAAACTGCAGCATCTCTCAGCGGTGGCAGCTCCGGCTCCTGCCAGCAGGAAGGTCTCAGCTCGCCTCTGATTACTGTGTCAAGAGCGATGGATATTAGCCGCGCCGCCGACCGCTGCTGCAATCTGGTCCAATCGATTGGATATTGATCCGGCCGTCTCCGGACCAGCGCCTCCTTGATGTGGAGATTGAACCGCCGAGGCCGGGCCGGCATGGAGCCGTGTGCGGACGGAGGCTAAACACTGTTACCCTCACCGGGGTCGAGGAGGAAAATCATCCCTGAGATTGTAAAGCTAAATTGGAAGAATGAAAGTGGAAGTGGGGTTTGTTGGTCTGGAGAGAGTCACGTCAAGAGATTTGTTTAAATGTGAGAAACGTCTCTGGAACACAACTTTTCTCTTTCCACTACTTCCTCCTTTTGTTTCTTACAGTGAGCAGGGAACTCATTTTTCTCAATTTTCTCTCAATTGCTTTTCTATATATTTAATTAAAGTAATCCCCCAAAAGAGGCAGAACAAGAATAACTCGTAAGTTTAATGAGGCTTAAAACTGTTCACCGGGATAAATCACGAGAAAATGATTTGTAGATCTGCATTCGGTCACTCGGGACCAACTGAAAACAAAGAAAAGCCTTTTTAAAGTGGATCAAAATAGCAGGCATGCTTCTTCTGCTTGCTTGTATCTTTAGTGAATGTGCACTGAAACTGGATTAGTCATCAGCAGCTAGCAAGGCTGGCCCTGATACCAGTCTGTGCAGAAGGCTGGTCTAGGATGATGTCATGTTCTGGTCAGTGCACAATGCTGTCGCCAGAGGCAACACACACACACAGTGGAACATAACTCCCTGATATCTACATGTGTTCCAGGACAAGGACTTTGGGAAACAGACCCTCCATAAGGGTCACGCCAACCCGCTGGCGGAGGTGACGACCAGCCTGAAGACCTACCAGCACTTCACCCTGGAGAAAGCCTACCTGGGGGAGGACTTCTTTTGGGCCTTCACACCTGTAGCGGGGGATTTCATACGGATACGATTCTTCACACCTGTCCGCATCGAGAGGTTGGTACATGGTATGAGGTCCAAGGTTATGAGAGTGTGAGGGGACCAGATGATACCCAACAGTTATGGGGGTACCATAGATTACTAGAGGTTCCAGAGAACTGCAGGGTAATAAGGGGGTATGTAGGGCGTTACATGGACTCAAGGGCAGCAAGGGGACAAGAGCTTAGAGAGGCACTGTGGGTACAAGAGGTTACCCAGTATGAAGGGTCCCAGACGATGCCAAATTGAGCTAAAAGAAACAAGAACAGTACAGAGTACTACAGATCACACATACAATCACAGTAAAGTACTCTATAATACTTTAAACTCACCTTTCCTGTCTTTGTCCTTCTTCTCTCAGGTATTTCTTTCGGGGCGGGAACATTGAACATCCGGGAGATAAACTCTACAACACATCAGTGGAGGTTCTGCCATTCGACGTGAGTCTTTGAACCAGTAACTGAGCCAGTAACTGAACCAGTAACTGAACCAGTAACTTAACTAAGAGGCCATGTCTGCTGGGTCTGGATCTCATATTGAGAACAGACCCAGTGTGTCGCCTCTGAGAAATGAAAGCAGTGTGAAGGATCATCTTCCTCCTCTGTGGTCGACTGTGAGGCAAATGCTTAGTGAGACTGAAGCTCCCAGCAGGACAGGAGGAGATGTACTGGGAGGAAGAGGAGCTCCTGCTGGGAGGAAGAGGAGCTCCTGCTGGGACCAACCTGAGCAGAGGAGCGAGGGAGGGAGGAAGAAATAGAGATGGAAAATATGAATTTCCCATGCTTCAATTCATCCATCTATCATCTATCAATCCATCCATCATTCATCCATCCATCAATCCATCCGTCAATTAATTCATCCATTCATCCATCTATCATCCATTATCCATCAATCAATTCATCATCTATCATCTATCAATACATCCATCATTCATCCATCCATCAGAACATTCATCCATCCATCAATTAATTTATCTATCTATCAATTCATCCAATCATCAATCCATCAATCAATTAATTCATCCATCCATCAATTAGTTTATCCATCTATCATCATCAATTCATTCATCCATCCATCTATCCACCATCCATCAATTCATTCATCCATCCATCTATCATCCATCATCTATCAATTAATTCATCCATCCATTCATCAATTCATTCATCCATCACCCTTTCCATTCATCCATAATCCATTATTCATCCATCCATTCATAATCCATCCATCATCCCATCCCTCCCTCCATCCATATATCATCCACCATCCGTCAATTCATCCATCCACTCATTAATTCATTCATCCATCCATCCATCACCCTCTCCATTCATCCATAATCCATTATTCATCCATCCATTCATAATCCATCCATTCATCATCCTCTCCCTCCAGTTATCCATCCATAATCCATTATTCATCCATCCACAACCCATGATCCATCCCTCCATCAGTTCATCCATTCATAGATGTGAATACTGTTTTCACATTTTTCAAGATACTTGAAAGCCAAAATGAAACAAATGACAGAATATTGTTTTATGTATTTTTGAAAGCAGCTTTTAGATATCACGTTTAAACAGAACCAGCATCCTACCTGTGCGTCATGTGTTGTCTTCTTCATAAAGAATTATGAATTATCATTCATAGTGAATATGAGGTTCTGTTTCTGGTTTTTTTCCAGAATATTCAGGCGGAGAAAGAGGCCTTGACGGAGGGGAGAGAGAAAACACCAAAGTACCATCGGACAGAAGATGGATTCATCAGAATAGGTGAGTTAACGAGACGCCGCGGGTTCAAATCCCTCAGCAGCTGCTGAAGTGCCACTGAGGTATTTTCTTCTTTAGCTATGAACTCCATATATTGATTATAATGACAATATGTCTTTAGTTTTCAAAATGCCGGTAAATAGTTTAATTATTTTGTGGAGTCGCCCCCTGGTGGTCAGTATATAGAATGCAGCTTTAACACATGAAGCATATACTTCTATACAACCAGAGGAGTCACCCCCTGGTGGTCAGGAGAGAGAATGCAGCTTTAACACAAGAAGCATAGACTTCTATACAACCAGAGGAGTCGCCCCCTGGTGGTCAGGAGAGAGAATGCAGCTTTAATACATGAAGTATAGACTTCACTTTTCATCACTGGAGGTTACCAGCTGGGATAAACTTATTAGATTTTGGGAGTCAAAGGTCACTGTGACCCCAACAAAATACCTATTTTCCATCATTTAGGAATTGATTTGCTAATTATGACACTTTCACACAAATGTCTTTGCAGAATAAAATGACGAAGTAATGACATTTTGGACAAACATGGATGTAAACTGTCTATCTTGACTTGTCATACGACCAAATTCTAGATTTCTTTTGTGTTCTCAGGAGAAAATGAATAAATAAATATGACGTACAGTCTGTGAGACAGTCAACATGACGGATTATAACTCGGTTTAGAAGACAGTTGGAGACGTCTCATAATGAGCTTAACGACCCGCGTGCTAACGAGAGGAAAGTTATGCAGGACAACATTCCTCTCCTTTGTTTTCCTGCAGCAATGAGGACGAACAGGAAATACACACACACACACACACACACACAAACACACACACACACACACACACACACACACACACACACACACACACTCTGAAGGGTTTTGTGGGACATTTACAAGTTTGGCCGATGACGTAAAGTTCACTGTTTTGGGGAGAACATACTTGATTTTCTGACAGTAAAAACAGAATCACTAGAAGAGCTTTTAGCAGAATCCTCATCTCGGAGGTACTTGTTGTACTTTTTACTCGTCTACATCTCGGAGAGAGAGTAAACAGGTTATAAAGGAGTTATAAAGCAACATACACATGAATGCATGAGGAATATTAATCCAGAAACATCAGATGTCATAGTGAAACATTTTACTGATCCATCAATACTTCCTATAACTACATAATACGTACATACTTTTACTTCAGTGCGGTTTTGAATGCAGGATTGTGTGTGCTAAAGTACTTATACTTCAGTTAAATATCTGAATACTTCTTTAACAGTTGCATATATGAATGAATAAATTAAGAATATTTAGTCAATTTTGCACAAAGTTCAAATAAACTGATTAGAACTTCGAGGTCAAAGGTCACTGTGACCTCACAAAACACAATTTTGCCCATGAATCAAGGATTTAGCTGCTTATGACATGATCAATATTGAGATATAATATTACATTTTGCAGCTGTGCATTTACTTACACATACATGAATAAATAATCCCGTTTAATCTGGATTTGGGGATCAGGCTCTCCGGTTTAAACAAAACAATGGGAACAAATGAAGCGGATTCAGTCCAAAGTATTTGAATCCACTTGGAGAAAGTCAGGAAAAAGATGTGAAGGGGAGGAGAGTGCAGGCGGGCACGTTTTAATCTGACATCATAAATTACCAGCAGCTCTTTATCTCCGCTCATCAATTTTTCAGATGAGTCGGCGGATCGATCCGTCCGACTCTCCTTCACTCTATTAATTTCAGCGGCCTGCCTTCAGATGTCCGGCACAGAAACAGCTCACTTCACATTATTTCATCCCTTAAATTACCTTTAACAGAAGTCCAGATTTAAGGGGCTTTAATCATGGTTTTATTTATGGCCACCAGAGGTTTTTTGAGGCCTTTCTGCAGGTTCACAGGGTTATTAATGGATAAATGATTGACACAAAGTCCATTAAATTATACCTGATGAATTACTCAGTTTGATATTCTTTTAATTGGCTGTAGGAGAGCCTTTAAATTGGTCCAGCAAGCTCATTTGGTCCACAAGTTCATTCTCCCCAGAGGATGAATCTCATTGACTTTTCCTTTTCATCAGGACAAATTTGTCCAACACAGACAATTTATTTTAACATCTGTGTTTTATTTTCGTCGTCGTCTCCGAGTGATCTCCGGTTCTGAGAAAAGCTCTCCGGCAGTTGTGCACATGTCTATGATATTGAATGAAAGCCATAATACCCACATTAACACCAGATAATACCCCGAAATAAACAATAACACACACGCACACCCTCCCAGACGCTGCTCTTTGTTGGGATTACACACTCGTACCTGAAAGCATCGCTGACGGCACCGTAATCCCAGTCAGTAAATCCTCAAAGGGATTACGGCTCTGAAGGTGCCGTTACCCAAACCTCCACCGAGCTGCAGGAAGACTGATGGAGAATTATGAATGTAAGATAACGGAGGAACACATCAGCTCATGGATCCCAATAATAACCATGTGGATCTGCTCAAATTACCCAAGAACAAAGTCAACATTATAACCAACACATTAACATTGTTACTAATACATTAACATTAATAACATTGTTACTAATACATTAATAACATTGTTACTAATACATTAACATTCATAACATTGTCACTAATACATTATTAACATTATTACTACACATTAACATTAATAACATTGTTACTAATACATTAACATTAATAACATTGTTACTAATACATTAACATTAATAACATTGTCACTAATACATTATTAACATTATTACTACACATTAACATTAATAACATTGTTATTAATACATTAACATTAATAGCATTGCTACTAATACATTAACAATAATAACATTGTCACTAATACATTATTAACATTATTACTACACATTAACATTAATAACATTGTTACTAATACATTAACATGAATAACATTGTCACTAATACATTATTAACATTATTACTACACATTAACATTAATAACATTGTTATTAATACATTAACATTAATAGCATTGCTACTAATACATTAACAATAATAACATTGTCACTAATACATTATTAACATTATTACTACACATTAACATTAATAACATTGTTACTAATACATTAACATGAATAACATTGTCACTAATACATTATTAACATTATTACTACACATTAACATTAATAACATTGTTACTAATACATTAATAACATTGCTAACAATATTACTAGTTAATAATACATTATTATCAACACTATTACTAACACATTAACATTATTACCAATACATGAACGTTATGAACATTGTTAACATTATAACCAACACATTAACATTATAACTAATACATTAGCAATATTCACATTATTAATAAATGAACATGATTAACATTATTGTCATTGCATTCACATTCATAACATTTTTACTAGTACCATTATTATTTATATTATAATACGTTAACAATATTAACATTTGTACTAATATATTCACATTATTAATTTTGTTACTAATACATTCACATTATTAACATTTTTACTAATACATTCACATTATTACATCTGGAACCAGCAAATGTTTTTTCTGCCCAAATAGCTCCAACCATCGAACTATTTAAATTATGAATGGACTATTGGTTCCAGCTTTACTTGTACAAACTACTGCAGAGGTTCATTTATTAACGAACATTACTTAATGTGTATGTCAAGCTGTCAGATAAAAGTAGTCAGACAAGTAGAAAGTGGCATGACAATACGATACTCAAATAAAGTAAAGTACCTCAAAGTTGTACTTAAGTACTAGACTTGCCACTTTTGTCTTTGAGCAGAAATCAGATAATCCTTTAATCTTCTTGGAGAAACTGTGTTTAGTGGTCACAATGCATTCTGGGAAACAGACTCCTAGAAGTGAAGAAAGCGCCACAGATTCCGGTCCATCAGCTTCATTGATCTCCCTGATCTTCATCTCTTCCAGGAACGTTCAAGAACGGGATCGCGGAGGGCGAGGTGGACCCCACCTTCGGGCCCCTGGAGGCCATGCGCCTCACGGTGCTGACGGACTCGCCGGTCTGGGTCATCCTCAGCGAGGTGAGACCTTCTGGACCGGAACCAGAGTAAAACCAGTGTGACCCACAACAACTTATTTTGTTATCCAAAGTGTCTTAGTGAACCTTGTAAAAGAAATCCTTGAGGAAGATGGTTCTCGATTCCTTTTATTCTGTTTAATGGGTTTCCTGGAGAAGTTGTTGTTGAAATTTCATTGAGGATTAAAAGTGTTCTTGAAGGGGTTCTAAGCAGGAGATTCCAGGAGAGTTTTGGAGGTTCAAGAAGTGGTTTCAGAGGTTCTGGATCGAGACTCAGAGGGTTCTTGGGTCTTGGATGCGGTTCCAAGCATCCTGGAGAGACTTGGATGTGTTTCAGTGATGCTGTGGTTCAAGAGGTCCTTAATAGTGACCAGCCATCCATGTATGTGACAAAGGTGCTTGATAGGCCTCTGATGTGCCTCGATTACGCTTGAGGGCTGGAGGATGCTTTCAAGGTTCTTGGCGGTCCTTCTTAGTGTTCCATGGATCCATGGTGGGGCCTCTGAGGAGATCAAACAGGGACTGTTTAATCGGGTCCCCAGCATCCCCAGATCCTGGTTCCTTTGGCTGTCAAGGATGTTCCAGCTTCCATGTCGAGATCCAAAGTGTTCAGTTCAGGAGGACCGAGGGGTGTTTGGTGGGGTAGCCGAGGTGCCTTCAGGGTGTTCCAGATATTCCAGAAGTACAGTGTTTGTCAAAGGGTTGTGTATGATGGGGTGCTGGTGTCTTTGAGAAGGTTCCAGGGACTTCAAAGAGCTTCACGTCTCCAAGACCAGGCTGGAGGGTTTGTTAGGAATGCCATTTTAGGAATGCGTAAGAGGATTTCAAGGAGTTTTTCTGGGGGGGTTAGAAGAATTCTTGAAGAGGTTCCCGTGGTGCCAGACCTCCTTGAAAGTCAGAGGGTGTTGTGGAAGATTCTAGGAGTGCTTGAAATTGCTGTTTGATGGGATTCCAGGAGTCCTTGAGGCGGTCTCCCGATGGAAGAGCTTCACGAGACATTTCTGAGGTTATAGAGACGTCTTCCATGTCTCCTTCAGTGGCCCTTGGTGAGCTGTGAAGGGTCCTCGAGGAACATCAGATGTTAATTCCGTCTTTGTAGACATTTTCAAAAATAATTGCAGATGAGTGAACGACCTCTAAACGTCTGGTTCCTCTGCACATTCACATCAGCCCGACAACGTAATCCTTAAAAACCTCAAAAGGTCCAAATCAACTGCGAGTGTAATTGTCAAAAAAATGTCCTTTTGCTTTGGTTGAAGCAAACGGGCCTCAAAGTAGCGCCGGTGTGAACGGATTAGTTCAGGCCTGACCCCTGACCGTTGACCTTTCTGCCTCCATGAAACCCTTTTAAAGAAGGCATTAGTCTGAGAGGCTTTTTAAGTGATGTAACAGAGCGTTGGATCCGCCTCAGATTAATAAAACCATCACAGAGTAAATACAGTTTTATCCTCCAATTTTTACATAAAACGGGATCAGGACATCGTGGATGTTAGCTAGTAACGTTAGCAACACCGCTAACGGAAAAACCAGTGGAGGTTCACTTCAGTTACATGATGTGTTCAGGCTCTGCTCAGTGAAAATGAATACTGGCTGAAGGTAAATAAAAACGTTCTCATGGTGCGTTCACATGTAATCTAGTAAAATGTAGTGTTGGTGATAAACTAGAATAAATCCAGATGTTTTCACATGAATATAAAATAGATATTAGAAATGCATTATGATGTTTAACTTCCTGACAGCTCTGAGCTCATTTATACACTTCCTTAACACTAATAATGAATATACAAATAATATATATTTTAAAAAAACTATAAATTACTATAACAAATTATAACATTTAGAATGTTTGATTTACTGACTGCAGAGCGTTAAAATTATTTTTGGGACGATGGTGACAATAAATATTCTGGATCCTTGTAGACCAGCTGTTATAATCAAACAACAAAGATATCTGTTAAAATGGATCAATAATTAATATTGTCGTGTGCAGAGACCTAAAAGAGAAAGTATATTTTATGATCTGAACCGTGAGTCTGATGATCCGTTGTACCTCTACTTGTATAATCATTGAATATAAATATGGATATATATTTTTCTTACTGGTTTCTCTGGTCTCCCCTGACTCAGATCTTCATAAAGAAAGCCGAGTGAAGACCTCCTCGCTCCGGCCCTGCTCACCAGATTCACACCGGCGGTGCCACAGCGCCGCCGTCTGGCCGAACCTCGCCGCTGCAGGGCTGCGTGTGGATCAGAGACTGAGATCAGACTCCCGGTTGCTCTCTCGTGATGCTGTTAGTGAAGAATCTGTATTTGTGTACATACGGGAAGGTAGATGTTGAAAACACTGGGAACTCTAAACCTGCTGCTTCAAAAACCCACAGACTCAAAGGCCTCTTTCTTATCGGCAGACGGTCAGAGCTTTCTAAACACCCCCCCGCCCCCCCCCACCCCCCCCCGAACGGTTGGTCCGGACCTTTCTACCAAACCCCCCCTCAGAGGTCGGTTGGTCCGGACCTTTCTACCAAACCCCCCCTCAGGTCGGTTGGTCCGGACCTTTCTACCACCCTGGACAGTTCGTTCGGACCTTTCTACCCCTGGATGGTTGGTCTGGACCTGTCTACCCCTGGACGGTTGGTCTGGACCTTTCTACCCTTCTACCCCCCTGGACGGTTGGTCCGGACCTTTCTACCAAACCCCCCCTCAGGTCGGTTGGTCCGGACCTTTCTACCACCTTGGACAGTTCGTTTGGACCTTTCTACCCCCCTGGACGGTTGGTCTGGATCTTTCTACCCCCCTGGACGGTTGGTCTGGACCCCCCTCCCCCCCCCCCCCCCCCCACAGTAACCGTGTACGTGCATATACGCATAGAGATGTTCAGATGTACCACACTTCCATATGAATGCCCCTCAGTGTGTCGATGTGTGTGTAGCTGCTGCTCGGGGGTTCAGAGGTTTGCCTTAACGAGGACGAAGAGCAGAAACGAGCCCCGGACAAAGTACCCAGAATCCTTTGCTGCGACCTCGGCCTTCTCAGATCTGTGTGGCTTGAAAACTACTGATGACGACGACGCCGGCGGTTGGTGTTTTACTTTTTTAATTAAAGAAGTCTTTTAAAGTTGATTTAGTTTTAAGTTAACTGAGGCCTTTTCACAGACGACTGCTCTGTTCTACTGCACAGTACTTTGATGTACTTCACAGTACTTTAATGTACTTCACAGTACTTTATTGCACTTCACAGTACTCTGTTCTACTGCACAGTACTTTGATTTACTTCTCAGTACTTTACAATACTCTGTTCTACTTCCCAGTACTCTTAATGTACTCCACAGTATTCTAGTTTCCTCTTGTACTTTACTGCACCAGAGATTCTTCTCTTTCTTTCATCCAGTTTCAGTCCCGTTGACTTCAGGTTTACTTTAATTTCTCCGTAAAGACGTCTTTTGTCTCTTTGTGTTCCCTCAGATTATTATTTGTATTATTAGTTTGTTCCCTCGGTTCAGTTGTCGGTTCTCAAAGGGTGTAAATGTTTCCATCAATTACTAAATGAGTCCACGTGTCCTCCAGAAAGATGATTAACGAGGTTTCAGATCCTGAATAAATTCAAACCGAACGATGGTTTTACGGGACTTTCCTGTTTTAAAAACAGAACAAATAAAATGTAGTCACCTTCAAATGAACAAATCCATTCAGTTATTTTATTGATTCATTATTATTAATGAAAGGATTAAAGAAAACATTTCTTCCAGCTCCTCCATGAGATCAAACCTTCAGATGAAAGCGTCTTCAAGCTTCAGGAAACATCCCGAGTCGTCTTTTCTTTGTAGATGCACTGGAATGCATTGCTATAACCTTGTGTTTGTCTTTTGTATCCTTTAGATAAAACTATTTAAATGATCTTCAGCTTCTATCCAATCTGTGACTTGTAATAAAGACAGAAATTTAAATGATTTGTTTCTTTCTGCTTGTTTGTTATGAAAGCTCTCTGATGTCCCGGCTATGTTATTTTTTGGGGGGCTGATTTCTGTGAATGTCATCATTTTCAAAGAGAAAATGATGAAATCCCAACATCACTGCGACGAAAGACGAATAATCGCAGAAGAAGCTGCGAGGTTATGCATTTATGTCAACTTTATGCAGAAATAAACAACCCAGTGAGGGGACAGGAAGTGATTTAGAATGGCCCTCACAAATGTGGACTTCACAATAAAAGTCATGTTGTCAGCGGTAAGATTGAAGAGGTTCAAGCTGTGGTTTGTTTTGCTTCGTTGACGTCTGACTGGACCGGTGAAGCTCTGTGGCTGCACCTTATGAGCTTTTCATGACGTGTGGAAATAGAAACATCCACCCGATTTAAAAATATGGATTTTTTTAGGGGGATAATGGGGGTCAAGGACGTTTTTAAAGCGAATAAAGGGTAATGAGGTCATGGGTCACATCAGTAAAGGTCACATGACTCCCCAAGCTCTGCACTGAATTGTGGGGGAATTAAAGGAGTAGTTAGAAGAAAAAAATGTGGAAAATGAGAGTGAGACGCTCAGATGGATTCAAGTCGTATGTGTTAAGTGCAGAGCTGGAGGCAGGTTAGCTTAGCTTAGCATAAAGGCTTGGAGCAGGTGGGAACAGCTAGCATGGCTCTCTTATAGAATACACAAAAATAAAACGTGTGTGTTTTTAGGGGGATTCAGGTGCGTAACTGTTGTTACGGTGATGATGTGCATGGGGGGTAATTTTGTTATTTTGCACATATAAACTATCACTTTTACATTCATTTCAGTGTTATATGTATATATTTATCGTGTTCAAAACGGATGACATCTTTACCCTCATTTTTAATAATATTATGATTCGTTTTACATCGTATATAAATGTTAATTTGAGTACAAAAAGGAGCTGAACGTTAACGATAAAATAAAGAAGATTCTGGTATTTTCCTCATAGAATCTTCGTCTGGCAGTTCCTTTTCGTCGGTCTCGCTCTGACCAATCAGCGAGCACTTCCCCTGACAGCTTGACCAATCAACGCTGTCCACGAGGTTCTGCTCCGGGAGGAGGGGTGGGCTCTGTCATCTGCGACCGAGATCCCCCCCTCCCCCCTTTTTTGACCAATCAGCTGTTGACAGTTGACAGGAAACGTCAAACGTTCCACAGTGCCGACCAATCAGCGGCGCCGGTGGGAGGCGGCTTGTGCTCTCTACTATCCCATGTGACGCTCCTCAGTCGTTCCCAGGCGGTCACATCCAACGAGGTGAGTAAAGAGACCGATAAACGGCACTTTTTCCCGGGGAACACGGCGAGAGAGCCGCGGTTTTAGAAGACACGTCGGTTTATTTATACTCTCCGTACGCTAAGGTTTAACATGTCGTCCGTTTTTTATCCGTTAGAAGCGGATATCTGCGCGTCCAGCGCGCCGTTAGCACGAGCAGCTAACTGAAGCTAATTAACTACAGGTGGACCCAGCTAGCATGTTAGCATCCTGCGTGGGCCTTTTTATTAACCTTTAAACCTTTAAAACCTCAAACGGGAAACATTCATCAATGCATCTAACTCAAATAAGCCATACTGTTCAGTAAACGTGATTACAAATGTGTTAATAAGGGTATAAAATATGTAAAAATGTTAAATATGTGAGGCTGCAGTTTGTGGGAACCAGTTTTTTCAAATGTCATGAAGCTGCTTTTTATTTATTATTTATCACTTAAAAAAATGTGATGAAACGTTTGATCTACAATTCAAACATTGCACTGAGTGTTTAAGCAACAAAATGATGCTCAAGACATCTAGAAAAAAATATATTTTTAAATAATTTAATGTTTTATTGTAAACAAATTGAAACTAACAAGTACAATAGATGAGATGTGTTTTAAACTAATAAAAATGTTCAACTCAAAAGCTAATAAAAGACATTATGATGTTGCGCTTGTTAAAATTGTACTTAAGTAGTTATTAGTGGTTAATTGAGAAATTAAGTTTTTGCATCATACCCTAATTTAACTAATTAAATAGCTTATCTTTCTGAACGTTTACTTAAAGCCTCCTAAGAAAACTGGATTGAACTGATTAATTCTGCGTGTCATTAAATCAATATTTTACCTGTTCCTCTGATTCAAGTACATTTTGTCCTCTTAAAACAAAATGTTAAAAGTATTTTCTAAACGCGCCACGGGCGTCCACACAGTCTTCATTCAGGTCGACGTGATGCCGACACAGAACCTGTCTGAATGCATTCTGGGATGTTGGCAGCGACTCAAGGGTCTGAAATAAGAAAAGAAAACACAACAACAATGGCGTTCAGTTCAAACCTCCCATTCGAGGAGCAGGAAGCGGTAATTAACGCTCCCGTGACTAATTGATTTATATTCCTGAAGAGTGGTGATATTCTTACAGAAACTTTTGGTTAAAGATTCCGCCCCTTTTTTTACAGTCGGAACCCGGTTCTTGTGGGTTCTCTGGGTTCATGACCTCATCAGATCCGGTCTCTGGTGGTTTCAGGGATCTGAAGTCATTCAAATGCAAACTGGCTCCAAGTATTGGAGTAAAAAAACATTTAAGCTCGCATGCCAAGAAATGTACTCATTTAAAGAATATATTTTAATAACATGTAGACTAATGAACTTCAGTCGCGACAATGAAATCCAAATAAATCTGCAAATTTATGGATTTGGAAAAAAGTATGGATTTTAGGAAGTCTGAAGGTACTTCTGCGTTTTGAGAAAAGTCGAGAAAAATTATAAATTTTGCGGAGAAAAAAAATGAGGCATGAAATCCATAGTAAGTAAATTTATTATTTGTGTATAAATAAATCAAACTTGTAAAAATCTTAATTTGTCTGTAATGAAACTGATGGTTTCGTTTCAGTAATGACAGATTTAATAATTGTTTAATTTTCATTGAAATGTTAATATTTCAAATAAACTATTCCTAAAATGTTGCCGTTCAGACCTAGAATTTATATATATTCATTATGATTTTTCATATTAAAGAATATTTATTTATTACGGTTTTATATATATTAAAAAAAATTATATTTATTAAGAATATTTATTTTTAATTTTATATATAAGATTATTTTTTATATATTAAGATTATTTGTTTTTAATTTTTATATTTATATATATATATATATACACACAAAATAAATACAAATATCTATATCAAGGGAAGTGAGTCATTTGGTCACTTCATGAGCGTAAACAGTGTTTTCAGGTGTAAAGCAGATGAGTCACACATTGACGGTTGAGACTCCGTTAGTCATCCCGTGTTTATATTTCCTGCTCCGTGACCTGCGAGACTCCTCGCTGCTGACTTCTGTTTAAATAGTAACCCGTCTGTTATGATACTGGAGTCCTCATCCATCCCATCAAACCCAGTTGGAAACCAGTTTGTTATCAGACGCTGGATCTGAGCAGCAGCAGATGTCCTGGAGGCTCAACGGACTCTTAATATCAGATTAACTGACTCGCTGTAAATCCAGACCTTCAGTCTGAGGGAGAACTTCCACTTCGCTGGGTTCTCTCCACTGATGTCAGCCAATCAGAGAGCTTCTAAAAGGTTATTACCGGAACATGATGTCGCCAAAATGACATTTATTTATATATAAACTCAATCCCACAAACAATAACTCATCCAGAGCACCAAATGTGGATTCATCTGCCTCTGAAAGTAGTCCTCCACCACTCCTGTTTTGATTAAACCAGCTGCTAGAAAGCACTTAAAATAATATTTTACTTCATGTTTTTTTTATACTTGAATCGCAGTAAAATGTATAATAAATAAAATAAATGATAACAAAAAACGGTAAAAAGAAACGGTAAAATTCAGCAGTTTATTAATATAACTGGGCAACTATGTGTTTATAATTTTATAAAACACCGCCTTTAAATGATTATATTTATATATAATGTCAGATAGAATGACTATATTTATTTATTTATTTATAATGTCAGATCGACTACTAATGTCTTAATAAAAGTGAGACTAGCAAACCACCTGGATTATTTCATTAACAAATATGTAAAATTGTGATTATGACAAACAGACATTTTTGTTTATCTGCATAGCATAAAAGGATCAATACATTTATTGATTCAGCGCTTCAGTTATTTACAATTGTACACTTCTTTATAATTACTTTTCCCTCAAACGCCTCGTGGGCGTCGGCCAGGCGGCTTTAATGCTAAACTAACAGCTAGCGCCTGTTAGCCTGGATATGCTAATCCTGCTGCTAATCAGATTATCACACACAGGTCTACAGGATTACTATCTTCTAATCGAGAGGTGATATTTATCTGCCTGTTTTCATGACGCATCTTTCATTTAATAGATTTAAAATAATTCATTATTTTCAGGTTATGACCAAATGCTTTTAGTTTTAAACACATTTATTGTTCTCAGTTTTATAAATCACTGCAGAAAAGTAGATTGGTGCTCATCTTCAATAATTCAGTAAAAAAAAAGAATATTTCTTTAATAAAGAAAAATATATTAAAGAAATTAAAAGATTTAGACAACAACAATTTGAGCCTAAGACTATTTAAAGACATTTATAAACTATAAATGTATATAAGTGGTTGATATAATAATATAAGTGGTTGGTTTTATAATTTCCTTCCTGAGAAAACTTCCATGACGAGTGAAGGAAACAATAATTATGAGTGAATTATAAGCGTCTCTTCTGGTCTTCAGTTCTGTAAATGTTCAATAGAGTCTGTTATTTACCTGTAAACACACCGAGTGTGTGTGTGTGTGTGTGTGTGTGGTAATCCCATTAAGGTTGCGTGTCTCGTGGGTGCTGGAGCGTCACCTGGACGATGGATGGTGTCCAGGGAGACGCACATTAAGTGTGTGTGTGTGTGTGTGTGTGTGTGTGTGTGTGTGTGTGTGTGTGTGTGTGTGTGTGTGTGTGTGTGTGTGTTAATGATGGCGGGATGAGTTTGTAATGAAGTAGTTTATTTATAGAAACGTCTGTAGAGCTTTAAAATGCAGCCGGGACTTGAACTGTTGTGGAACATAGAACGGTAAAAACAAACGTGCTCACCACCTCCTCCTCTTCTTCCTCTTCCTCCTCCCTCCTCTTCCTCCCTCCCCAGACTATGGATCAGAAGTTCGGGTTGTTCGTCCTTCTGGCAGCGGGCCTCCTGTGCCTCAGTTTGTCGCCCGTCTCTCGGGCGGAGGACGGCATGGACGACGTTCTGGGCGACTACGTGGACGTGGAGGACGAGCTGGACCTGAGTCTCCCCGGAGCCGAGGAAGAGGAGGAGGATCTGGAGGGGGACCTGCAGGAGGAAGCTCCAGCTGCCCCGAAAACACCGCCGATCCCGAAGGTAGGCCTGGTAACCGCCGTAGTAGTAGTAGTAGTACCGCAGTAGTAGTAGTAGTAGTACCGCCGTAGTAGTAGTACCGCCGTAGTAGTAGTAGTAGCGACGTAGTAGTATTAGTACCGACGTAGTAGTACCGACGTAGTAGTACCGACGTAGTAGTACCGACGTAGTAGTAGTAGTGCCGATGTTGTAGTAGTAGTGCCGACATAGTAGTAGTAGTAGTAGTAGTACCGCCGACATAGTAGTAGTAGTAGTAGTAGTAGTACCGACGTAGTAGTAGTAGTAGTACCGACGTAGTAGTAGTAGTAGTGCCGACGTAGTAGTAGTAGTAGTACCGACGTAGTAGTAGTAGTAGTACCGACGTAGTAGTAGTAGTAGTACCGACGTAGTAGTGCCGACATAGTAGTAGTACCGCCGACGTAATACTGAGGATGTCACGAAGAAAAAAAATCTTGCTTTTAATTAATTTCACCTTTTTCTCACAACATTTATTTAGTATTTCTTACACTTGTTTTATTTTTTTATCTTGAAATAGTTTTTATTATCCTTTTTTGTGGTATTTTTCAGAATTCTATTGTTTATTTAGTTTTTGCTTGTGTTTTAAATGTGTTTTTGATTTTGTAACGCACTTTTCAGCTCTTTTTGATGTTTATTACATGTGTGTACACCAGAAGGCGTCCTGTTGTAAACCCCTCTGTGGAACATGTGACGTCATTTAAAGTTCGTAGTTGCTCATTAAATGATCTCGTTCCCGTCTCCCCTCCTCCAGGTGACCTACAAGGCTCCAGAGCCCATGGGAGAACATTTCATCGCCGAGTCTTTTGACCGCGGGACCCTGGACGGGTAAACGCCCGTTTCTGTAGACGTGAGAGCTGCTGGCTCTGCTCAGGTGTGTGGGGACTAAACTCACCTGTGTTGCTTTCAGGTGGGTTCTGTCCAGCGCCATGAAGGAGGACGCCGACGAAGACATCGCCAAGTACGACGGTGAGTACACAAATACATGCATGTCCTCACGGAAAGTACCTGCAGGGAGGGAGGAAGTATCAGATCCCTTACTTCAAAGTACTAATACCAGTTACAAGTAAAGGTACCAGTACCACATCGTATTAATACTGTTACAGTTTAAGTACTAAAGCCATATTAATAACATATTTTCGTCATACTTAACAAAAAAGGCAACGAGCGGTTTCTATACATTTTTATATTAGCTTTTAACAGCACAAACATATTAGATTTTTTTAAATAACTTATTGAAACTGCACCGAACCAACAAATTTAATCCCTGAATACATTTGTACTTTATTCTATTTCTTGCCCAGGTGACCCAGGTCACAGTAGAACCCCTGACACAGGTCACAGTAGAACCCCTGACACAGGTCACAGTAGAACCCTGACCCAGGTCACAGTAGAACCCTGACCCAGGTCACAGTAGAACCCCAGGTCACAGTAGAACCCCAGGTCACAGTAGAACCCCTGACCCAGGTCACAGTAGAACCCCTGACCCAGGTCACAGTAGAACCCAGGTCACAGTAGAACCCCTGACCCAGGTCACAGTAGAACCCCTGACCCAGGTCACAGTAGAACCCTGACCCAGGTCACAGTAGAACCCTGACCCAGGTCACAGTAGAACCCCAGGTCACAGTAGAACCCCTGACCCAGGTCACAGTAGGACCCAGGTCACAGTAGAACCCAGGTCACAGTAGAACCCCTGACCCAGGTCACAGTAGAACCCCTGACCCAGGTCACAGTAGAACCCCTGACCCAGGTCACAGTAGAACCCCTGACCCAGGTCACAGTAGAACCCAGGTCACAGTAGAACCCAGGTCACAGTAGAACCCTGATCGAGAAGAGTTTCTCTCAGATCTGTGCTTTTAAAAAGGCACATTATACCAGACTGGTCACTTGTCAGCTGAGGGAAGGATGGAGCAATCCTCTCATAAATGGTCCGGTCACGTCTGGGTTTCCTCTAACATTTAGCTTTTAGATCCCTGTTGCTCTGCAAGGCAATAAGTTGCATTTGCATCTGACTCTCCACGTCCTGAAGGAGTCTGCAAACAGCCGCCAGCGTAACCGGCTGCTTCTTATCCTGAACAGCCCGGTCATGTGCGGTCACCTTTTGACCTTTTGAGCCAAAATGTAAGAGAATTATAATTTTTTTTTTTAAGAAAATTTCAATTGTGTTTTAAGGGGTAGTTTGAATTTCTATGAAAAAAAATTGCGGCCCGGAAATATGATGATTTTGGCTTTGTGTAGCGGGCCACCAGTTTGAGACCCCTGCTGTAAAACATTCCTTCAGTAAAAGTACGTTAGAAACGTCGGTTCAACTGGAGTTCATCGTGAACCTGCAAATGTTTTTACAGCAAAAGTAACTTCAACCATGATGATGATGATGATGATGTCATTGCAGGGAAATGGTCGGTGGAGGAGATGAAGGACAGCAAGCTGCCCGGTGACAACGGCCTGGTCCTGAAGTCTCGAGCCAAGCATCACGCCATCTCCGCTCAGCTGCTGCGACCGTTCAGCTTCGACACCAAGCCGCTCATCGTCCAGTAAGAAGAAGAAGCTCCGCTCGTCTTCATCGCTCCGGCTTCCTTCACCTGCCGCTCGTCTTCATCGCTCCGCTCTTGTGTCTCCGCTCAGGTACGAGGTGAACTTCCAGAACGGGATCGACTGCGGCGGCGCCTACGTGAAGCTGCTGTCTCAGACTGCCGACCTCAACCTGGTGAGGGACTCGCTAAAAAAAGAGTTTCAGGTCTTTTTTGTGTTTCTGATGAAATGTGGAACGAAACCGTTTGTCACGCGTCAGGAGGGAAATGTGACGACGATGATGTTTATTTACAGCTTCTGGCGGTTATTTAAACACAACTTGCTTTGCCGTCGCGCCGGTGGGTTTTGGGGTTTTATAGAAACGGCAGTTTCAAATAATGAAACTTTACACGGAAGGTTTCCCCCAAATGTGAAAACCTTCCTCTGTTTTTCCATTTAATTTATTTTTACAAAATCACAGAAGAAAGGATTGCACTTTGAGTAAAGCAAAGAGAATACGTACTTTATGTGTATATAACAATTTACATTTTAAGCTTCTTCTACTACTTTTAACTGACGGCTTTAATTGCAAACAGGAAACCTGTAGTGAGTTTATAAAATTATAAATAAAGGGTTAAACCACCAATTTATTTAAGATCTTTAAATTAGTTCCACCGTGCTGAGATAAAATATGAATACTAATGTTATGCTGCTACTAATATGTTTACTGTAAGTACATTTTGAATGCTATACATGATCTGCTGATGCCTTCAGGGTTTGATACGCAGCGTTTAGACTTCAGTCGTGAACCTTGTCTCTGTGTTCAGGACGTGTTTGGGGATAAAACTCCGTACACCATCATGTTCGGACCCGACAAATGTGGAGAGGAATACAAACTGCACTTCATCTTCAGACACAAAAACCCCAAAACCGGAGAGTACGAAGAAAAACACGCCAAGAAACCCGACTCTGACCTGAGGACGTACTACACCGACAAGAAGACTCACCTGTACACACTGGGTAAGATACACCTGTAGGCACTAAGATGCACCTGTAGGCACTAAGATGCACCTGTAGGCACTAAGATGCACCTGTAGGCACTAAGATGCACCTGTAGGCACTAAGATGCACCTGTAGACACTAAGATGCACCTGTAGACACTAAGATGCACCTGTAGACACTAAGATACACCTGAATGAGCGTGCAGGTGTGTAAATCCTTACCTCTGTCGCCCCCTAGTGTTGAACCCTGACAACACCTTCGAGGTGCTGGTGGACCAGACGGTGGTGAACAGCGGCAGCCTGCTGACGGACATGACGCCCGCCGTGAACCCCACCGCCGAGATAGAGGACCCCGACGACCAGAAGCCAGAGGACTGGGACGAGAGGCCCAAGATCCAGGACCCGGCCGCCGCCAAGCCCGAAGACTGGTCAGTACACGGCTCCTAGTGTAGAAGACTGAAGTACACGGCTCCTAGTGTAGAAGACTGAAGTACACGGCTCCTAGTGTAGAAGACTGAAGTACACGGCTCCTAGTGTAGAAGACTGAAGTACACGGCTCCTAGTGTAGAAGACTGAAGTACACGGCTCCTAGTGTAGAAGACTGTAGTACACGGCTCCTAGTGTAGAAGACTGAAGTACACGGCTCCTAGTGTAGAAGACTGAAGTACACGGCTCCTAGTGTAGAAGACTGAAGTACACGGCTCCTAGTGTAGAAGACTGAAGTACACGGCTCCTAGTGTAGAAGACTGAAGTACACGGCTCCTAGTGTAGAAGACTTAAACAGGATATTTTGTATACAACATGTTAAATTATTGATAGCAGACCGAGATCTGAGATTATCTACCGGATTGCTGCTATAATCTGTGGTTAATCTGGTGTGTGTGTGTGTGTGTGTGTGTGTGTGTTCTGCAGGGATGAGGATGCTCCAGCTCAGATCCCAGATGAAGGTGCAGTGAAACCAGACGGCTGGCTGGACGATGAGCCCGAGTACATCGGAGACCCCGAAGCCGTCAAGCCTGAAGACTGGTGAGCGTCGACACGGAGCCCTCTGATTGGTTGATTTTTAACTCGTAAGTGGACCTCCAGCCCGGCTCACCTGTCTGTCTGCTCCCTGCCCGTCAGGGACGAGGACATGGACGGCGAATGGGAGGCCCCTCAGGTGCCCAACGCCGCCTGCGAGACCGCCCCCGGCTGCGGCGCCTGGAAGCGGCCCGTGATCGACAACCCCAACCACAAGGGCAAGTGGAAGCCGCCCATGATCGACAACCCCAACTACCAGGTGAGTGCGGCGCCTCTGCGGCGAGATGTGCGGTGGCGGCGTTCGGACCGCCGGTGACGACGGGTTCCTCTTCTGTCCTCAGGGCGTCTGGAAGCCGAGGAAGATCGCCAACCCGGCGTTCTTCGAGGACCTGGAGCCGTTCAGGATGACGCCGTTCAGCGCCGTCGGGCTGGAGCTCTGGTCCATGACCGCCGACATCTTCTTCGACAACTTCTTCATCACCGACGACCGCAGCACCGCCGAGCGCTGGGCCGCCGACGGCTGGGGCCTGAAAAAGGCCGCCGAGGGCGCCGCCGACGTGGGTGGAATATAAACATATAGGCGGCGCTAGACGAGGAAATGAGGATGAATTGGAGTCGGAAGAATGTTTAATTAATTTAAGAAAAACAAAGTATGGCGCTGTGACCTAAAGGAAAAATATGAAATGCTATCTTCAGAATCAGAACCATTTATTCGCCTTGTATGTTTACACAAACATGAGACGATCAACGACAACAACGGTGCAATAGATGTTGAATTAAGTGTAAAATAAAGTCCTCAGACAAACAGTCATGTAAAGTGTCTGTTAGAGTAAAGTATGTATATCTTGTCAAAAAACAAATGGGAAGAAAGATAGATATTCAATTGTTTGTGTTTTTTTGCATTTCGCAAGTCCACTACACAATATATTGCACACAGTTCTGTTGCTGTTTGTGTTTTCTGTGTTAATGTTTTGTTTTTCTTTGCAGCCCGGTTTGGCGACTCAGATGTTGAGCGCTGCAGAGGAGCGCCCGTGGCTCTGGGTCGTCTACGTGCTCACCGTGGCTTTGCCGCTCGTCCTCATCATCGTCTTCTGCTGCACCGGCAAGGTAACACACACACACACACACACACACACACACGGTTAGCTGGGTGGAGAATCTTTATATCTTTATAGCTCGAGGGAAATGCAGAGGCGAGCTGACTTAAAGTTCAGAAATGCCAAGTTGAAGTACCTGGATTTGTTCTCCGAGCCGTCCTGCAGCCTGGTGTCTCAGTCTGGTGTGTGTGTGTGTGTGTGTGTGTGTGTGTGTGTGACTTCCACAGAGGTCGTCGGGGTCAGGTCAGGGTCAGTTGAGTCTCACCAGCTTACAGGAAGAGTTTAACGAAACCGGACCCAAGAACCGACCCGCCGCCTCAGGCCTGGTGACTGCCGATAGCGTAGCTTCTCGTGTGTGTGTTTGTGCTGCGGTGGTGTGTGTGTGTGCTTCTGTGTGTGTGTGTGTGTGCTTCTGTGTGTGTGTGTGTGTGTGTGTCGTAGTTTAGACGTCCGTGTTTTCATGAAACGTCGTCGCAAACGGACGACGACTAAAACATCAGTGTGTAGATTTTAGTACTGGAGATGCTTTACCTCATGTGACCTTCTTCTATTTTCACTGCTGATTTTCCTTTTGATAAGTAATTGGTTTACATTTTTTTTCGTGTGTTTTTACATTTTTCAGGTATTTTTCTTACTTATTTCTGACATTTAAAAAAGATGTAACGCGTCATTTGCTGATACTATTGAGATTTTTTTTTTGACGGTATTCTATTTAATTATCTGATGCAGCAAATTAACAAATTCCTGCCAGTAGATTTTTGCTGTTTAGAGGAGAGGAAATGCAAACGGGTGAAAGCTCTGGTTCACAGTGAAGATGCTGCACTCTGAACGCTTGAGACTGAAGACTGAAGAGTTTCCATGTTTGTGTTCCGCAGAAGAAGAGCCCGGCGGCGCCGGCGGCCGAGTACAAGAAGACCGACGAAGCTCAGCCCGACGTGAAGGAGGAGGAAGAAGAGGAGGAGGAAGAGGAAGAGGAGAAGGCTGAGGAGGCGGCGAAGAGCAGTCCAGGTAGCTGCAACGTCTCTGAGCTCAGCTGTCCGTCACCGTCGGTCTGACGGGTTTAACATCTTTTATTTATTTTATCTTTCAGCTGCAGAAGAGAATGACGGAGAGGAAAGTCCTGCAGAAAATGAGGAAGAGGAGGCAGAGAAGGAGGCGACGGGCGACGAGGTGAGGAAGAGCGTTGTGACGATGCTGATTTTACACGACTTTACAGGGTTCTTCATGTAAATGTGTTATATTCATGTGTTCATGTAAATGTGTTATATTCATGTGTTCATGACGTTCATTTACGCTGAGTTTGAAATAATGAATATGCTTTTAAAAGAGAGACTCAAAATATAAGCAGGCATACATACAGGCATCTATATAAATGTTTATTCTTTTAATCAAACTATTGTCTCATTCATTTGAGTCATTTAAGGTTTACTGTATGCTTTGTATTCTATTGTTAGTTTAAATACTACAATTACTCACTTTTTACTGTTTACACCCAGACTTCACTAAATGTTTGTAATGGAAATCCATGACTTTAAACCAAATTTCCAAATGTTTTGGGCTCCATGTTTTTATTCTGAATGAATTTAACCGTAAACCTGTTTTCCGCTCTGCAGAAGACGTCTGCAGATGACGACATTCTGCGGAGATCTCCCAGGAACAGGAAGGTCAGAAAGGACTGATACCTCTGAATCCACAGCCCTGACCTCTGACCCCCTCCCTCCCCCTTCCTCCTCCTCCTCTTCCTCTTCTATCCGTCTTCTCCGAGGCGATGAAGCCTGAACGGATCCTCATGGAAGCAGCGAAGCCGACGGGAAACTAATCAAGACCTCCACCATATGGACGCCTGCTCATGATGATGATGATGATGATGATGATGATGATTCCAGTATGAACAGGACTGAGCTAGTGTGATTTAAAAAAAAAAAAGGATTTTTTTTTTTTTGTTTTCGTTTATAAGAGAGATTAATTGAGATTAAGTAAAACTTCCTGCATCATTCCACCTGAGCGGGATCGGCGCGTCCCGGCTGCCGTCCCGAGCTCGCAGAGCGCCGTCCTACCGACTGAGTAGCTCTCACACACTCGCCACGAGTCTCCTGGAAATTTGGCCTTCAACACCAACTAAAGTCTTTTTGCCAGTTAGCTTCGATAACCCTTCAACGAGCAACTAGCTTCCACCTGCTAACCGCTAACTGATTTACTCGCCTTCTGGGAGACGATCAGGGATGAACCCACCAAAAGTGTTGCTAATTAGCTCAAAAGTAGGTAGTAATCTGGATACTTGTACTACGATTATAATATATTCTCCCACGATCTAATTAGCGTTAACAACGGGCCGCTAACACGCCCCCGAATAATTTACTTACCAACAACCAAGCTAATTAGCCCGCCGAGCCGCTAATTCACCTACTAATATTTGGCTCGTTAGCCGTCCTAGATTGCTCTAATTAGCTAGTGATTAGCCACCGTGCTAATATTTAAAAAGAATGGCCACTGAAACCTTTTTTTCTTTTTTTCATGTCTCATTTTTCTAGTCGTTTAGTTGTGTTTTTGTTGTAAAGCTGTTAGCTCCACACACAGCGCTCATGTTTCCTCCGTATTTCTACTGTGTTGTGATGTCCTGGCGGCGGGGTCAGAGGTCAGAATTAGTGTAGATTTTGTTTTTATTTGTCCAAACCGACACTACAGCGGCTCCTCTAATCCAATTAAAGTCTTGGTGTCGTGGACCCGGATCCTCCTGGTCTGGACCCTCCAAAATAAAACCAGAGCTGAAATCTGTAAAAGGATTTTAAATGGCGCTAGTTTTGTTTTCGTCTTCTGACGACCGTCGACCAAAAAAAAGAACTGTCAAACGGTCAGAACGTGTTGTCACAAGTTACCGTAGTTTGGACCGACCGCTTGACCTTTGACCTCAGCGCCGCCGTCAGGACAGAACGTTTGTCTCCGCTAGTGTGATCGCTAGGAAAAATGAGAAATAATCATCAATTTTGTAAAGATTCTGAATTATGTGTTCTCTTTTTTTATTTTTTATCCATCATGAAATCCTTTTTTTGAGGATTATTTATAATGCATAAGAAGCTACAACCTGTAAACTTCCCCCTCGACTTTTACTTCTGTGACCAAGCGATAAATAATCCTGTGGCTTCAGTGTACAGCTCTAAGATCTTTAAAGATGGAGAAGAAATATTCTGAAATAAAGCTGGATTTGTGATTCTTGAAGGTGTTTGATAAAAGAGAAGTAACTCTATGAATCCGGTCTCGTTCCCTTGTGGTGTCTTCTTTGTGTCATACGTGTTCTGTGGATGTTGGGTCGGGGTTCACTGATTGGCTGACGGGTGGAGGTGGGCGGGTCTCTGGCTGTCGGTGAGGTCAGATTTAGGGACTTGGAGGTCCCCGCTTCCATAACCTTCATTTCCCCCCTCTTTATTTTTTTAGGGTAAACGAGCTCGTTGCATTTTTGGCTGTAAGCTCTGCTGCTTCTCGTCTTCGCTGTTTTTCTGAACGCGTCAGATTACGACGTCCGTGTTTCCGGGCGCGTCCAGAATGCGTTTCAGCCGTACTCGTCATCGTCTCCTCGTGTTTTCTGTCTGAGATTATTTTTGTGTCTGGCTGAAGCTGCCTAGCTGAACCGACTGTAGACTGAACACTGTATCTTGCTGGTGAAACTTTACATGACTCTGTAACTCTGTACCTTTTTTGTTTTTGTTGACATTGTGTTTTGAACTAAACTTTAAATGGTTGGTCCTGCAGCCTGTTTCCGATGTACACGCACTATGTAGAGAAGGTGGACCGGTGCCGACCCGCCAAAGGTCCAACTTTGAATAGAAATACTGTGATGATGGAGCCGAGGTGTGTGTGTGTGTGTGTGTGTGTGGACACGCAGTCAACAGTCAGTTTGTTTTGATGAATAAAAAGGCCAAAAGGAAACTGAACGACAGGCTGAACGGGTGTTTTTAATTATTAATGTGACTTTGATTCATTTATCATATAAAATGGACGTAGCTCTCTAAAATATGATTTATCTCAATATTATACTTTTGTGAAAGTGTCATGTTGCCAAAACTAATTCCTTATTTAAACATACAACGCCATTAAGATATAAGATTGAACTTTATTAGTTATTGGGTTAAAAACAATAGAATAAAGTCTAAAAGAAAGAATACTGACACCATCGCAAAAGAGTAACGTAGATAAATAATGGATAAAAATATACGAAAGAATGGAAAAAGTGAAATACAGGAGTGAAATTAAAGCTTTGCAGACATCCGTACGCCGGCTCACGTGACCTTCGGAAAAATGTGCAAAATTTAGATGTTTGATTCCTGCATGAAGTGATGTTTTGCAAACAGTCCACCACTTCCTGTAGCCACTGTGGCGCTAGACAACATGCTTCATACTGCTCTATATCAACTGTAGGCAGCATCACGTAAATGTCATCTAAACAGATGCAGTTTATCACATAACACTGACTTCCCGTTGCCAGTAGGTGGCGCTATGACTGAGTGAAAATAGGCTTGTCGACCTCCTCAGGCCGTGAATTTGATGAAGTATGGCAAGTTTGAGACAGATTTGAGTCAGTTCAGGTGTTGCATGAGCTTGTTGTTAAATGGCTAACCGAGTAAAATGGCCGCCGCGGCGGCGCCGTTCCTTTAAGTGTAAATATTTTTAGAACGTTTAATCATTAAGGTCTTTAGATTGAACTTACCAAATTTGAAGTATATAAATGATGTTATATTATAATTTATATTGTAAGATATATTATAGATATATAATTACTTTTTAATTAATTTTTTCGCTACAGGAGCATGTACACGTACAGGTAAGCAATAACATATTAGAAAAATACACAATATACAAAAATAATAAAATAATTGGAAACATACATAATATATATATGTATATATATATGTGTATTAATTGGAAAAATACATAATATATATATATTATGTATTTTTCCAATTAATGCATAATTTGTGCAAAGCTTTTGCCAAACCAAGTTGAGTGATTTGTTTATATTGATCATGTATATCATATAATGTATGTTATGTCATAATTTATATTGTATTATAATTATTTTGTATTATAATTTGTATTGTATCATGATTCCCTGTTGTTACGTTCCCGAGTATTCCTCACTCTCTATTGGCTGCCTGAGCTGTCACTCATCAGCGAGGCGGGAGCAAGGACATTCCTCCTGTCGCTGATGGAAAAAAAAAAAAGAGAAAGTTTCCAAGATGGCGGAGTAGCTTTGCCTGTCCCTGGAAAACAATAGAAGCAGCACCGAAGGGGCAGCGTTAGCCCGTTCCGACTGGACGAAACCGCTCTAAAAATCACACACATCGCGGCTCGGGCTCGGCCAGGTGGGGAGGAGGAACACCCGGGAACCCCTCGGGAGACAAACTAACACACATAATGACTGTATTTAAACGGTAGAGGAGCTAACGGTAGCTCGTAAACGAGGAGGATCAGCTGTTTGTAGGCAGGAAGGAGCGGACAGCCACGCTTTTCACAGTAAGTCCATTTAAATAAGCTTCTTCTCTCGTAGGGTGTCGGGCGAACACAAACGGGTTCAACCGGATGAACACGGACGGGTTCAACCCGCTGAACACAAACGGTTCAACCAGCTGAGCCAAGTTTGTGAAGTAGTTAGCCATCGAGCTAACTAGCTCACCCCCCCATAAAGCTAACCAAAGCTAACTACTTTTTTGAATTTTTTTGAAATACTCGCGCAGATTTAAAAAGTTTTCTCCCCGTGGGAGAATAAAGTTATGCAGCTCCTCCAGAGGGTCTCATCGGCTCCTACCAGCGCGCGAGAGGCCTCAAAAACACTCTTTAAATGGTAGTTTTTAAAGGAATTCTCGACGCTCCAACTTTGATTTTTTTTTTTGTGTGTTAGTGGAGGAATGCTGCAGAGTTAACTTCGATCAGAGGGAGTTTAGTTCGCCGTTTCATTTGACTGG
Organism: Taurulus bubalis; assembly: GCF_910589615.1. NCBI lineage: Eukaryota > Metazoa > Chordata > Actinopteri > Perciformes > Cottidae > Taurulus > Taurulus bubalis. The sequence goes on along the minus strand of NC_136601.1, from coordinate 1,596,544 downwards.
AGTGTGTTTTTATTATTAAATAAAGTAGCGAGCTCTGATTGGTGTTTTTACATTAATCAGAGGTATTTTTCTCCCCCTATTTGGGGTTAAACTGCGGCTCTAAGCGGGCTCCGGTTCTTTTACATCGCATTTATACTATACTAGTGTACAATTAGTAGATATTGAGGAACATCAGGAGGCGTGATGGTGTCGCGCATAAACCCCGTTGATGTTCGTGGTTCGGCGGTGTGACTGAAGGCCATTAGCGAGACAAAGGTCGCCTCCATGGAGCCAGAACGGGAGTCTTTGTAGAGCAGAGGGGGGGTCTAGAGACGCCCAGGGTGGGAAGCAAAAGAGCCCGATTCAGCGGTTTTATGGACGAAACCTGAGCCGGGGATTCTTTTTTTTTCTTCTTCTTTTTAAAAAACTACAAACAAAGTCTTTTATATTGATGATGGCGGATTTTGTTACACCGCGACACAGCGCGGTGATGGAGAGGCTCCGCCGGAGGATCGAGCTCTTCCGGCAGCATCACAACAGCTGCGAGAGCCGCTACGAGAGCGCGACGCTGGAGCGGCTGGAGCTGGAGCGGCAGCAGACCTTCGCTCTGCACCAGCGCTGCCTGCAGGCCAAGGCCAAGCGCTCCAGCAAGCACCGGCAGCCGCAGGCCGGAGGGGACCAGGCCGGGTCGAGAGCTCCGGGAGGTGGAGGAGGCGGTGGAGGAGGTGGTAGTGGAGGAGGAGGCGGCGGCGGCGGTGTGGAGCTCGGAGAGAGCGGAGGGACGGCGGCGGAGCAGAGCCGGAACAGCACCCTGATAGCGGTGAGGGAGCACCGGACACACACAGACCGACACACACTCTCACACACATATACATGCACACTCTCTCACAGACATACAGAGAGAGACACACACACACACACACACACACAGGGACCAACATACAGAGACGCTCACAGACACACACACATACATTCACACCGACACACACACTCTCTCACAGACACACACACACACACACACACACACACATACAGAGACACGCACATACACACTCTCTCACACACACATACTCTCACACACACACACACGGGGGCTGGTGGTGCTTTAATACACCAGAGCAGCTGTGGAGGCAATCAGAGCGGCTCAGTTTAAATCAGATGTTTGGTATTTACAGATTTCTTTCTGACCAATACAACGATCACAACGTGTCTCTCGTGATATTAATGTCACAGATGACTGTGTGGTAACGCTGTACAGATACACACCTTTTACACTACTAAACATTAGAAACTCAACATTACAACAGCAGCACAAGCTAGTAACTCGCCTCTGAAACTGTTTTATTATGATATATATTAATCAGACGAGCTGCACCTGGAGACGTGGACTAAAACATTTAAAGGAATCTTCTGAAGTACGAATACTCTCCACCAGTTGACTTCTTCATTATTCTGCATTATTGACTAAACTAATATCATGATAATCAGGATTTTAATCTGGTTTTATTTAGTCACGTTGTTTTTACTGGAACAAAATCTTAAACTTGTGTTTACAAACAGTCCCGTGCTGTGATATACTATTATTACTTAACTTGTATGTGTCTGTATAATAGAGATGTATCTTTCATTTATTACATTCGACCCCCAGCTTTGTTGCGATTCATTCAGAGACGGTAATCAAAGTAAATTTTCAGCTTGATTGGTGATTAAATGTCAATGTCTGATTAGTGAAGCCCAGACTGCTCGCTGGTTTAAGAGTTTCTTCCCCTCAGAACTGGCTTGAAACCAGTTGCTCGTCTCCTCTGGAACTGGTGTTATTGATCCTCAGTGTCTCAGAGATCGGATCAGCCCGTGTGTTTGTTAATCAGATCCAATCACTCTGATTGATCGCTGTCTTTGTCTCTGGTCACGTGACCTCAGCATTTCCAACAGACACAAACTGGATCTGTTCAGCTGCTTTAGTGCCCAACCGGCTCTGACCTTTGACCTCTTTCCTTATTTGTTTCAGGATTATTTCATTTACAAAAAAATGTTTTGGGTGGCGCTGAAACATTTACTGAACTAGCTGATTTACAAGAAAGGAATGGATCGTTAAACTTATTGTATAAGAAACAGGTGGCAGATTCTCCAGCTTATTAAAAACAATTTATAGAATAAATAGCTGCAAATATATTGATGAGATAAAGCTGCTCACAGCGGACAACAACTGAATCCTAGTTATTGATATGTATATACTTATTGATACATGTTTGTGGCAAAACATTGTAGTATGGCACCATATTAACATATAGTTATTTATTTATATATACATATGTCGGGTGAATGTATTAATGAAAGTGTGTAAATGTTGGCTTTAAGAGACTGGAGCGGTTCTCAGTTGGGTTTGTTTTTGGTTTGTCTGACTCAGGCGGGTGAGCGGTACGTTTATTTATCCAGAACATTCAGTACAGAACATTCAGTGAAGTAAACAAAAAATTATCTTAATTTCTAGTATTTCCCCTGAAAAGCAGTGAATGCTAGTTGAGCTCACTCGACGCTGATTTGCATGAAACTGAATGTCGATATTGATCTGTGGATACACTTCAAACGTTCAGTGTCGACTAGCGGAGCGAGTGTGGATGTCGTGGACGATGCAGAACCAGAAGCGTGCCGTCAAAGCGCTTTGAGTCGGCCGTAATTCTCCTTTAAGGCGGTCCGTTGTTCCTGTTCTGTTTATAAACGAGCACAACAGTTCAGGAAATATCAGGTGTTGGAAAACAGGAGCAGAGAAGAGTCCAAAGTCCATCTGACAGCAATCTCTTCGTCTCTTATTCCTGCTCCTGGCTTTGTCAACCATCAGAGTAAATAACGTTTCCTCCTCCAGTATCGATTCAAGTAGAACACGTGACCAGGACTTCATGGATGTTCCTCAGATCTCTGATCATGTGTGTAAACAACCAATCAGGAGGAGAGCTAGTAACGTTAGCAGCACCGCTAACGGAGAACCAGCGGAGTTCACTTCAGTTACATTATGATGCGTTCAGGCTCTGCTCAGTGAAAGAGTACTGGCTGAAGGTAAATGATAACGTTCTCATGATGCATTCACGTGTAATCTAGTAAAATGTAGTTCTGGTGATGAACTAGAATAAATCCAGATGTTTTCACATGCAATTAAAATAGATATGAGAGGTGAATTGGGGTCTTTTTTGATGGTTCTGGTGACCACTGAAGGTTCTAGACCTATTGAGGAGGTTTTTGGGTCCTTAAGAGAATATATGGTCACTGAGGAGTTTTTAAGGCTTCTTTCAAAGGTTCTAGTGGTCAGTGATGAGTTCTAGAGATCCTTTATGGGGTTCTAAAGTCTAGCGAGGATGATTTAAAGGTTCCTTTGTAGTGACGATTGTGGTTCTTTTTAAGATGTTCTAATGGTCACTGAGGTCCTGAGACCAAACAGCCGGTTACTTTCCTATATACGTTTTTGTAATCGTTTTGATTAATTAGTTATGAGTCGTGTCCATTTTACACATTTTACAACGCTTTAAAACAACCGCAGTATGATGACGGAGAAACCGTGTGTATCGAAAGACGGCATGTTGGTTTGACCCTCTGTGTGTACTTGTACTGCATGTATCGTGTAGTATTAAAATCCTCTGATATCAGGAGTACTCCACCTTCTGTATCTGGTTCAGAGTTACACAGAATTTGCTCTGAACGCTGAGGAGTGACTCAGTCTGAACAGAAACCCCCCACCGCCCCCTCACGCTGACTCATCACTGTGTGTGTGTGTGTGTGTGTGCGTGTGTGTGTGTGTGTGTGTGTCCTGAATACGAACACGGCCGTCAGGAAACGCCTCTCTCTGCTCCCTGTCGCCTCCGCTGAGCTGTGATTGGCTCCCCTCGTGGTGATGTCACTCACTAGCCGACGTCAACACTAAATGTTTTCACAACACGTTACGAACGCTCGGCTGACAAAGAGCTCAGAGACGTTTATATGTACTCGTCTTTTTTATATACGTTTTAAAGTACAAATATTTAGTGTTGGTAATGTAACATGAGAGTATACACATGTCAATATTAGTTCAAAGGTAACATCTCAATGGTAATATTAGTAGTAATTGAGTACGTTTATAGATGAATCAATATATTTATGAATCTAAATTAATTTGGCTGAAAATCTCACTGTTTTTACAGATAATTATATGGTGATTTACATGTATTGTAATCCATATCAGTGACTCACAATATATTGGCGCATATTCACATTTTACACAAATGCAAAACGTAAATAAACATTTAAGACAAAGATTTGAACAGAGGCGAGATATTTTAACTTCACTAACGACAATACGTAGTGACGGTGAATATAAGATTGCACAACATTAAACAATAAATCTATAATTATACAACATTAGAATGAACATATTTTGTTTTGGACCCCACAAAAAGCTTCTTAAACAGTCAGTTTAATGTTTGTTTGTTTTTGTTTACAAGCACACAGAAGAAACACACAGTCAGAGTGAAATAAATGCAGACGATATAAATATACAACCAGGATTCCATCGCCAGAAACAAAATATTGCTTCTGAAAGAATGCAGTCGAAGTTTGATCAGCTGACGTAAACACGCTGGATATTTGGGATTCTTGTGGCGAAGCGAGAGACGAAACTTTGATCATGAGTCACGCCGAAGATATTTGGAAACCTTTTGTTTATTTCACTGTGACGGTAAATATGCAGCCGGCTGCTTCAGGGTCTTCTGGACAACGCAGCACTCTGAAGATGGGATCTCTTTGTGTTGCCCTCAACTCGCGCTCTGAGAGCAGCAGTAGTTAGTATCATTTGTTGTAGTATCAGTAGTTAGTTAGTTATAGTATCATTAGATAGTAGTCTAGTATCAGTAGTTAGACTAGTATACCCAGAATGCACTGCTCAGGGCTTTATGACCTCCTCCCCTCAGTAGAGGCAGCAGGAGGTCTTTTGTCCCCCTAAAAACAGTTATGTAACCATGGTAACAAGGAGTCAGACCAGTATTCCAGTCTCCCTCGTTCCTCGCCTCCCTCCTCTCTTCCTTCCTCTCTTCCTTCCTCTCTTCCTTCCTCTCTTCCCTCCTCTCTTCCCTCCTCTCCTCTCTTCCCTCCTCTCTTCCCTTCTCCTCTCCTCTCCTTCTCTCTTCTCTCTCTTCTCTCTCCTCCCTCTCTTCTCTCTCTTCTCTCTCCTCCCTCTCTTCTCTCTCTTCTCTCTCCTCCCTCTCTTCTCTCTCCTCCCTCTCTTCTCTCCTCTCTCCTCTCTCCTCTCTTCTCTCTCCTCCCTCTCTTCTCTCTTCTCTCTCTCATCTCTCCTCTCTCTCTTCTCTCTTCTGTCTTCTCTCCTCTCTCTCCTCCTCTCTTCTCTCCTTCCTCTCCCTCCTCCTCTCTTTCCTCTTCTCTCTCCTCTCCACTTCCTGAAGTTCAGTCAAAGTTTCTCTGGTTGTGGTCACATGACCTTTGGGCTCAGGTGAATCCATCATGACGTCATAGTTTCACTGAAGTACTCAGCATTTTATGTTTTTTATACCGAATCTGGTGAAAGTAAACAGATTATCTGGGCTGCATTTTAAAAGAGACGTGTAGGATAAAATGTTTTTGCTGGAATATCACAATTTTAAGCTCAGCATTTTCTGACCGATGCGTTTTTCACACGTGATGCTTTCAAGGACTGTTGGAAAGACGAACATCTGATGATTCTAACTGTCTGGACGTATATGAAATACAATGCTGCATATTGCAGTAGGTCTCTTCTGTTATCTAGTTGATTACCACGGTTACTCGCTCACTAATACTCTTATACACTACTATTATTCACAATTTGACAATATTACGACCTTTTTCACGAAGGTGGTTGAAGGCATGAAAGGCAGGAGCTCAAGCCGGCGGTTACGTGAACCAGAGTGAGCGGCTGCACGTAAACGTCAATGTTCCTTTTCATCGGCCATGTTGACGTCTCAGGAGTTCTTTGAGGGCAAACGCCGGAATATTCAGCGACCGTAAACGCAGCCGGCGGCGGCATGAGGGTCAGCTGATGCGGAGGCCGCTGTGAATGCCGCCATCAGATCCGGTGTCGTCGCACCGCCTGCAGAGTGAACAGATCTGATCTGCTGACTGCTGTGAGGAGGCTCTTTGTTATCTGCGTTATATAAACCCGCCTGCGGCCGCTTCTATTATGGGCTGCAGCGCGGAAGCCTTTTAACTCCCAACGTTCTGCTGCAGCGCCACCCACAGCTGGAAACTCTCCCTGCAGCAGGAAAACAGCGCATGGAAAACCTGGAAAAGTCATGGCTTTTTAAAATGGTTATTTCCAGGCCTGGAAAAGTCCTTTGGAAAGTCATGTAAATGTGTTATATTCATTTGTTCATGAGGTTAATTTACGCTGAGTTTGAAATAATGACTATGCTTTTAAAAGAAAGACTCAAAATATAAGCAGGCATACATACAGGCATCTATATAAATGTTTATTCTTTTAGTCAAACTATTGTCTCATTCATTTGTGTCACTTAAGGTTTACTGTATGCTTTGTATTCTCATTGTTAGTTTAAATACTACATTTACTCACTTTTTACTGTTTACACTGATAATATAAATCCTTATATTCTGCAGATATTCTCCATTACTCTTCATGCCTATTAAAGTTCAGGTCAGCGAGGTCAGTATAACACAGCTATGCAGCTGGAGTTGGTTGTGTCTATGAAAGGTCCAGTTCTCAAGGGAAGTCAGTCACACGCCTGCGCACTTCAACACTCAGAACTGTTTATCAGTATGTTGACATTAGTGAAGCAGACGGGTCGTTGTGGTCCAGTCTGGTGAGAAAAGATGAGAACACGGGATTCTCCTCCTCTTGACAGGATAGAGCCAATCAGATGTGAGGACGAGGCGAGACCAACCTGTGACGATAACCTGTGTATGAAAGGCCCCACTTCCGTTTGGGGGGCAGTGGTTCTGGACCCAACCTGCGTGTTGCTGGACCACTCACTGCTTTTGCAATTGCAGCGCTGAGTACTTTGCTTGTGATCATTTAATAAATAAATATAGAGAACGAGAGAAGTTGTTGAACTGAGTTCTTCTGGAGGCGACACCAGGCATCCAATAATTAGCACGCATTAACAACACCCAGATTTCACTAAATGTTTGCTCATGGAAATTTAGTTTAAAGTCATGGAAACCCATTCTTCAGAATGTGTATGAACCCTGATACAACCACAGCTGGCTTTATTACTCAGAACTCCCAAAGAACTTCATTTCATGATGCAGATGTCTAGATTTACTCTTTTTGGGGAAAATACTGGAATCTATATTTCCAAAATCTTTTCTAGTGTTTAAAATGCAACAGCAAACAACAGAGTGCAACGTTACGATGCAATGAAATGCATAAATACATTACAAAAGGCCGTCTGAGGCCTTGTGAGGAGCTACTGTTTCTCTGTTTAATTATAAACAGAATTTCTTTTTGGGTTTTGGACTGTTGAATCCTGATAAACAAACAATCAGCAAACTGATTAACAATTAAAAGAGTCAAAAAAACAATGCAATTTAGAAAAAATACATATTGTTAAACAATAAAGATTCACATACAGAAAAAGGATGAGAGAAGAAGTTGGAAAAGGTGATTTTAGCAGAAGAAACGTTTGCATCAAAATGTGTCGGAGAAGTTTAAATCATGTTTTGATAAATTGAAACATTTGGACTAGTTGGTCAAGGATTCAGTGAGTTGCTCAAAGACGCTTCGGTGGGTTGAACCTCTTCATGCCACAGTGGAAGATAAGGGTTGAACCTCTTCATGCCACAGTGGAAGATAAACCGTTACTCATTCTTGTTTGTGTTTGTGTCTCCAGCTGCAGGAGACTGTGAAGAGGAAGTTGGAGAGCGCGGGTTCTCCGCTGGGCCGAGACCAGGTGAACGGGTTCGGCGACGGCTTCCCCCCCAACAAGAAGGCCTGCCTGGACAACGGCCGGGCCAATGGCTCCCCGCTGGACTCCAAGCTCGGCATCAGCGACTCCCTGAACTCCAACGGGACCCACGGGCCGAGCGGAGAGCCGGCGGACGGCGTCGGCAGGGAGCCGTGTTCGGACTTCCGCCGCAAGGAGATGAAGCAGGAGCCCGACGACATCCTGCCCATCATGCCGCCGGCGGGAGGAGGAGGAGGCAACAACAGCCTGTTCCCCGACCTCAACCTCAACGAGCAGGAGTGGACCGAGCTCATGGAGGAGCTGAACTGCTCCGTGGCCTACGAGGACATCCAGGACATTCTCAACGACGGCTTCGAGGAGGACCGCAAGGACTCTCTGGCGCCGGCTCCCGGTGGCGCTGGGACGGGAGGAGGAGGAGCCGGTGGTGGCGGTGGCCCCGGGTCGTCCCAGGGTCTGCTTCCTCCAGATCTGGTCAACGTCAAGACGGAGTTCTCCCCGTCCTCCGTGGCCTTCGAGCAGGACTCTCGCACCGGCTCCCCGCACGTCCGGTCCTCCTCGTCCGGGCCCCCGCCGCCTCGGCCCACCAGCTCCCCCGTCGCCTCGTCCACCTCCGCCTCGTCCCCGGCTCTGCCCCCGTCCCAGCAGCCGGCTCCTCCTCCTCCGAGGCAGCTTCACCCTCCGGGGCCCCCGGTTCCCAAAGACCTGTCCCCGGCCCAGCAGCTCCAGCAGCTGGCCGCCCAGCAGCAGAGAGCCCAGCAGCACCTGCACGGCCAGATGCAGCACAAGCAGCCCCAGCAGCCGGGGGCCAAGTTCCACAGCCAGGGGCCCCACGCCCACCCACCGCCTTGGCCCCAGATGGCCAACGCATCCCAGAGCCCGCTAGGGGCCGCGTTCGGCATGGACAAGCCCACAAGCCCCTCCCTGTACTCGCAAGACTTCAACCCCAACGCCCAGAAGCAGCTGCTGATGCCCGGTCCGCCCAACAAAGGCCCCCCCAAGGCGGGGCCCGGCGGCTACATACCCGCTGGGCACCCCGGCATGATGGGTCACCCGGCGTCGGGGCCGCCTCTCGGCCACCCGCCCGCGCCGGGGACCCAGGCCACGGCCGCCATGCTGAACTACAACAACACCAAACCTCTGTCGCACTTTGAGGCGGGGCCCGGGCCCCCACGTCTCCCCAACACCCAGAGCCAGAACAAGGCGGCGCTGCTGACGCTGCTCCGGCAGCAGCAGCAGATCAAGCAGAAGAACAGCATGAACTTCCGCCAGCACATACCGCACTCGCAGGTAAGAGACGCTCGGGTTCAGCGGCGATCGCAGATCATTTTATAGATTCATCGATTTCATCGTTTCATCTTATAAACACGGCGGCCCTTTTTTCTTTTCTCCCGAAAATGAGAGTTGTGTTTTTTCAAAACTAAAACTGTGCTATCTCCTCATCCACAGTTCCGATTTAATTCATTTAATTTCAATCAAAGACATGTTATGCTTCCTAACAATGCTTGTGTTTATTGTGATTATTATTGCGGATTTAGATGCTTTAGGTCGTAATCTTTCTAAAGATGTGCAGTATTACTCTGGGGGATGATGGGAAGGCACCGAACAATACAATTTATAAAACAACTCTGGGAGCAATCAAGTCACTTTTGGGACTCTTTACTTTTGATATTTATGCTGAAAATAAGTTTAAACATAGTGTTTTTTAAAGGCAAGAAGTTGCGGATTTGTTAGAGATCAAGGACAATCGGGTCTGGTCTTCATATCGTGACCCTAGGGTTCTACTAAGGGGACCCTAGGGTTCTACTAAGGGGACCCTAGGGTTCTACTAAGGGGACCCTAGGGTGGAACTGGTGTCAGAAAATCGTAAAAAAAAAAAAAGTCTTGTTTTTGTTCAAAACGGAAAGATAATCCGTTTAATGTGACGTAAGACGGAGAAAAGCAGGAAATTCCGATATTTGAGAGGCTGAAAACAACATTTTCTGCATGAGAAATTACGATTAATCGATTATCAAAATAGTTTGTTTTCAAGCGGTCATCTTCCTGTTCTCATCGTTTCAGCTCCAGATAACTTTATTTTGACTTAAAAAATATAACCTAAAGATTAACTGTTTAGGTCGTCACCGGTAGATTTAGTACCAGACTCTAAAGTTATTGAATTTATTAGGTTATTTAATAATTCATGGTATTTAACCTGGAGGTTATCTTTGATAAAATATGATGAATTTACGGTTCACTTTTTTTTAAGCGTTGACGAGAACGCCGTATCCTGTGAATTTAAAGTGCCAGCGTTGGTTAAATAATCGTGATAATAATCATGACGTCGAGCACAATGATAAAAGTTCATGACATGTTAAACATTTCTCTCGTTTTCTGGTCAAATAACGAGAGTCCGACTGAGACTCTGAAGGTCGAGAGTTTTGGATTTAACCTTCAGACGCTGCAGTTTGATCAGAGTGTTTCTGTTCTGCTTTCATAACCCGGCCGGCAGCACATTCCTGGACTGCCGCACACACACACACACACACACACACACACACACACTCGCACACTCGCACACAAGACCTTCATACACAAAGACCTTCATACCGCTTCATTCCCCAAATCTGAATACGTTCTGCAGACGGTTTCTCTCAGTTTTTTTTACTAAATTCTTCCTCCATAGAACCAGATCCCCGTGAACACACAGCCGTTTCGGGGCGTTTTCTTGTTGTTGTTTTTTGCTCCGGTCTCAATAAGTTCTGCTCGTCTCTGGAAACAGAACCATGATGAGAGATCTAGAACACGACTTTAGTGCAGAGTAACGGTTACAATGACAAAAGAAAGAAACGCAAGTTTAATTTCTTTGATTTTATTTTACAAAAATTGGCAAACAATGAATCTAAATAGACGACATGTTTCCAAGTGTTATCAATGTTAGAAAAGAAATGGAGGCTTCTTGTTCTATACATAATTAAACTATTTCCATGTTCACAGCCTCTCTGTTCAGGTGAAGATTCTGATTTATGGTCACATGACTGGTCTCGGGTGACTCCATCTGGACTTCATTGTTTCTCTGAGGAGCTCAGAATGTAAAGTTAAATCTGGTTAAAGTAAACCGTTTATTTTAAATGAGACATTGAGAATAAAATGCCACCATTTTAAACTCAGTTTCCGCTGCATTCTCTGACTGAAGCGTTCATCACACATGGTGTGTTCAAGGACCGTGGTTATTTATATATATATATATATATATATATATATATATATATATATATATATATATATATATATATATATATATATATATATATATATATATATATATATATTTTTTTTTTTTTTTTAAATCTGTCGATAATGCTGGTTCTCACTAGAATAAACTGTAGTTTTGGTGGTCGGGGTCCAGAGGGTTAATATCAACTGTGAGCTCCACAGTGGACTTGGAAGATATCTAACCAATGAACCCAGTGCCACACTCCCACGCAGCTGTGGTGGACTGATGCATGATGGGAGTGTGAACAATGAGGCTCTGTTGCTGCAGCAGAGTCCTGTTGGCTGTTTAGCTCCGACAGCGACGGCTTTACAAACTCTCTGAGGCCCACAAGAAAGAAGAAAGACGTTTAGCGTTTCCTTAAAGTCAGTGGATTCAGTGTGTGTGTGTGTGTGGGGGGACCACTCTGTCAGTGTGTGAGGTTCTTTACTGGCTCCAGTCTGTTGTTGACTGCTGGTCAGACTGGGAGAACTGGCTTTCTTCAGTGTTTAACTGCAACGCGTTGGAGCGAGAGACGCAAGATTGACGACGTCGTCCTGCTAGCGTTTGTTTTTCAGACGGAGATAAAAGACTGCAGGTGTTGCTTCATCACACGCACACACACACACACACACGCACGCACACACAGACGTACGCACAGACACACACACATAGACACATGCATACATACAGACACGCACATACAAATAAACACGCACACACACACATACATGCATAAACACACACAATTACATATACAGACCCATAAACACACACACATACATATACAGACAGACACACACACACGCGTGTCTCGTAGCTCTGTGGTGTCTGAAGTCCTGACGTTCTGTAGAGGATTTATGCTTTTGTTCCTCTACGGTTTCTTTGTGAACGTCACAATAGTGGTGCAGAACAAAACGAGCATTGATGAGAAAAGGAAAGTCCTTAAAGCCTCAAGCCGCTTCCTCCATGTTGGCAGGAGGAGAGTTGTATAAAATGCAGAATTTAACTACACAACAGCTGCTAGTGAAGACGGCAAGGTCAGCAACCACTGTGTTAGTCTGTAGAGCTCCACCAGGTCACATGACCTCATGTTATAGAGGAGCTCCACCAGGTCACATGACCTCATGTTATAGAGGAACTCCACCAGGTCACATGACCTCATGTTATAGAGGAGCTCCACCAGGTCACATGACCTCATGTTATAGAGGAGCTCCACCAGGTCACATGACCTCATGTTATAGAGGAGCTCCACCAGGTCACATGACCTCATGTTATAGAGGAGCTCCAACAGGTCACATGACTTCATCTTATAGAGGAGCTCCACCAGGTCACATGACCTCATGTTATAGAGGAGCTCCACCAGGTCACATGACTTCATCTTATAGAGGAGCTCCACCAGGTCACATGACCTCATGTTATAGAGGAGCTCCACCGGGTCACATGACTTCATCTTATAGAGGAGCTCCACGAGGTCACATGACTTAATTTTTGACTCTAAATGACCATTATTGTATTATCGTATTGAAGAAGACTTGAAACTAGAGATTGAGACAAACTCATGTTCACAATGTTTACTGAGGGAATACATCGAGACAAGTAGTCATTTATATATACTTCTATACAACCAGAGGAGTCTCCCCCTGGTGGTCAGGAGAGAGAATGCAACTTTAACATGAAGCGTAGACTTCAGTTGACCAACCAGCGTCCATGTTGCGTCATCGCCCCCTGGTGGACTGGAGCGCTCTTCAGTCATTATATTCCCTCTCGGTGGCAGTTGATTTTAATAAACATGGCTGCAGCTGTGCAGGTCTCTGTAAGCTGAGCAGCATCATGGACGTCACGTCGTACTGGCCGGCGGCCAGTTGTACTGGTTTCAGTCCCAACAGGTGCAGAGAAGACGCAGAGCAGTTTGAGTGGAGGTGAAGTCGGTCTGCAGCAGGGAGGCCTTTTGTTCAGCTGCTTCAGACCGGTCTGGGGCCCGCGCTCTGGTGTGTGTGTGTGTGTGTGTGTGTGTGTGTGTGTGTGTGGCGCAGCTGGTTGCTAAGGCTCACAGGGGTCCGTGACAAAGCAGCCTTTCATATTCTCTGTATTTAAATATAGCTGGTGCTGCTGGTTGTATTTTCTCCAGTCGGGACGCTCTGTTCCTGCTGAAGTTAACTTAAAAACTTCTACGCGATACTTGTACAAACTATTGTGCTGTACAAGTACCTCTACTTGAGTGTATCCCTGCTGTGCTCCTGTATACTTCTACTCCTCCTACAGTTCTGAGAGAGATTGTAGTTTTTACTGCGCTCTATTATATTTTAAACTACAGCTATTTAATAATTAAACTAATTAATTCTGATGTCATGGTTAAAAATAACTTTATTGATCTCTTGGTGAGCTTCACAAACTGCCTGATGGTTTATAAAGTATAATAAATAAATTATTATTATTCAGTAAAAATACACATGACAATACACACAACACGTACTTGTACCTTTTGATACTTTGAATACATTTTGCTGATAATACTTTAGTTATTTTACTTGTCATTTTTATATAGTAAAACATATTTGAGTACTTATTTCAGAAGTTTATTTTTTATTTTATATTACTTTAAATGTTTAACTAAATCATCAGCATGTTGTATTTTATTGTGAAAGGGTTTTCTTATTGGCTGTAAAGAAGCTTCACACTTTAGAGCTTTTGTTTTTTTTAACATGAACAGCTAATCAGTAATTGATATCAAGTAATCATTTAAGTATTTGATCAATAAAGACATACATATTGGTGGGTTATACCTCTAAATGTTAAGAAATGTACTTTTGTAAACTGATTAGTTTTTCTTTAATATTGAGAATGTATGTGACTGAATGATTAATAACAAGAATAAAGTTTATCTGCAGCAGAGTAAAGATACAAAGTACTTTAGTTTGAGATAAATGATAAATACATAATAACTAAAGATGCAAAGTACTTTATTTATTATGTATTTATCATTTATCTCAAACTAAAGTGCAGGTAATTAAAATGAATGAAATAAACAACAATAGAATCGGAGCGTAAAAGATAAACGAATACCAACGGGACTTTATTCCAAGTTTAAATTGTTTTTTAAATTTACTTTATTTATTCATATGTTAGCACTACGGCGCCTCGTGTTTAATCTCTTACTGTGTGACTTTTTACATTGATTCATAAATTGCTGCTAAAATATAATTTTACACTTTTTAAAAAACAGTTTAATGTTTGCAGGTGATTTTTTTTTTTTTTTTTTTTTTTTTTTTGTGTGTGTGTGTGCAATGAAAACAAATACAATTTAAATATTTGAGTAATGCAATAGATGGACTTTATTTTTGTGGGGAATAAAGTTAAATAAACAAATAATAACTATTAATAATGTGTTTCTCTACCAGGACCAGAACTACCCGGCTCCTCCACACGGCCCGGGCCCCGCCAGCGCCATGGCGCCGGCGCCCGGAAGCAACGCCATGACGGCCCAGCCGGGGGCCAACGCCATGGCGGCTAACCACGGCAACGCAGCGTACCTGAGCAGCCAGGCGGCGGTGGCCGCGGCGCTGAAACAACAACAACAACAACAACAACAACAACACCAACAGCAGATCCTGGAGCAGCAGAAGCAGCAGTACATGCAGAGACAGCAGCTGATGGCGGAGCAGGTGAGCATGTGACAGGAAGTAGATGGGGGTCTGCGACGGGAAGTAGACGGGGCGACGGGAAGTAGACGGGGCGACGGGAAGTAGACGGGGCGACGGGAAGTAGACGGGGCGACGGGAAGTAGACGGGGCGACGGGAAGTAGACGGGGCGACGGGAAGTAGACGGGGGTCTGCGACGGGAAGTAGACGAGGCGACGGGAAGTAGACGGGGGTCTGCGTCAGGAAGTAGACGAGGCGACGGGAAGTAGACGAGGCGACGGGAAGTAGACGGGGCGACGGGAAGTAGACGAGGCGACGGGAAGTAGACGGGGCGACGGGAAGTAGACGGGGCGACGGGAAGTAGACGGGGCGACGGGAAGTAGACGAGGCGACGGGAAGTAGACGGGGCGACGGGAAGTAGACGGGGCGACGGGAAGTAGACGAGGCGACGGGAAGTAGACGAGGCGACGGGAAGTAGACGAGGCGACGGGAAGTAGACGGGGGTCTGCGACGGGAAGTAGACGAGGCGACGGGAAGTAGACGGGGGTCTGCGACAGGAAGTAGACGGGGCGACGGGAAGTAGACGGGGGTCTGCGACAGGAAGTAGACGGGGCGACGGGAAGTAGACGGGGGTCTGCGACAGGAAGTAGACGGGGCGACGGGAAGTAGACGGGGGTCTGCGACAGGAAGTAGACGGGGCGACGGGAAGTAGACGGGGGTCTGCGACAGGAAGTAGACGAGGCGACGGGAAGTAGACGAGGCGACGGGAAGTAGACGAGGCGACGGGAAGTAGACGAGGCAACGGGAAGTAGATGAGGCGACGGGAAGTAGACGGGTGTACTGCGACGGGAAGTAGACGAGGCGACGGGAAGTAGACGAGGCGACGGGAAGTAGACGAGGCGACGGGAAGTAGACGGGGCGACGGGAAGTAGACGGGGCGACGGGAAGTAGACGAGGCGACGGGAAGTAGACGAGGCGACGGGAAGTAGACGGGGCGACGGGAAGTAGACGAGGCGACGGGAAGTAGACGAGGCGACGGGAAGTAGACGAGGCGACGGGAAGTAGACGGGGCGACGGGAAGTAGACGGGGCGACGGGAAGTAGACGGGGCGACGGGAAGTAGACGAGGCGACGGGAAGTAGACGAGGCGACGGGAAGTAGACGAGGCTCTGCGACGGGAAGTAGTCATCCAAATTAAATTCCAACTTCAATAATAATAAAAAACAAGATAAATAATTTAATAAAAATAAATACATATGCATCACTACTATATCAGATTCCTATTAAGTTATACAAATAAAATATTGAACCAGTAGAAATGTGTTAATTCACCTGTAAATGTTCACATTAACAGATGACATCATTATTTATCATATTTAGCGTGATGTTTTTTCTTGGTAACTTTATTTATCACATGAAGAAGTTTAAAGTCAGTTTACCTGCAGGATGAATCCCATGAGTTCTTCATCCAGGTGTCCTCTCAACAGGGAGAACCTTTACCTGCAGACACTCGCTTCAAACACTAGAGGGAGCCGTTTGTTTGTAGGAGACGGCTGAGGCGCCATGTTGAGGTTCTCTAAGGTTCTTTAGGGTTCTCTCAGGAGACGATGTAATGATCACGCCTCTTCCTCCTCAGGAGAAGCAGCGGCAGCAGGACCAGCAGCTGCAGAGACACCTGACCCGACCGCCCCCCCAGTACCAGGACCAGCCGGGGCAGCCGGCCAATCAGAGCCCTTTCCCTCAGCCGCCAGGCAACCAGTTTACAGGTGTGTGTGTGTGTGTGTGTGTGTGTGTATAAACTATGATGGAATTATTTTTAATACGAAACAAATAATTAGCAGATTCATCACGAACGAAAATAATAAAGTTGCTTCACATAAATAAATATCTTTTTGACTGTTGACTAACTCTTCTCTTCCTCCTCCACAGCTTCCTCTCAGCCAATAGGCGGCGTCGGCTCCATGGGAGGCCCCGCCCCCGGCTCCCAGCGCATGTTCCCCCAGAACCAAGGCATGATGGGAATGACGGGCGGCGTAGCTCCACCCCCGACCGGGAGCCAGGGCGACCTCGGCCTGTCGTCCTGCGGAGGGGGCGTGGCCGGCGTGGACGTGCAACAGGTGCTCTACAACAACATGAACCTCCACCCGTCTCACCCCAACCACCCGTCTCACCCGCCCCAGCAGCCCGGCCTGCAGCGGCAGCCTCTGGGCGCCATGAGCGCCGCCTACCGGCAGAACCTCCTGGCTCAGCAGCACCTGAAGTCGCAGCCCAACGCCGCCATGTTGAAGCAGCAGCAGCAGCTGGCCGCCGCCGCCGCCCGCATGCCGGTCTCCATGCAGAACAGCATGGCTCCCAGCATGCCCGGCGGCGGCGGCGGCATGCAGGGCGCCCAGAGCGCCGCCGCCTGGCGGCAGCAGCAGCTAGCCAACCAGCCGCCGTCCAGCAACGCCGGCCTGCCGCCCAACGCCTTCAGCAACGCGCTGCCCAACGCCTTCCGCATGCAGCAGCAGCAGCAGCAGGCTCGGCTTCCCAAGATGGCGCCCGGCGCCGCGCCATTTGGCACCAACAACCCCGGTGGCGTCGGCGGGCGTCCGATGGGAGTCCTGAACGCCGCCGCGCAGCACCAGATGATGCAGACCAACATGGCGGCCGCCCAGCAGCGGGCGCCGCCCAACCCGCAGAGCCTCGGCCCGCCGATGGCCGCCCAGCAGCAGACTCAGCAGCAGGCCAATCAGAACCAGGCCGTGCTGCCCGACCTGGCGGTGTTCGGGCCCGGCGGCCGCCAGGCGCTGCAGTGCAACCAGGGCTACCAGGTGAGCCGGACCGCCGGCCAGCAGCAGACTCAGCAGGTGTCCTTCGGCTACAACGTGGCGTCGGGGAGCTTCGCCGGCGAGAGCGAGCTGGTGGACTCGCTGCTGAAGGGCCAGAGCACCCAGGAGTGGATGGCCGACCTGGACGAGCTGCTGGCCGGCCACCACTAAGTCCCACAATGCACCTGTCTGCACCTGGACCTGCTGAGACCGGAGCCCGAGGCCCCGAGGACGCTCTGGGGAGAAAGATTTCAACGATGTTTTTGAAATAAAAGATCCAGACGGGAGGTCGGCGCGTCCGCGTTAGTCGCCCGGCTGAGAAAATATAAATATATTAACACACCTGGCTGGCAGGTGAAGCAATGAATGCTGTCGCTGTCGGTTTGTCCTGAATTTATCACAAATATATATATATATATATATATATATATACATATCTATATATATATTGGTTGGTTAAAGGACAGTTTAGTTCCACAGCAGTGAGGTTTATAGCTGCTGTGTTTCAGCGGCACCAAGCTTCACTAAAAAATATGACAATTTCACGATGAATTGCTCTTTGCAGACTTGCACACGTCGACGAACGGAACCGCCGGAGACCTTTCTGACTCTTCAGGGTCTTCTGGTGAATCTAAAAGTCGATCCGCTGAACAGGAAGTCCGTCTGTCGAGGTCACGCTCAGGGGTCAGAGGTCGTCTGTGAACGGCGTTCTCCCTCGTTGAACTTTATATATGTAATTCTATATCGTGATATAAATTACTATATTTTTGGGGTTATTTTCATTGGAGAAGCTGTTGGAAAGTTGTATTCTGGTGACTTTAAAAAACAATTTATGTATAAAAAAAAAAAAATCCAGAAAAAAATGTATTTAAAAAAAACAACCAAAAATTGAGCATAAATTCCAGAAAGCGACCCCAGATTAGAAGGATAATAAACAGAACTGTCGGTTATGAAAACGGTTTCTTTGGTCTCGAAGTTTCACTTTAAATTTTCGTTTCCGCCTCGCGTGAGAATCTGTAGACGGACGTCGTGTTGAGACTACTGACGCTACCGAAATACTGGACCCCACAGCGCCGCCTACAGGCCCACAGCGCCGCCTACAGGCCCACAGCGCCGCCTACAGGCCCACAGCGCCCCCTACAGGCCCACAGCGCCCCCTACAGGCCCACAGCGCCCCCTACAGGCCCACAGCGCCCCCTACAGGCTACAGGCCCTACAGGCTTTAGAAATCCTTGGAAACGTTTTTGTTTTTCAGCGGAGATGAAATGAAATCACTTTAAAAAAACATTAAGCGCATATTAAACATGTCGTGAGTACTTCTAAAGGGACCATCCGGTGTTTTTACGTGTTTTACTAGCGTCCACTACACAAATACTTCTTACTGCGACCGCCTCGCTTCGGAAAACGTTCTTTTAACGTCACTAGAGCTAGTTACTGTTAGCCGTTAGCTACTCGGCTAAATAAAGGAGCTAATGCTAAAAGGAGATCGCGTTACGATGCGTTCAGGCTCTTTTCAGTAAACGAGTATTGGGTGAAGATGAATTACAGCGCCGCCGTGATGTGTTCAAATGTAATCGTCACATCACAAATCCATCGGCTCATGTTTGCCTTTAGTTTTTATTTCACTGCAGCATTAATTTACCACGAGATGCTACTGTGATGGGATAAAAAGACAGACGTGATAACTGAGCACGTCTGAGCTGAAGTAAATTTCCATACTGTAGGGAGATATGTGTAAACAGACGCGGTTATTTAAATATGGACAGCCGGTTTTGTTTAGGCAAAGTGTTTCGTGAGTTTATTATTTATGAATCGGCGGATTTCTTTATATTTCTTCGACAAATCGAACGGAGACATTTCTTTGCGTGCGCCCGAAAATAAAGAAGTCGCAGTAAAACATGCAAAAACATGAATGTGTTCCTTTTGTAATTCACTGAAGTTTAAGAGCGTGTGACTAAAAACGGCAAAAAGGAACCCGACATGAAACTCAGACGCTTTCTGTCGGCGCTCCACTTCCTCTTCAGCGGACGGAAAACGTTCTGGCTTTAAACTTTAGTTTGTAAAGGAAAGAGCTGCAGGCGACCAGAGACTTTATGAAACTGTGTGACTGAAGAAACGAATGAAGCATTAAACTCAAACACACCTGGTCCCGTCTGACGTCTCCAGGTGTTTCCTCCACATTTCAAGTTGTGTGGTTCTGCGTCCCGGAGCCCAAATGATGGTTCTGTGTGAAACATGCTGTTCTCCTTGTGGTGCTGAAAGAAAGAAAATAAATCAATTTGTTTATTTACCAAATATGAAAAGTATTCCCAGAGTGGATCAATGAAGAAAAAAATGCTTCTGCTTGAAAATTGATGAATTTTCTTCCTTTTCAGCGTTTTCAAAATGGCGCCCGTGTGTTTCCTGACACGAGGCGGGTAAACGAGACTTTAAAGCGTCCGACGGCGGACGAGGACTTTAACGCGATCGTTCGGTTCCTCGGTTTCCGCCGTCGGGTCTTTTAAACATTTTCTTTTTTTTTAAGGCGGATCTGTGACCGGGCCCATCTGTTCCTTAAGGTGGAACTGTGCCCCGGTCGTTCTATCTACTGTACTGTTTTTGAATTCTTCAAAGAGATCGCGTTGTGTATTTTATTTGTGGCGTCGTTGTCGGTTTCGATCGATTGATCTCCCGCCGAAATCTTCTGCTTCCGGCGTCGCTCGGCCTCCCGGGGTTCTCTGGGTTCAACTGTGTAAATGTCTATAAATATATTTTTTGTATGTATGCCTTTCCTAATGATCTGGAGAAGATAGATGTTATTTTTATATATTGCAGCGTTTTTGTAAGTATTTTATACTTTTGATATGGTTCTCTGTAAAACAAGAGTATTATGTAAATATAGTTCTTTAGAAACACGTTTGTTGTCCGTCTCTTTCTTTGCGTTCAGGGGTCATTATTATTATTATTATTAGTAGTAGTCATTTATTGAGTTTAGGTCGTCGTTCCGCTCCTTCACAAGTAAACGTCCTGAACTCAAGTCAAAGTACCGAAGTATTATCAGCAAATAAAGTGAAAGTACTCATAATGCAGAATGGCCCATTGAAATACTTGAGTAAAGTACTAGTATGTCAAAATTGTACTAGAGTACAGTACTTTAGTTAATGTACTTGGTTAACTTTTATGTTGAATTATCTTCTGTAGGTTACAAGAGCATCAGTACCAAGTTAAATATTCAATAGTTAACTGTTTAACCTGGTTAACTACCAGCAGGTCACTCATTAACCTAGTTAACTATCAACAGGTCACTCATTAACCTGGTTAACTACCAGCAGGTCACTCATTAACCTAGTTAACTACCAGCAGGTCACTCATTAACCTGGTTAACTACCTGCAGGTCACTTATTAACCTGGTTAACGACCAGCAGGTCACTTATTAACCTGGTTAACGACCAGCAGGTCACTTATTAACCTGGTTAACTACCAGCAGGTCACTTATTAACCTGGTTAGCTACCAGCAGGTCACTTATTAACCTGGTTAACGACCAGCAGGTCACTCATTAACCTGGTTAACTACCAGCAGTTCACTCATTAACCTGGTTAACTACCTGCAGGTCACTTATTAACCTT
Source organism: Taurulus bubalis (assembly GCF_910589615.1). Lineage (NCBI taxonomy): Eukaryota > Metazoa > Chordata > Actinopteri > Perciformes > Cottidae > Taurulus > Taurulus bubalis. Next base: position 1,575,363 of record NC_136601.1, on the reverse strand, counting down.
GTTAACTACCAGCAGTTCACTCATTAACCTGGTTAACTACCTACAGGTCACTTATTAACCTTGTTCACTACCAGCAGGTCACTCATTAACCTGATTAACTACCAGCAGGTCACTCATTAACCTGGTTAACGACCAGCAGGTCACTCATTAACTTGGTTAACTATCAACAGGTCACTCATTAACCTGGTTAACGACCAGCAGGTCACTCATTAACTTGGTTAACTATCAACAGGTCACTCATTAAGTATACAACTGGAATAAAAACAGTCTTACATTTAGTAAGCTGGAACCAAACAACTAGACTCTTTAGGATGTAAAGCTTCTTCCCGTCCTGAATAAGTGTGACCATGAGGGGACGACCGACGCTGCCAGAGGACCTGAAGGTAAGAAGCCTGAAGACGTGCAGTGTGTTTAAAATGTGAGTATAAAATAGGTAATAATGAATTACAGAGGATGTAATTAACTATTCATACTGGGTGATAGGGTTACATCCTACTGAGAGCGCTATGGCTTATAGCTGTAAAAGACTAACTGTTTAAACCAACAGGTTACTCATTAACCTGGTTAACTACCAACAGGTCACTCATTAACCTGGTTAATTACCAACAGGTCACTCATGAACCTGGTTAACTACCAACAGGTCACTCATTAACCTTTAACTACCAACAGGTCACTCATGAACCTGGTTAACTACCAACAGGTCACTCATTAACCTTGTTAACTACCAACAGGTCACTCATTAACCTGGTTAACTACCAACAGGTCTCTCATTAACCTGGTTAACTACCAACAGGTCACTCATTAAGTTAACCAGCTATCTGTAATGGGAATTGAACTTGTCAATCTCCTTCAGTGGAAAACAGATGCGATGTGAAACACTTAAATGTCGTTAAGTATTTATTAAACAGAAACTTGGAAATAATGCAATTGAATGGGCAGAGCTCTTCCCCACAAATGGTTCGGAGGTCTGACCCGGAAAAAATAGTTCACATGAGTTTTATACATCAACAAGTATTCTTTGAAATGGTTGCCCCCCTCCCTCTTTCCACCACAGTTACCTGTTACCTGTTTAAACTGTCAGCAGGTTCACCTGGTTTCCTGTTACCTGTTTAAACTGTCAGCAGGTTCACCTGGTTACCTGTTACCTGTTTAAACTGTCAGCAGGTTCACCTGGTTACCTGTTACCTGTTTACAGGGACAGGCAGCCTTTGCCCCGCCCCCTCTCAGGTGCTCTCTCTACCTGTCTGTTGGTGCCGGTCAGACTCTCTGCAGAGATGGAGGAGGAGGTCGTGGTCGTTCTCGCCGCTGTGACCGTGCTGGCCGTCCTGCAGCAAGGTAAGAGGCATGCTGGGAAATATGAGCCCGGTTGTCCATATGATGCCCACTTACTTCAATCATTAGTTTCATCATTTGTGTTCCTCTTGATTGACACTTCTTTAACTCGTCTGCCTCCAGCTTGTCTCTGCTTTCATGTTTTATTGTGAGTGATGAGTTTTTTATAAATCAGCTTTACATTTACTACAAACAGCAGGTGGACTTTGATCTTTACAGACAGCTGATTTGTTTCTTTTGTAGTTAATCAGCAACATGTCGTACAGAAAAACATCAAATGTGATTTACATATGTGTGTGTGTGTGTGTGTGTGTGTGTGTGTGTGTGTGTGCAGCGTATTTCTCCCTGCAGGTGATCTACGCCAGGAGGAAGTATTCGGTGTCTCCGCCCGCCACCGCCGGACCGCCGGAATTTGAGAGGATCTTCAGAGCTCAGTGAGTCGTCTGTAACGTCTGCAGCTGATTTATTTATTTAGTTCAGGTACATGTTAAACCCAGAGAACGTAGCATGTGTAATAATACCATAATAATGTTTGACCTAGAAGTTCCTCCTGCTGACGGGTTCATGCTACAGATCGTCAGTTAAAACTCTCAAACGTTTGTTTATTTACTTTATACAAAATAAGTTTGATGAAAATCAGTCAGAGAAACTTTAGATAACAACCTAAAAAATAAATAAATAAGAAAATAATTAATTCAAAATAACATTTAAAGAAGTCACCATTAGTTAATAAATACAATATAAGTAGAACATGGAAATACTCATCTAGTAAAGTACAAGTACCTCAAAAGTCTACGTAAGTAGAATACAGAGAAATAGACGTATTCACAGAGAAAGTAGAAAGTAGACATATTCACTGGGGCGTCGCCTTTTAGTTTTTGAACGGACATTTTGAAGCCTCGAGTTTGGCATGTTAGTCGTCCCCATCTTGGTTTTTGCAACCAGTGAACAGGAAGTGACCATATATGGACTAAGGAGCGACGTAGAGACGCCGTATACGTCTCTGGTGTCGACCTGTCAATCACCTCGACTTCTATACAACCAGAGGAGTCGCCCCCTGGTGGTCAGTAGAAAGAATGTAGCTTTAACACATGAAACATAGACTTCTATACAACCAGAGGAGTCGCCCCCTGGTGGTCAGTAGAAAGAATGTAGCTTTAACACATGAAACATAGACTTCTATACAACCAGAGGAGTCGCCCCCTGGTGGTCAGTAGAAAGAATGTAGCTTTAACACATGAAACATAGACTTCTATACAACCAGAGGAGTCGCCCCCTGGTGGTCAGTAGAGAGAATGTAGCTTTAACACATGAAGCATATACTTACTCTCAGGGGCAGTGGGAGGAGAAAGCAGGGCCATGGCAGCTGGCAGGACCGCCTCCAGGCCAGTTGCATCAGCAGGGCCATGGTTGCATCAGCAGGGCCAGGGGGAGGACTCTCTCTCTCACTCCATAAACTTTCACTGTTATGCCGATGATACTCAACTATATCTGTCGATCAAGCCAGATGAAACCCACCAGGTCGCCAAACTTCAAGCGTGTCTTAAAGACATCAAAACCTGGATGACCTGCAACTTCCTGCTGCTGAACTCGGACAAGACTGAAGTTATTCTACTCGGACCAGAACACCTCAGAAATCAAGTATCTGATGATATGGTTTCTCTGGATGGCATCGCTCTGGCATCTACCACCACCGTAAGGAATCTCTGAGTTATTTTTGACCAGGACCTGTCCTTTGGCTCCCATGTGAAACAGATCTCAAGGACCATCTTTTTTCACCTACGGAACATCTCAAAGATCCGGCACATCCTGTCTCCACGCGATGCAGAAACATTGATCCACACATTTGTTACCTCAAGACTGGATTACTGTAACTCCGTATTATCAGGCTGCTCCGGTAAATCCCTTGGATCTCTCCAACTGATCCAGAATGCTGCAGCTCGTGTACTAACGAGGACGCGGAAGAGAGATCACATTACTCCTGTACTAGCTGTTCTCCACTGGCTTCCTGTAAGATCGAGAATCATATTTAAAATCCTTCTCCTTACCTACAAAGCCTTAACTGGTGATGCACCATCATATCTTAAGGACCTTTTAGTGCCATATTACCCCACGAGAGCATTACGCTCACTGAATGCAGGGTTACTTGTGGTTCCCAGAGTGTTAAAAAGTAGGTTGGGGGCTAGAGCTTTCAGTTATCGGGCTCCTCTTCTGTGGAATCAGCTTCCACTTTCTATCCGGGGGTCAGGCAGTCACCTCATTTAAGAGTAGACTTAAGACTTTCCTCTTTGATAGCGCTTATACTTAGGGCTGTTTCAGGCTTATACTTAGGGCTGTTTCAGGCTTATAGTTAGGGCTGTTTCAGGCTTATACTTAGGGCTGTTTCAGGCTTATAGTTAGGGCTGTTTCAGGCTTATACTTAGGGCTGTTTCAGGCTTATACTTAGGGCTGTTTCAGGCTTATAGTTAGGGCTGTTTCAGGTTTATAGTTAGGGCTGTTTCAGGCTTATAGTTAGGGCTGTTTCAGGCTTATACTTAGGGCTGTTTCAGGCTTATACTTAGGGCTGTTTCAGGCTTATACTTAGGGCTGTTTCAGGCTTATAGTTAGGGCTGGCTCAGGTTTGCCCTGGTCCAGCCCCTAGATATGCTGCTATAGGCCTAGACTGCTGAGGGACATCTTAGGATACACTGAGCTCCTCCTCTCCTTCTATTCCTCTTTCGCTCCTCCTCTCCTCTTCACCTCTTCTTTCTCTCCTTCTGGATAAATGATTGTCTCTTCAATGCATATTACTAACTCTACTTTCTTTTTCCATGGATTCGTGGCTGCCTGGAACCAGGGGGAGGACCCCGGCCCTCCCCCTGAATAATTTCTGTCACATTCATTGAATGTGCTGTAACTACGTTACGTTATTCATTCTGGTCACATGACATCTATTGCTTCTGTCCATCCGGGGAGAGGGATCCTCCTCTGTTGCTCTCCCTCAGGTTTCTTCCCCTTTTTTCCCTGTGAAAGGGTTTTTACTATCTTTATTGGGGCAGTTTTTCCTGATCCGATGTGAGGTCCCGGGACAGGGATGTCATGTGTACAGATTGTAAAGCCCTCCGAGGCAAACTTGTATTTGTGATGTTGGGCTACATAAAATAAACTGAATTGAATGCAGCTTTAACACATGAAGCATAGACTTCTATACAGCCAGAGGAGTCACCCCCTTCCTCACTTCTTCACTCAGGGCCAACTGTTCAGAGTATTTTCCGATCTTCATCGCTGTCCTGTGGACATCCGGAGTCTTCTTCAGTCAAGGTGAGCCGACACAAAACAACAACAACACCTGAATCCGTCTCAGTTTGGACTTCAGCTAAATGTTGTGTTTCAGGTTTGTCTTCCGTCTGCGGTTTGCTGTATTTATACGGACGCCTGCGCTACTTCCATGGATACTCTCAGGCGGCTCAGCGACGGTAACGTTCATTTACTGTTATTAAAATCATCTCAATACTAGTTCACTAATTATCATGTTATTTTATTATTACACACAGTTGACTGATTGATTGATTGACTGACTGATTGATTGATTGATTGACTGACTGATTCCCCCCAGGTTGGCTCCTCTGTATTTCAGCGCTCAGGTTCTGTGGGTTCTGGTCGGGTTCTCAGTTCTCGGCGTGTTCCTCTCGTTCTGCAGAGTTTACCTGCAGGTGGATCTGCTGCCGGAGCTCAGCTCGGCCCTCAGCTCGGCCCTCGGCCTGGTATGAAGGGGTCAAAGGTCACGGGACTCCACATGGAACCTTTTGGGATAATAAAATATCAAAACCCTTCACAGTTATTATGTTTTTAATCCACAATAATTGTGATAAATGCCTTTTTTCTGCAGAAAGTTTGGTTTGTTTATTAAATTCCTCAAATAAAGTTGCTTGTCTCATCATGTGACTAAACATATCAGTTTTACTATTATATATATATATATATATATATATATATATATATATATATATATATATATATATATATTTATTTATTTTGTCCTTCATTAATAGTAATTAATAAGTATCAGCTTTCACCACATGGTGGCAGCAGAACATCACATAAAAAACTGCCGATGATACTTTTACTTCTTTCAGAGGGAGAGGGAAACGTTGTACTTTTTACTGCACTACATTTATCTGATGACTTCAGTTACTTCACAGAAGAAAACATAATAATTTAATAATTTACAGATTCAGACAATAAAAACAAAATATAAACTGATGAATGATTAAGGTAATGCTCCAATATTTCACAGAAAGTACAACGTACGAGACAAAAAACAAACAACAATCATCTCACGACCCCTGAGATTCACCTGGGGGCCCTTTGGAGGGGCCCGACCCTCATGCTGGGAACCACAGGTATACAGTGGTGGATTTACCACAAAACAAGTACTTTTTACTTTGAGTTGACAGGAAACTCTCACTGTCAGAGGAGGATTGTGGGTAAATAGTTGGTGTGTTTGGACACCCACACAATGAACTGAAGTCTATTTAAAGACCTGCTCGGTGAGTTTATATTAAGATCTACAGTACACACACACACACACACACACACACACACACACACACACACACACACACACACACACACACACACACACACCCATCAGTTCATATGTGGAATGTGTATGTGTGTGTATTTTTAGTGTGTACTCGACAGCAGCAGTTGTTTCTTTCAGAATAACTTTTCCATCCAACAAACAGCAGCTGCTTCGCTCTTCGTGACGTCATGACATCACACACATGACGTCATGACATCACACACATGACGTCATGACATCACACACATGACATCACACACATGACGTCATGACATCACACACGTGACGTCATGACATCACACACATGACATCATGACATCACACACATGACGTCATGACATCACACACATGACATCATGACATCACACACATGACGTCATGACATCACACACGTGACGTCATGACATCACACACATGACATCATGACATCACACACATGACATCATGACATCACACACATGACATCATGACATCACACACATGACGTCATGACATCACACACATGACGTCAAGACATCACACACATGACGTCATGACACCACACACATGACATCATGACATCACACACATGACGTCATGACATCACACACACGTGGAGTTATGACATCACACATGTGGTGTCATAACATCACACACGTGACGTCATGACATCACACATGTGGTGTCATAACATCACACACGTGACGTCATGACATCACACACATGACATCATGACATCACACACATGACGTCATGACATCACACACATGACGTCAAGACACCACACACATGACATCATGACATCACACACATGACGTCATGACATCACACACACGTGGAGTTATGACATCACACATGTGGTGTCATAACATCACACACACGTGACGTCATAACATCACACACACGTGACGTCATGACATCACACACACGTGACGTCATGACATCACACACACGTGACGTCATGACATCACACACGTGACGTCATGACATCACACACACGTGACGTCATGATATCACACACACGTGGCGTTATGACATCACACACGTGGTGTCATGACATCACACACGTGACGTGATGACATCACACAAATGTGGCGTTATGACATCACACACATGACATCATGACATCACACACATGACGTCATGACATCACACACATGACATCATGACATCACACACATGACGTCATGACATCACACACATGACGTCATGACATCACACACATGACGTCATGACATCACACACATGACATCATGACATCACACACTTTTACACCATTAAGAGCTCGCTGCTGATTGGCCGATCCAGAGGAGCAGTGTGAGGAGCTTTTAATGGGATCAGCTGCAAACAGATTAAAGCGACACTTGTGAGTTCTACCTGCAAACAAACACAAACAAACACTTTAAATCTGGACCAATGGACAGAAAACATAAACAAATACACATTTATTTGTTTATTTTACTCCTTTGTCTGTTTGCGTCTGTATATTTCTGCAAAATTCCCCAATTAATTGTTGCTATTGGATTGTATTTTCATTCTGTAATGAAACAGTATTTTATTTGTATTCGCGTATTTATGCTTTACTTTTTCAAACGTTTGTATGTTCAATAAAACAAATTATACCAATCTTTTAAATGTTTGTATTAGATCTATTTTTGCTCATTATCTTCGCCTCTCGTTTGCTCTATGCTGCTGTAATGATAACGTTTTTGACTGGGATGAAGTACTATATGTATATTGATCTATCTATCTATTTATCATTACATTTAATTTAGATTTCCAGTTCTAAAGTTGAGTATTATATTCACCAAATCATTTTACTTTATATACCTTGTTCAACTAATTAGTTTTTTTTATTAGACTTATATATATACAAATCTTGTTTTTGTTTTATTTTCATATTTAATCATATTTAATACAATTATTGAATTTTATTTTTCAAAAATTCACCGATATTTCTATTTGAGTTTCATTATGCTTATTTTAAAAATAAATAAATATATAAAATAAAATAAAATAAATAAATAAATAAATACAAGAAAATACAAGAAAATATGTTTTACTTTATGGTTGATGCATTTCATGATTTCTAGCTTTTTTTAAAAATCATAAAAGTTGTTTATCCTGTTCGTCTGTGGTTATATTTTTTTATGTAATTTTTTGGTTTTGTTTACATATTTAAAAACGAATGAAAATGGTTTTGACAAGTTTCCAAAGTGCTCTTGAAGGCAGCACAGATAAACCCCGCCCCCTGCCGCCGGGCCTGAGCGATGCGTTCACGGGCCTGTTATTTTTGAAAGTTGTCAACAGAAAGAAGAAGAAGAAGAAGAAGAGGAAGAGGAAGAGGAGGAGGAAGAAGAAGAAAGAAGAGGAGGAGCGGGGAGAGAGAGCAGCTTCTAACCGACAGCAGAGCTCCGGAGGACCGGGAGGAGGAGGCATGGGCTGCAGCCACAGCAAGGTGAGAAACACCGACACAACACTGGGTAGAACACGGGAGAGTCCCGGTAAACTTCCCTCGGGTTCATTAGCAGGCGGCCGGTGTCCGGTGTCCGGTGGCCGCTGCTGTGAAGCGGCAGCTCGGCTCCTCAACGTGCAGGAGCTCCGGATAATAATGGACCCCCCAAAAAACACCCAGCTCGCGGTCTTTAACGTTTATTCATAATTAAATCAAACTAAACGAGTGTTTTCGCGCCACAAACTGAGAAAATACGGTTTTAAATCCCGGAACGTGAACGTTACTTTTCTTTCTTCCGTTCCGAACATCTGTTTCTAATCTGGCGGTTTGAGTTCCGTTCCCACGGTGGATGCGCCGCCGAGAGCCGGTACGTTCCGATGAGGTTATGTCGCCATTTGATCCCCTTACCTTCTCTGGAACAATCTCACGATGAGAAACAGTCTGTTTAAAGAGTTTACTGTGATTTCTATACTCTTATGTCTAGTTGTAATCTCCTTTATCATCTCTGGAACAATCTCAAAATGAGATAAAGTCTGTTTTTAAGAGTTTACAGTGATTTTTACTCACTTGTGAGAAGTTTAAATCTCCTTTATCATCTCTAAAATAATCCAGATTTGAGATGAAGTATTTATGTATGAGTTCGCAGTGATTTTTACTCATTTATTAGAAGTTTAAATCTCCTTCATCATCTCTAAAAATAATCTCAGTGTGAAATAGTTTGTTTTTAAGAGTTTACAGTGATTTTTTTTTTTTTTTTTTACTCCTTATGATAAATTGTAATCTTCTTTATCATCTCTAAAACAACCCACATTTGAGATCATGTATTTTTGGATGACTTTAGTGACTTTTACTCTACTTTTATAATCACTAAAATAATCTTTGTTTGAAACAATTTTTTTTTAAAGCGTTTAAGTGATATTTATACTCTTATGTCAAGTTTTAATCTAAAATATTATCTTTAAAATAATCCAGATTTGAGTATTTTGAGTTTACAGTGATTTTTACTCAATTGTGACAATATCTCCTTTACTGTCTAATCTTACTTTTAAATGTGTTTTTAAGAGTTACAGTAATTCTTATTCTCTTATGTCAATTTTTAAACTCCTTTATTATCTCTAAATTAATCTGAGATTGAGATGAAATGTGTTTTTCTGAGTTTACTTATTATATTTGAAAATATCCATCTTTGAGTGTTTTTTATTCATTGTTTACAGACTCGTGTCTTTATGACTTTAATCTACTTTGCAATCTAAAATACTATTAAATTAAATAAAAGTTTAAATCTATGTGTTGGGGTTTTTATCTCACACACTATAATGCTCATAGTGAGTTCCTACAGCGTAATGCTCTCTAATGATAGCTGTTGTGCATTATCTCATAATCCTGCGTTCAATCCTATTATTTCATGTCTGCAGTCCATGAACACATTAATATTAATACAGACACAAGTTCTTCTTTCATTTCTAAATACTTCAAGATAAGTACGATTTTCCTGAAAATATCTAAAAATAAATTCACCTCCTGTTCTTTTTTACAGATCATTCACTATATGATAATATAAGTGGAATATGTATTTTTATTGGCCATTTAAACAGATTATTAGAAGTATTTTTCTGAATAATGACAATAACCTGAATATTTGCTTCATGTAAACGTAGTCGAAGTGACTTTATTTTCCTTTTTTTTTGTGTTGGATATTTACTAATTAGATGTTTATTTTTTATGAACCGGTGACGGTTATAATATCGCAATATTTCAGACGACGTTGAAGGAAGTTTATTTAGAGCTTTATTTATTTACATCAAGATTAAAGTCTGGGGGGGAAATATCTTTTAAAATGTCTTGTTTTAATGGATCAACATAAAGACATAAAGACATTCAGTTCATTACCAAGAAACACAGAAACCTGTTGAGCTGCTCTGCTGTTGTTGTCAAACTAGTTTGTTTATTCATCTGACGGTTTGTTAATCGAATGAAAGCACAAATAAATATATAAATATATATGTAACGTATTTAGGGCTGGTGGAGCGATCCCTTTGCAGTCGCATGAAGCTGATTGAAAGGCATTCTGGGAAATGTAGGCTACGTTTCTGCAATCATCGCCTTCCTGCTGGTATCAACATGTTTATTAAACAAAATCTGTTTGAAACCCAGTGGGTTTAATCGGGGCCCGGTTTGAGAAGCGTTGCACAACACGGTGCTTCTGATGATCTCAGAATAGAAGCGACTTAGAGGCTCAGAGTCTGAGCTGCTGGAACACGCTGATGGTTTAATAGTTTAACACTCACCTGCTGCGTCTTTGTTCCTCACTTCTCAGGGTTTGTTCTTTACAGTCTGATTGTTTTACCGTCTTAGAGGAACGTTTATTGTTCAGTCTACATCGTTAACAAAAAGAGACACACAATGCAAATGACGACTACACATAATATACACACAAATACCTGCAGATAAAACAAACAAGTTCAACTGAAACGTAACTTAAAGTAATGTAACGAGGATAGTAGACCTCTGGTTAGCTTATGGCTATGGCTAATGTAAGGCTATGGTTAGCTTAAGGCTATGGCTAATGTAAGGCTATGGCTAGCAGAAGGCTATGGCTAACGTAAGGCTATGGCTAGCAGAAGCCTCTGGCTAGCAGAAGCCTGTGGTTAGCTTAAGGCTATGGCTAGCCTAAGGCTATGGTTAGCAGAAAGCTATGGCTAGCATAAGGCTATGGTTAGCAAAAGGCAGCGCTAAACTATTAGCTTTCCCCATATTGTAGCTCGCTGGAGCCTCTAATCTCAGTTTATCATCTCACACGTATGCGTTATTAATTCTGACACACAACAACAACAACAACAACAACAACGGTCTGTTGTTCTTCCTCCTGCCAACAATGCCACGTATTCATGATGAACACTTTGTTTACAGAAGTTTTTCGTGTGTTCTCGCCTGTTGAGATAAGCTTAGCAGTAAAAATGACCTCATGATGTTTTTATAATCGTCTCTGAAGCCCTCGGGTTCTTCTTGTGACTTTATTTTATTATTATTATTCAACTGAGTAAACATCACATCGTTGTCTGGAGTCCGTGATGCAGTTCAGACGTGAGGAATAAACACACAGAGTATCTTCAGCCCATTAGAAAGTACTGATGGTAGAAGTACACACTCGGTGGTAAAACGTCTCCTGTGACATTAAACAGTGTGTTAGCGTTGTCGCTGCGTCAGGTGGAGCTACTTTATGTACCGGTAGTTTAGTCCTGTGGGTCTCAACATGAGGGTCGGGGCCCTCAACGGGTCACCAGGTCAATCTAAAGGGGTCCTGAGACGATTAATTAAAAAAAGAAGAAGAAGAAGAACGGGGGTTTGATTTTGAACTTTTATTTCCGATTTCTTCGTAAAATGTTTGAACTTTTGGGTCTTGAACCGTTAATAAAATGGTTATTATATTAAATTATAAGTTCAAATCTGAAAAGTAATCAGCAGATATTAACTTTTAATAAATGTAGTGCAGTAAAAAGTACAATATTTAGGTCTGAAGTGTAGAGTAGAAGTATAAAGTACATGCATTCTGCTGTGTGAACAAATAAAACGACAGAATCAGAGGACCTCCTCCGTTTCCCCCCCGCCCTCCTGCAGGGCCCCGCCCCCCGGCCTCCTGCAGGGCCCCGCCCCCCGGCCTCCTGCAGGGCCCGCCCCCCGGCCTCCTGCATGGCCCCGCCCCCCGGCCTCCTGCATGGCCCCGCCCCCCCGGCCTCCTGCATGGCCCCGCCCCCCCGGCCTCCTGCATGGCCCCTCCCCCCGGCCTCCTGCAGGGCCCCGCCCCCCGGCCTCCTGCAGGGCCCGCCCCCCGGCCTCCTGCATGGCCCCGCCCCCCGGCCTCCTGCAGAGCCCCGCCCCCCGGCCTCCTGCATGGCCCCGCCCCCCGGCCTCCTGCAGGGCCCCCCGGCCTCCTGCAGGGCCCCGCCCCCCGGCCTCCTGCAGGGCCCCGCCCCCCGGCCTCCTGCAGGGCCCCGCCCCCCGGCCTCCTGCAGGGCCCCCCATGTTGAGCACCGCTTCCTGCCACAGAGCTGCGGTGTGTTTACTGCCTCCACGTGTTCAGGACTTTATTGAACTGAACTTTACCCGAAACATCACCGGCAGATGGAACGCACCAATGTGTTGATTATTGATTATTGATCCCTGTTTACGCTGCAGGAACTGTGGTTCCTCTCTCAACGAGGCGTTGGTTCTGCCTGTTGGTGGTCCAGATGCATTGTGGGAAGAAAAAATGTGTAGAAGGAAAAAAACAACAACACTATCTCCGGTTCTGCTGCGTCGATTTTGACAATATTGTCTGAGTGTAATGCTGGCTCTGTGTAGTACTCTGTGCAGTACTCTGTGCAGTACTCTGTGCAGTACTCTGTGTAGTACTCTGTGTAGTACTCTGCGTAGTACTCTGTGCAGTACTCTGTCACGCTGTAGTACTCTGTGCAGTACTCTGTCACACTGTAGTACTTTGTGCAGTACTGTCACACTGTAGTACTTTGTGCAGTACTCTCTCACGCTGTAGTACTCTGTGCAGTACTCTGTCACGCTGTAGTACTCTGTGCAGTACTCTGTCACGCTGTAGTACTCTGTCACACTGTAGTACTCTGTGTAGTACTCTGTCACGCTGTAGTACTCTGTGCAGTACTCTGTCACGCTGTAGTACTCTGTGCAGTACTCTGTCACGCTGTAGTACTCTGTGCAGTACTACACTCTGGGCCGAGTATTACCGCCTTGGAGCCCAGATGTAGTTTTTAAAGTGGAAAGAAAAGGTTCCAAAATGTGCTTCTTTCTCCCCAAGAGTCAGATGTTGGATCAATACTCTGATGGCTAATGAACTCGTTCTATAACTCGTTAATCCTTTTATTAAATCAGATTAAGGAGCTCTTTCGCAACAGAGACCAGAGTTCAGCCGAGAAAGAAAAAACAAACCAAACAAACTCCGTCAGAGACGTCGCTACAGGAAGTTAGCCAGGCTAGCAGTTCCCCCTCGTTTCCAGTCTTTATGCTAAGCTAAGCTAAGCTAACTGTGTAGTAAATATGAGCGTGGAATCGATCTGAACATGAGTTCTGGCTGAAGGTAAATGATAACATGCTCATGATGCATTCAGGTGTAGTATAGTAAAATTAAGTGTTGGTGATAAACTAGAATAACTCCAGACGTGTTCACATGAATATAAAATAGATATTAGATGAATTATGATCTGTGAACATCAAGAACGACTATAAATATATCTGTTATTTCCTCATTGGAATTGTGTGTTTTTATGAAGAAAGTCAAACAACAAAGGGATCTGGATCAATAATATGGATCAATAAACAGTTATTAGTGTCATGAGATTTAAAATATGTTTCTGTTGAGTTGTAAAGAACTCTTTAATGTTTAAAACCCTTTAACTCTTTAAACGCAGCTTTTAGGCAGTTCAACTCGTAATCCTTCAAAAGGGAAATCTAAACCTCCGCAGTTGGAGGAGGATGAGGAGGAGGAGGATGATGATGATGATGATGAAGAGGAGGAGGTTAAAGTCCTCCGTCTGCTGGTAAAACCTGAAATATTTGACACGTCTTGGAGAAATAAAAGCTGCTCCTCGTCTCCGTGTTGAACGTCGTTCAGGAGATTCTTCACAGAACTTTAAATATTTAAGTGTGTGTGTGTGTGTGTGTGTGTGTGTGTGTGTGTGTGTGTGTGTGTGTGTGTGTGTTGAAGTATGAGACAGATGTGTGTTTGTTCTCTGGAAATTCGATCAAAGTAGACTTTAAAACAGGAGGTTTTGAGCTCAAAGCTCTTTAGTGGATTTTTTTTTTTAAACATTCCACTTCATTGTGTTGTGGTTTCTCAGAGGAGGAAAACAGTCATTATGTTGTTGTTGTTGTTGTTGTTTTGTCCCCATGACTCCGTCCCCAGAAGAGAAGCTTCACTCAACGTACATCTGCTCAGTTTTGGAACATGCAGTTTTGAATCTGTTGTTAAAGTTTTTATTGGTTTCTGTCGTTTGAATGAAGCTTTGAGGTTTTCTTGACTAAACTGTGGAGGAAATGATCAGAACACATTCCTGAAGGTGATTATTAGTGTCAGATCTCGGGTTAGAATCACTTTCCTAGCTTCTACATGACGTCTGGCATTAAACCTTTTTGCTCTTCCTCTTCTACCTGCTCATCTTCATCTTCATCGCTGAAGATAAGATTTACATCCTGAGCTCTGAGGAATGAGGCGCTGCACAAACAGAGGAGCGGAGATTTATGAGGCTTTTCTTTTGAAAGAGAGGCCCCTGTGACGCCTGCAGGAACATATGCTTCTCCTCCTCTTCCTCCTCCTCTTCATCATCATCCTCCTCAGAGGTTTAAACAGACTTCAGCGACGTGTTTAAACCAGAGATATTTATTGTTTCAGCTCAGAGTTTAAATAAAGTTGGTGTCCAGTTTGCTGAGCAGAGTTTAGAAGTGTGTGTGTGTGTGTGTGTGTGTGTGTGTCTTTTAGGGTGTGTGGGTGTGATTGAGCAATGGCATTTCTGTGTATTGTCTATGCTACTGTTGGTATGTGTGTACATGAGGTCATCCAGCTCCAGTGTGTGTGTTTGGCTGCACGCCCGTGTGTGTGTGTGTGTGTGTGTGTGTGTGTGTGTGTGTGTGTGTGTGTGTGTGTGTGTGTGTGTGTGTGTGTGTGTGTGTGTGTGTGTGTGTGTGTGTGACTGAGACTGAACTAGATGAATCCACCAGTGGACCAGTTGTGTAACACGGGTCAACCAGTGAGTGAGGCCTCCTCCTATCTGTGGACCTGCTGATGTTCTTTTTGTATTCTAGAGGTGGGGAATTCCATTCAGCAAAGTATCGCAATTATTTGCGTGTCGATATTGTATCGATACACGGAAGCCAGTTATCGATCTTTTATTAAATCGATTATACACTTTTTGCTGTTTCAGCCCACTAGCTGGTGCTGTGTTCTGGTGAGGTCAACAGAGGTCAGCGGGATGGTAGGAAGTTGGTCAAAACAAAAATGGAGACATCGGAGAAAGAAATTATAAATGTGCCGTCGGTTGGAAAAAGGAAATACATCGCAATATATCACGATGCTCAATATATCGCGATGCTCAATATATCGCGATACTCAATATATCGCGATGCTCAATATATCGCGATGCTCAATATACCGCGATACTCAATATATCACGATGCTCAATATATCGCGATGCTCAATATACCGCGATACTCAATATATCACGATGCTCAATATATCGCGATACTCAATATACCGCAATACTCAATATACCGCGATACTCAATATATCACGATGCTCAATATATCGCGATACTCAATGTATCACGATGCTCAATATATCGCGATGCTCAATATATCGCGATACTCAATATACCGCGGTACTCAATACATTGCGATACTCAATATATCACAGTATCGTGATACTATCGTATCGTGGGCACTCTGGTGATATGTATTGTATATGTTCTTATATTGTTAATAAATATAGAGAAACAGCAGTTATATTTATTTAAGGGATAATAAAAAATACAGGGAAGATTATCTGCTCTTTATTTTGATAGAGCTGGAACCAATTATTATTGATTAATTATCCGAGAATTATCCTTTTTTTTTCTTTTTTTTTCTCGATTAACTCTTAGACCCACAAATATTTGTCTTTTTGTTGTTTTAAAAGCTGTGTCAAGTTATTTTAATCGTAAATAAACATTGAGGTTTGTTTAGTCGTAATATTAAAGTACATCATGTTGATCCACTTAAATTGTAGCAGTTTTTACCACTTTATAATCTTTAATAAAATGTAATATAATGGTCATAAATACACATCAAGACATTCAGGCTGTGAGAAACATTTTGACCTTTCTGCTCTGAAATCTCACACACACACACACACACACACACACACACACACACACACACACACACACACACACACACACACACACACACACACACACACACACACTGAAACGTTCTTTCTCTTCTTGTCGTTATCAGAAGAAAAGCAAAGGCAAGAAGGGAGAGAAGAACCAGAGCCGCCGGGATGAGGGAGGTGAGTGTGTGTGTGTGTGTGTGTGTGTGCGCTTCCTCCTCTGCCTCGTTCTTACTTCCTGTTTTTGACCCAAATGTCACGAGAATCGATCTGATTGATGACGACAGCGCGATGAAAGATTGTTATTATTATTAATAATAATAAAAATACAAATCACTAAACCAGCGGATTTTTATTTTCATCTTTTTATAATTATTATTTTTTTAATTATATTTTCTATTTTTAAATCATGTCATGTATTTTTTTTATAGATAACATCATATATAATTTAAATATTGTAATTAATACACAAGCCTGTATTTTTTTTTAAATATATATATTTTGTATAACAGCAGCTGATCTCAGGACTAGCTGATCAAGAGGTGGAACTGATAACATTGAAACCGGCTGCATTCCATTTCGGTGACTCACTTGATGAAAAGGCTAAAACAATATTGGGTCTGTCTGCAAAGCATGATGGGAAATGTCGTGTCAAAGCTATGAACATCTCAACCTCCAAAATAAAATGAGAAAAGACCCAGAACCACAGAGACCAGTCACTGCAGTAGAATGAGAGGTTGGTGCTCACTACCTCTTTAGTCCACAGGGGGCGCCAGAAGCAACACTACATAAAAGCTCCTAAAGTGAGTTAAACACCTGAAGACAAACAGATAAGAACATCAAAATGATTTCACGACATTTTAAATGCATCTTTAATAGAAAGAGATGAACGTACCACCGGCCTGTGAAGAGCCGGTCGAGGTCGTCAGAGGTCGTCAGAGGTCACGTGACTGAGTGAACATCTGTTGTGCGGCGGTGACTCAGTCGGTTTACGAGCAGCTTTACAGTCAAACCGCTCATTTAAACGCTGCCTCCTCCTCCCAGCTCTCCCAGTACAGATGTTACAGGAAACCACTCCGGGAAATGACTGCTTTTAACTCAACATGTCCACGGTTATGTTTTGTTTGAAGTGGTTGAGAAAGTAGTGAAGAGTTTTATTTATCTAAACGTCACGCTTCCTTCATTTTATGGAGAATATAATAATATTAAATGTGGCTTTATCCGCCGCTGAAAATAGTCCCCGAAGTTTGATTAAAACTACAGTAATAAATAATTATTATCATTATTTAAGTTATTTGTAAAAATATTTTTATATTGTTTTGATTCTCATTCTTATCTTAACATTTTTGTTTTTTCTATTCCTAAAATCTTTTTCTGGAACAAATACTTGATAGTTTAAAAACTTAGTTTATTAAAGTTACATCATTTCTGTGACTCAAAGAAACTGATTTTTAAACATTCAGTTTGAAGCGACGCCATTTTAAAAACGCCTCAAACTCCTCCTCCTCCTCTGTACAGACTCCTCCTCCGACTGACTCCTCCTACTCTGTACAGACTCCTCCTCTGTACAGACTCCTCCTCTGTACAGACTCCTCCTCCACCTCTGTACAGACTCCTCCTCCTCCTCTGTACAGACTCCTCCTCCTCCTCTAACTGACTCCTCCTCCTCTGTACAGACTCCTCCTCCTCCTCCTCTGTACAGACTCCTCCTACTCTAACTGACTCCTCCTCCTCTGACTGACTCCTCCTACTCTCAGACTCCTCCTCCGTACAGACTCCTCCTCCTTCTTCCTCCTCCACTGACTGACTGACTCCTCCTCCTCTCAGACTCCTCCTCTGTGGCAGACTAACTAGACTCCTCCTCTAGACTAACTAGACTCCTCCTGTGACTGACTGACTGACTGACTGACTCCTCCTTCTCTGTACTGACTCCTCCTCCTTCCTCCTCCTCTGTACTAACTCCTCCTCCTCCTCTGACAGACTCTCCTCCTCTGACTGACTCCTCCTCCTCTGTATTGACTCCTCCTCCTCTGGCTGACTCTTCCTCTGCAGGTAAACGAGCGTCAGGTGAGCCGGACGTCTGTCTGGAGAAGCAGCTCGAGCGCTTTGAGTGGCAGCTGAGGATCTTAAGGGAGGCCAATGGGAACCCGGAGAGGGCGGAGCTTCTGAGAGGCCATGGCGACAAGGAGGTGTGCTCCCTGGTGCTGAGCCTCCTGGAGAAGGTGAGGCTCCTTGTCAATATGTATTGATCACTGTGAGGCTCCTTGTCAATATGTATTGATCACTGTGAGGCTCCTTATTATTAACACTTTATTGATCAGTGGGGGAGCACTT
The DNA here is from genome assembly GCF_910589615.1 of Taurulus bubalis. Classification (NCBI taxonomy): domain Eukaryota; kingdom Metazoa; phylum Chordata; class Actinopteri; order Perciformes; family Cottidae; genus Taurulus; species Taurulus bubalis. The sequence continues at coordinate 1,556,829 of NC_136601.1, read as the reverse complement.
ATTTTAACTAACTTAGTATTATTTCTTAATTTTTAAATTGTCTTATGATTTATTCTCCGATTAATATCATTTTTATTTTCATAATTGTTATTGCCATTTTTTATTTTATTATTTTGTTTCTTATTTAAACATTAACATACTATTTATTTTATTATATATTTTTCTTTAAAATGATATTAAACATAATTACAATATTTTAATAGCATAATTAATATCAATGTGTTTACATAACATACTTTATCTTTTATTTTAATTATTAAATGTATTTATTTTTCCTAATTTTAAAATAAAATATTATATAATTGTTTTTGTTATGTATGAACACATTTTTGTATTGTTTTATTACTTGTATTATATTTTTATTTTATTTATGGTAATACTGTTATTGTTGGTAACTTATTTTATCATTTTTTTTATATTTAAAATAATATTTATTATGATGGTGATTAAAGTAAAGTGTAACCAGAGTGAATAAATGTTGTAGCTCTGTGCGCAGCGATGATGATGATGATGATGAGGCTGTAACCTTCCTCACATTACAACATGACGTTCTGGTGCAGCAGGTTCAACTGGTGGAAAGAATGAGATCACGTCTCAGTCACGTGACCTCATCACGTGACCTCATCACATGACCTCATCACATGACCTCTTCGGCCAGAGAAGTTTTTCATAGACCCAGAAATCTGACAAGTTGATGTGATTTTATTTCTGCTGTCTGTTCATCTTTTAATAATTAATAATTAATTATTAATTAACTCGTGCGGCTGCAACTTTCCCTCTTTTTTCGCTGCTGGGAGCGCTCCAGTGTTCCCAGTCTTCCCAGTGACGTTGCTGCTGGGAGCGCTCCAGTGTTCCCAGTGTTCCCAGTGACGTCGCCGTGTTCCTTCATGGTTTCCCTCTTGTGTCTTTTTTATTAATTTTTCAGGTGAAAACTGAGACGACGGCCGACCTGAACGTCCAGCATGAACAGAAAAGTGAATCGGCTACGAAAGAACACGAGAGGAGCACCGAAGGTAACGAGTTACGTTTAAATGAATAAAATACATTACAACGGTTTAAATAACTAAATACATTACAACAGTTTAAATAACTAAATACATTACAACAGTTTAAATAACTAAATACATTACAACAGTTTAAATAACTAAATACATTACAACAGTTTAAATAACTAAATACATTACAACAGTTTAAATAACTAAATACATTACAACAGTTTAAACATCGCTGCATCATTTTGAAGAGTGAAAACTTTGAAAGACTTCTTTACAACTTTCCCTGTTAAAAGCTGCCAAAACAAGTCACTTAATATTTAAATAAATTGTCTTAAAGTTTTATTTCTTTGATGTTTCTGTGTATAAATAGTGAAACACAATTCCTTCTCTTTTTTTATCAGATTTGTACATTGTTATAGGCACCCGTGTCATTTTTGGGGTTTCTAGCAGATTTGTTCTGTTAAATAATTCCGGTTCTGAGGTGAGTTCGTGCTGAAGAACCGAGCCGCGTGACGTTTAGTTCATTAGCTGCTACACGGCAACGCGTGCACAGGAAGTCTGCAGAAGGAATCACGACAGCAGAAGGCTTTGTGCAATAAAAAAGGTTTTAAAATGTTTTTATTTCTTGTTTTTTTCTGCAGCGCTGCAAAATAAACACGAACAAGAGAAAACTGAAGCGACAGAACGGTTCCAGGCGGCTGAGAACGTCCTCAAGGTGAAACGACGCAGGCCTGGTTTCACTCAGTGGCCGCTCGCGGTATTGCAGCGGTTTCCCCATAGAACACAATCATAAAAGAGACCCCTGTAAAACCGTTGACCTTGAACTATAAACGAGGTCGGACTCTTTCGCTGAGGTTTTATATTTGCAAAGCTTTCTTTGAGCCGAGAAAAGCGATTGTAGAAGCGTTGAGACCTGCTGTTTAGTTTGTGTTATAATGTTAATCGTATCAGTTTCCCTGCATATATATTCATTTTAAATGTTTTCTTAATTTGTGCCGTGAATGAAGGGTGAAGTGGAGCATCTGACCGCAGAGCTGCAGGTTTATAAGGAGCTGAAGAAGAGAGTGGCCGAGTCGACGTTTAAGAAAGACCTGCAGAGAAACATCCAGGTGTGCTGGGCTGCGTTCAGCAAAATGTGGATTCAGACTTTTTAAGAATCTGCAACATTGTGTCGTCTTTTTAATCCGTTAATTGTAATTAAATTACATCAAAGCCGTTTATTTTGGGTTCAAGCTGCTGCAGTGAACCAGTCAACCTGCTGGATGAACACAAAGTCATCCCTCAATAAACATGTTTGTGCCTCCAGGCCCATGGCAGCCCAGGTGCATTCTGGGAGTCGGAGCAGGAGTCCCTGCTGTTTGTGATCGAGATGAAGAGCGAGCGCGTGCAGCAGCAGAGCAGGAAGCTGCAGCACATGGACGCGCTGGTAGGAAAGCGCTGCTTCTCTCTGGAAACACAAGGCTCTCCTCCTCTTCCTCGTTGGTCCTCTTCCTCATTGTTCCTCTTCATTGTGTTCTCAGGTGGAGAAGAATTTGTCTTTGGAGGATCAGATCATCTTCGTCCTGCAGCAGAACGAAGACCTGAGAGTCCGGATCGACAACGGCCAGAGTCTCATTCAGTAGGCGCCTCTCTGGTTCTTCTTCTCGTTCTTCTTTTTCTTTTTCTTCTTATTTTTTCTTGTTCTTGTTCGTTTTCTTGTTTCTGTTCTTCTTGTTCTTGTTCCCTCTTCTTTTTCTTCTTCTTCTTGTTCTTCTTGTTCTTGTTCTTCTTCTTCTTCTTCTTCTTCTTCTTCTTCTCTGAAGCCATGAGCAGCTCGATAAGGAACAATGTGGCGCCGCCTGCAGGATGATTTACGTCTCTGCTCCAAAACATTTAGTTTAATTTTCAGTGTCGTGAGACATTTTAAACTTAAAATGAAGGATAGAATATTTATCAAGACGGTTTCAGAACTTTGAGAGGATTAAAACATGTGTAATATCTAATATTAACTTATTATTATATATATTATTATACACTAAAACGGAACAAATCAGGAAATCAACTGACGAATATCGTGAATCTATATTAAGATTTTTTTGAATGTTGTCCCAGCATGAATTCTTGACAAAAAAAGTATGAAAATAACTTATTACTAATCTTGTTTTTTTGTTATTCTTTAATTAATGAAACTGTCAAACAGAAACCCTGAATCCTCAAAATGAAATTGGTTAAAATAAAATAGTTTCTGGCCTTTAGATAGTTCAGAAACGGACAGTAAACATGTCAAGTTTCTGGTCTTTAAATTAATTAAATAATAAGAATTAATCTGTTTTGCAATGTTATCAAATAAGCAATGAATGTTTGTTTTAAATAGATTATTGGGTATAGAAAGGAAAGTGCAGAGAAACGAGACTAGGATTGAGCAGAGAAGTATTTCCTGTTATTGCCCAAAGCTTTTATACAATTTATTGGTTTAAACCTTCACAAATAGTTTTGCTTGCTTTTTCAAAATTGATCTCGTTGGCAAAGCATGAGGCTTGTTAGATGATTCATTTCAACAAAAGATCCCCAGGGTGTCTACTACCTGAATGCATGTGAACCTCCTCTTGTTTTGTTTCCCAGGCAGCTGTCCAAGGAGCAGCAGGACCTGAAGGGGGCGCTGGAGAGGACGGCCGTCGTGAACCAGAAGCTTTCTCAGGAAAAAGAGCAGCTGATGTTCAAGCTGCGGCACAGGGACTCGTGTCCGACCATCCACCTGCCCGTCATGATGCAGGAGATCGCCCCCAGGTGATCCCCAGGTGATCCCCAGGTGATCCCGGGAACCAGTGCAGGTACTGGTTTACGGCCACTCGGAACCCAAACTGGGCGCTGCTGGGCTCACCGACCGCCTGCAGGTTCTGGGTTCAAGTCCCGGGGCTTAAAACTGGATCCACAAGTCTGAATATTTCCCATGTTTCACTGCAACTCCACTGGTTAACGTTCTGATGCGACAACAAGGGCTTTGCAATGGTTCCGGGTCCCTGAAGTAGCGTCTCAACTCCTTAAGCTACGACATCTGTGTGGACTTCAAGCCGGTTTGGACCCCATGACTAAACCCCCCCATCTGGGTAACGGTGCGGCCAAAACAATCTGTTGTTTTTGAGAAATATCCGTTGATTATTGGACGTTACGACCTTTTTTTGTTCCGGTGCGGCGTGGTGACAACTTGAGGATGCTAGCTAGCGAGCTAACGGCTAACCAATCACAGCTAACTAGCCACAGTGAGCTAGAAACTAGAAGACCAGTCGGGCTTAGTTTCTCCGAGAGGCATGTTTGTCTCTTTCTGAGCAAATCCATTAATCATGCCGATAATTTAGCCGTTATTCAAATAAAAAGCTTGCGTGATCGGGCCGCTACCTTTCTGCTAAAGTGCCTTCGACTCATAACGACTGTTCCTGGTTGCTGAGCGTACGTCATCCTTAAACATCTCAAGAGTTCAGAACCGGGTGTCTGGCTTCCTGAATTATGTCCAACACAAACGTTGGCAGGAAAACAGGATCGCTAGCGCTCTTTTTTTTTTTTTTTTAAATTTCTTCCTCTTAACCGACTGTGAAGCTTTCAAGAAGCACTTGAGTTTGTGTTTCCTCGTAATCCTGGACTTCAGGTACTCGACCAATAAACTACTTTAAGGCCCCGAACTGTTCCAGTCTGTAAGATCCCGCCAAGGCCTCGAGGTATCAAGGTATCGAGGTATCAAGGCCCCGAGGTATCAAGGTCTCGAAGTCTCGAGGTATTGAGGTACTGAGGTATTAAGGTCTCGAGGTATCAAGGCCCCGAGGTATCAAGGTCTCGAAGTCTCGAAGTCTCGAGGTATTTAGGTATTTAGGTATTGAGGTCTCGAGGTATTAGGGTCTTGAGGTATCAAGGCCCCGAAGTCTCTAGGTCTCGAGGTATTAAGGTCTCGAGGTATTAAGGTATTGAGGTCTCAAGGTATTAAGGTATCAAGGTATTAAGGTCTCAAGGTATCAAGGCCCTGAGGTATTAAGGTATTAAGGTATCAAGATCTCAAGGTATCAAGGTCTCGAGGTCTCGAGGTATTAAGGTCTCGAGGTCTCGAGGTCTCGAGGTCTCGAGGTATCAAGGTCTCGAGGTATCAAGGTCTCGAGGTATCAAGGTCTCAAGGTATTGTTGTGAGGGAGACTTTAAGGACTCAAGGAGCCTCTTAGAGATGCTCACACTCAAAGGATCCTTTGGGAACTCAAAACATTCAGAACACAGAATATAAAGTTAAAGTATTTAAAACCTTTGGATTCACAAAACTCATCAACTGTGACATATTTCTGCTTCTGATTAATCCCGATGCCAAAATGTTTTGTCTTTTTTAGTCTTAGTCAGTTTGCCTTTTACTCATTTCCTTTGTTTTCTTTTTTGTGTGCCTTGTTTTCTAGGTTTCTCGTTTGTCAAAACGTAATCACAGCCGGATGTTATTGGTCAGCTGACACATTTTAATGCAGAGTTCCTTCTGCAGTTTCTTTTAGGGAGGAGGGAGACGCCACTTCAACTTGAGCCCCGTTTTGTTTTGGGGGTTTTTGAACATGTAGAATGAATTTGAGTGTTTTAGCGCTTTTCTGCACGATCGCGACGCACAAGTTTTATCTCCTGAACAAATGACAGAAGCAACGTTTCCTGTACTTTGAGATTGAAGCCAACGTGACTAAATATCCTGTTAACGTGACGACACTGAATGTTACGCGCTGTTATTCCACGTTGTGCATATCTATGCGTTAGTAAAATGCTGCCGTTAGCACGTTAGCATGTTAGCATTCAGCTTGGATTGGTAAATCGTGTATTGTTTAGCTCCCCTAGTTCTTCATTTAGTTAGCCAAATTTCATTTTAGTGTTTTTTTTTTTTTGCAGGTCTTACATTTTTTACGCCACAATTTAAGAACCTCTTGAGAGTTTTAGCAAGTTCTCTCAAATTGTGGGCGACAATCTAGACGCAACATTTTTTTTAGCATCCTAAAAAATATTTACCTTCTACATACAAACCCCCGTGAGCCTTCCTGTACTTTGAGATTAATGCTAGTTTAATTGTTAGCATGCCATGCTAACAATCGCTAAATAAATAAACAATCGCAGAACAACAATCACTGTATTACGTCTGGCCTTTAAGAGCTCGATAACTTTCATTGTGTTACTTTTTAAAGATGTGAAAAAATATCGCCATGTTGTCATTTAAAGGTTTTTTCTCTCTTTGAGTGACGATGGATTTATGGGATGTTACGTACATGTTGCCAAAAAGCCATTCTTCAGTGTGTTGACAACTCCTCCTTATGCACTAGCACTTTGACCAGTATTGTAGAGGTTTGTATAAGAGAGACTGTTTCCCATGTTGTATAGTTTTGATTTTTTTTTTTTGTTGGGCTTTTCGTGTAAAAACGTATTTCATCTTTTCTTGGTTGGATTTAAATCCATCGGTTTGTTTTTTCCTTTTTGTTTTTGGCTTGACTAAATAAAAAGCTGCAACTAAAACTGATCTTTGAGTTTCATGTCTTCTGTTTACAAAGAACCAGTTGCTCTTATTTCTCTCTTTAAACCTTTTAAAAATAAAGAGGTTTACATAATTGAATAATACATTGCATGGACACAAAGGTTCACGTCATCATATTGACTTTTATATTAAATTATAGTTAAAAATGTTAAAAATATATATATATTCAAGCATTTTTTTTGTCATAAAACCTGATATTGCTGATGTCGCTGAAATAAAGACTCAGGTTTTAAAAAATCGTTGATAGCAAACATGTAACGCCAGACAAACACACAGAATATGTTTAAGAAAAGATTGTCCAACTCTTTATACGTTGGCCTGCATTTTGTGGGAACGTCTCTGCCCAAACAATCCGAGGGGCCCTGTGCTCACTGGTCTACGTCCTGTAGGGGCCCTGTGCTCACTGGTCTACGTCCTGTAGGGGCCCTGTGCTCACTGGTCTACGTCCTGTAGGGGCCCTGTGCTCACTGGTCTACGTCCTGTAGGGGCCCTGTGCTCACTGGTCTACGTCCTGTAGGGGCCCTGTGCTCACTGGTCTACGTCCTGTAGGGGCCCTGTGCTCACTGGTCTACGTCCTGTAGGGGCCCTGTGCTCACTGGTCTACGTCCTGTAGGGGCCCTGTGCTCACTGGTCTACATCCTGTAGGGGCCCTGTGCTCACTGGTCTACATCCTGTAGGGGCCCTGTGCTCACTGGTCTACGTCCTGTAGGGGCCCTGTGCTCACTGGTCTACATCCTGTAGGGGCCCTGTGCTCACTGGTCTACATCCTGTAGGGGCCCTGTGCTCACTGGTCTACATCCTGTAGGGGCCCTGTGCTCACTGGTCTACATCCTGTAGGGGCCCTGTGCTGACTGGTCTACATCCTGTAGGGGCCAACTAAATGACTCAGATCATAGACTTTTATTACCCGTACAGATCTTTTCTGGTCTTCCGACCCCTCAAAGCGCTTTAACACTACATGCCATCATTCACCCACTGATGAGAGGAGCTACCATGAAGGAGCCACATCAGATTATCAACCATTCATACACCGTAGAACAGCTACGGGAGACGTGGGGTTAGGTGACTTGCAACAAGGCGGAGCCAGGGATCTAACCACCGATCCTCTGATTGAAGGACAACCCTGCCACCGACTGAGCTACAGTCGCCTTATGTTAGACTTCCACAAAGATCAAAGATAACTACGTCCTGAAACCTCAACTTCTATGACTAGCAAGTCCTTTCTCCTCCTGCCTGGAGGGGTAAACTCTGGCCTGGGGCAGTTTATCCCGGGTAGAGTCTGGCCTGGGGCAGTTTATCCCGGGTAGAGTCTGGCCTGGGGCAGTTTATCCCGGGTAGAGTCTGGCCTGGGGCAAATATACCCCGGTTTAATCTGGGGGGTTGATTTGGCCCGTTACACCGGGTTCCTCCTGATGCACGACAATGTGACAATGGATCCGGCCCACTAGGGGGTGCAGTCCGGCCCGCGCCGTGATTTTACTGGTCCGGCCCACTTGAGATCAGAATGGGCAGCATGCGGCCCCTTCACGAACATGAGACATTAAACTGTCCATATCAGTAATGATGTCCAACATAATGTTCACTTTGACATCTGATTTGAAAGTGTTTGTTTACTTTTTTTTTGCGGTTTATAAAACCACATTTGATTGGCTCATATGATGACACAATATTACAGATTCATCTTTTTCTTTTTGGACATTAATATCCTCCCCAACAATCCCCTCCCCACTTTTAAAAAAATGTAATAGTAATAATAACCTAATGAAATACTTAAGTAAAGGTAACAGATGATTGACAAAGCGGTGGTGATATAAAAAAAATATATATATGGTTTTTCTCATGTGTATATCTATAAAACAACTCATTTCCCCATGAATATTAATGGTGTAATGCACCTGTTTGTCCTCTAGAGAGCAGCAGAGGACTGTTGGCAGTCGGAGGTTTCGATCCAGCAGCAGAAACATGAGCAAAGTGTCTTTCATGTTTCTGCTGCATACGTGAAATGTATTCTCTGCATTTGACCCATACTTAGTATTAAGGAACACTGTTAGGGTTAAGTGTCTCAGGGACACTTCCACATGTGAACTATGGAGAGACTGGGGATCGAGCCGGCGACCCTATGGTTGCGGGATGACCACTCACTCCCATGAGCTACAGCCACCCTCCAATACAGCCTGATGTCATTTAGTAAATTATGGTCATTTAAAGTCAAACAGACCATAAAGCAGGGGACGCTTTAGGGGCGGGGCTACAGGGTGATTGACAGGTTGACACCAGAGACGTATACGTCCTTGCACTTCACTTTTTTCTTACTTTCACTAAAGTATTTCTACACTGTATTAATATATATATATATATATATATACATATATATATGTATATATACATATATATATGTATATATATATATATATGTATATATATATATATATATATATATATATACATATATATATATATATATATATATATATATATATACATGTATATATATATATATATATATATATATATACATATATATATATATATACATATATATATATATATATATATATATAATAATAGTAGTATTACTGCTTTAACTCGTAGTAAAAAAAGAAAAGAAAACCTGGCATCGAGCTGCCTCACAGGTAGATTTACAGAGGTGTGTGTGTGTGTGTGTGTGTGTGTGTGTGTGTGTGTGTGTGTGTGTGTGTGTGTGTGTGTGTGTCTTATGGAGGCCCAGGAGGCTCAACACCCCTGACCTGCCGTTAAAGGCGCTCCGCTCTGAGTGTGAAGCGCTGAGCGGATGTAAAAGGATCAGAGTGTCAGAGGCTGTTTGACGAGCTGAGACAATACCTGGACCTGCAGGTCAGCTCCTGTGTGTGTGTGTGTGTGTGTGTGTGTGTGTGTGTGTGTGTGTGTGTTAGCCATGGGTCACAGCCCCGGCTGTCATGTCACAGTGTTCCCATGGCACTTCACAGCCACCTGGAGACACCTGAAGAGAGAGAGAGAGGGAGAGAGAGAGAGGGAGAGAGAAAGGGAGAGAGAGAGAGAGAGGGAGAGAGAGAGAGAGAGAGAGAGAGAGAGAGAGAGAGAGAGAGAGAGAGGTTATAGGATGAAAGAAAAGTAAAAGTTTGTGACAATAAACAAGCTCAAAATGACTTCTACATGTTTATGAATCATTATTCTGCATGAATTAGTTTTATTAAGAGTTGAATCAGCTCCACTGGGAAGAAGTAGTGAAATTTAGTTTAGGTTTAGTTTAGTTTAGGGTGTGTCTTATTGGAGGTAGGTGTGTCTTATTGGAGGTAGGTGTGTCTTATTGGAGGTAGGCGTGTCTTATTGAAGGTGGGTGTGTCTTATTGAAGGTGGGTGTGTTTTATTGGAGGTAGGTGTGTCTTATTGAAGGTAGGTGTGTCTTATTGAAGGTGGGTGTGTTTTATTGAAGGTGGGTGTGTTTTATTGAAGGTAGGCGTGTCTTATTGAAGGTAGGCGAATCTTATAGGTAGGTGTGTCTTATTGAAGGTAGGTGTGTCTTATTGAAGGTAGGCGTGTCTTATTGGAGGTAGGTGTGTCTTATTGGAGGTAGGTGTGTCTTTTTGAAGGTAGGCGTGTCTTATTGGAGGTAGGTGTGTCTTATTGAAGGCGGGCATGTCTTATTGAAGGTAGGCGTGTCTTATTGAAGGTGGGTGTGTTTTATTGAAGGTGGGTGTGTTTTATTGAAGGTAGGCGTGTCTTATCGAAAGTGGGCGTGTATTATTGGAGGTGGGCGTGTCTCTCTGCTCCGATCCCTGTTTTACCCGACGTTAGTGATCGAGGGTGAAAACATTTCGATGTGTTTTAACATAGAAGGAGACTTTTCTTTCACAGGACAAGACTCACATGTCCAGGAACATGTGGACCAAAGAACAAGTTCATAGCTCCATTATTTATATATTTAATCATATTTTAATGACAATTCCCTATTTTTTTTCCTGATTTTGAGCCTTTTTTCAGGATCTCCCCATGACACCTGTTTATGGTTTTCTATAAGGTAAAAAAAAAAGAAGAGTACTTCAACTTGCCTTGTATTGTTGTATTTTAATATATTTTATCAGGTATAATATATTGGGTGAAATATACCCGACGTTAGTGATAGTGTGACTACTTTTAACATTAGTGTTCTAGGGTTAAGTGTCCTTTTCACGTGGAACATAAAGAGAAGAGATTAAGAAGTGAGAGCGGGAGAAGAAAAAACACAGAAATCTGCAGCTATTTCCTGTTAATATCGCTCCCTTGTCGGGCTCTAATGAGAGGAGGCGCCCCTTCACTCTCAAGAGGGCTTAGCAGCAGTTAGCCGGCTCCAGGCCGCGGGACAATAATCACATTTTAACTCGGCCTCACACCCCGAGTCCTCACAATCGCTCACACCACTTAATTCCCTCTTTCAGAGCTGGTGATAAAACGCCAGAGGCTAAATTAATAGATGCTAATGGCCGCCTTCAATCAAAAGCCGAGCGGGATCCAGATCTGCCAGTGAGGCCTATTAATTAACAGGACGGGGGCGGGGCGGGCTCTGTGGTTCACACGGGCCTCCGCAGGGCCGCCCATTGAAGGCGGAGGCAGGGGGTCTTTGTGCGGCTTCCCCGGGCCACAATTAGAGGCTCCTGAATGGGCTGGCATTTGTCCTCCAGGTCCAAAAGCTGCACAGGAAGGGCCCGGGTCCGGGGCGCAAGGGTCGCGATCTGACGTCCACGTGGTGTCTGAGCAGAGAGCCGCAAAAAACACGACTTTACTCTTTAACGTCCTCCGATGACCACGGACTCACGATCAAGTCCCCCTCATGACCATCACCCCCTGTGTGTGTGTGTGTGTGTGTGTGTGTGTGTGTGTGTGTGTGTGTGTATATCTTCAGCCTTTCTTGAGCAGAACTCCCTGAGGTTGCAGATAAATTTCAGATGAAACATATTATGAAATTGTTTTGTATCACGTTGTGTCGTATTGTATTGTTTATTATTATATCATATCTTATTGTATCATATCTTATGGTATCATATCTTATAGTATTGTATCATATTATATCATATCTTATTGTATCATATCTTATTGTATCATATTGTATCATATCTAATTGTATCATATTGTATCATATCTTCTAGCATTGTATCATATTATATCATATCTTATATTGTATTGTCACTATTTGATCTTTTCGTGTCGTGTTAAAACATTTTCTTCCTCATTGAATCGTTTCATTAACATCTCATCATACGTGTCTGTGGTTTATTAGTCATAACGCTGCCTTTCTTAAAATGATGTAAACATGCAGCAGATCAATAATGAGATGAAACAGAACATAATCATAACCCGTCTGCAGCGACTTCATGTGAACGTTTACTGTGAAACTGCTGTGAGGACAAACACCTGTGAACATAAACATGTTGTGTTTCAATCCTGGTCCTGGTCCTGGTCCTGGTTCTGGTCCTGGTCCTGGTCCTGGTTCTGGTCCTGGTCCTAGTCCTGGTTCTGGTCCTGGTCCTGGTCCTGGTCCTGGTTCTGGTCCTGGTTCAGGTTCAGGTTCTGGTCCTGGTCTTGGTCTTGGTCCTGGTTCTGGTTCAGGTCCTGGTCCTGGTCCTGGTCTTGGTCCTGGTTCTGGTTCAGGTCCTGGTCCTGGTTCAGGTCCTGATTCTGGTCCTGGTCCTGGTGCTGGTCCTGGTTCTGGTTCTGGTTCAGGTCCTGGTTCAGGTCCTGGTCCTGGTCCTGGTTCTGGTCCTGGTTCAGGTTCTGGTCCTGGTTCTGGTTCAGGTCCTGGTTCTGGTTCAGGTTCTGGTCCTGGTTCTGGTTCAGGTCCTGGTCCTGGTTCAGGTCCTGGTTCAGGTCCTGGTTCAGGTCCTGGTCCTGGTTCAGGTCCTGGTCCTGGTCCTGGTCCTGGTTCAGGTCCTGGTTCTGGTTCAGGTTCTGGTCCTGGTTCTGGTTCAGGTCCTGGTTCTGGTTCAGGTTCTGGTTCACACACAACGAGGATGTAGTCGACGTAAAGAAAGATGGCGTTGTGATTTAAAGACTCGTCTCAAACACGACTTCCTCTGAGGCGTGTTGACACTTGAGTTTTCTTCTGTGTGTGTGTGTCTGTGTGCGAATGTGTGTGTGTCTGTGTGTGAATGTGTGTGAATGTGTGTGGGAGAGTGTGTGTGTTTGTGTCTGTATGTGTGTGTTTGGGTGAGTGTGTGTGTTTGTGATTGTTTGTGAGAGTGTGTGTGTGTGATTGTATGTGTGTGTGAGAGAGAGAGAGAGAGAGAGAGAGAGAGAGAGAGAGAGAGAGAGAGAGAGTGTGTGTGTGTCAATAAATGTCCACTTCATGTAATCAATCACTGCAGGTGTGTTTTAATAACAAAACTATGGATCAATAAACGCAAACAGACTTTTTCTTCAGTTTTCTCCTCATGGATCTGACTTCATAGTTTTTGTCCCGTATATCGACCTGCATTCAAATACTTACTTAAGTATTATTAATATATATTATGACAGTGCCATTATAGGAACAACTCATGTAATGACTTCATGTTCTGCTGGCATTGAACACATTTATTGGTGGATTAAATATTAAGTTTTAATAATCTGCATCAGTAAAGTAACTTAAGTATTAAATAAATATACTGCAGAAAAAGTACAACATTTACCTCTGCGATGAAGTAGTAGAAGTATCAAGTGGCAGACAATATATAAATATATTGTTATTGTATATTTGTATTAATATTTCAAGGTGTATTATGTATTTATTTAAATAATACATTATATTTATAGTCTGACTGTCAGGTAACGAGAGCTGAAACTTAACACTCAGATAAAAGAGCGAAGTTTCCTCTGACCTTTGACCCCTGAGGTCAATTGTCTTGTTCTGTGTCAATTGACCCGTCAGTCAGCAGACACACACACACACACACACACACACACACACACACACACACACACACACACACACACTCTCACACTCACTCACTCACTCACACTTGCTCGCACACACACGCACACACACACACACACACACACACACACACACACACACACACACACACACACACACACACACACACACACAATAAATATATAAAACAAGAAGATAAAACGAAAAATTAGGAAAATATATATTACAAGGAAAGTTTTCTCTTTTATTTCACAGAAAACTGAAACTCGTTGAGTTTTGGACATTTTTATCTGATATATAGATATTTCTTATCTTAAAATAACAAAATGGAAAAATATAATAAATACATGTTATATATATATAAATCAATCAAATAAATAAACAATACATTAATATTGATGATAAATAAAGAATAATTCATCATTAATTAATAAAAGTGAACTGGAGCAATAATATTAAACAAACATTTCTTCAGATGACTATTGATGATTAAATCACGTTTGATTTCATGACGCAGCTTCACGCCCTCATCAGTGACATCATCTTTGTTGTGACCTCATCATCATCATTATCTTCTTCATCATCATCTTCATCACTGTCAATCATCGTCTCCTCCAGCATTCCCATCCTCCTCGTCATCCACTTGATCAACAAAATGGCTGTCTGGAGCGCTAGCTCCCCCTGCGCATGCGCAGCGCACCTCTCCAGGAGGGCGGGCAGGTATCTCCCTCTCGCTCCCGGTGACGGACAGACTCTCTCCGGCTCAGACTCCAGCGCGCGGCGGCAAGAGGCGCGAGGACACAGCGAACAGCCCCGCAGACGCGCAGCCCTCACCCCGCAGCCCGCACCCCACACCCCGCACCCCGCAGCCCGCAGCCCGCTGCTGCTCCAGGACCCACGAGGAGACTTTGAGAGGAGTTTGTTGTTGTTGTTGTTTGTTTGTTTGTGTGTTATCACCTGCGCGCGGACTCTGCAGAGACACCGCCCCGGACGCAGGTGAGAGGGAGCGTCTCTACCGGGTGCGTCCAGATCCGGACTAGTTTTTGACGCACTGGACTCTGGGAGAGTTATGGCTCTCTGCGCGGGGAGTCTGGGGATCTGAACCCGAGTCCGAGGACCTGGACTAACCGGACCGCCGCCGATCTGTTCCCATCTTCATCCTCTTCCTCCTCCTCCTCCTCCTCCGCGCGGCCCCAGGTGTCACTATGTTCCACGGCAGCGGCAAGAAGTGCTTCACCATCGAGTCTCTGGTCGGGAAGGACGCGCGCGGCCACGGCGGCTCCGGGGACGAGCCCATCCGGCCCACGGCGCTCCGCTTCCCGGAGCCGCTGCACCCCGCCGCGGGGGTCTTCGGCTCGTGCTTCCAGGGCGGCGGCGGCAGGACTTTGTACTCGTCCGGGCCGGACATGTTGCTCCAGGAGCCCGGGACGCACGCGCCGCTGCACCCGTTGCACGTCCCCGCGCAGAGCTTCTTCTCCCCGCAGCGGGAGCTGAGCTTCTACCCCTGGGTGCTGCGCAGCCGCTACCTGGGCCACCGCTTCCAAGGTGAGCGGCTCCCCGCGCGCTATGAGTTATCCTGTCATTGATTCTGCTGTGTTGTGTGACTTCAAGCAGCTTTGATTTAAACCACTTTGTGCATTTTTTGATGGGTAAAACATGACGATTTTCTGTTTTTGTTCTTCCATAATCGATATTATTTATATATATTTAAAGTGTTGCAATAATATCATCAGACAGGAAACAGAAAAATCCACGAAAGATTATTTGTTTCCACATTCTTTTGTTATTAATGTTTTATTTTATATTCCTTCTTCTGCTATAATAATTATAATAGTATTATTATTCAGTGTTAATGTTCTTATTTAATTTAACCAACAGAGCCTCTTAAATTATGATATATTGGTGATATATTGGTGATATTAGTGTTGGTATTAGTGTTGATATTAGTGTTGATATTAGTGTTGATATTAGTGATGATATTAGTGGTGGTATTAGTGATGATATTAGTGGTGGTATTAGTGGTATTAAAGAGTATTTAGTGTAGTAGTACTGCAGTATTTGAGTGGCAGTTCAAGTGAATAATGACAGATATATTCACTGATGGTATTTTGAGTATAATATAGAATTAATACCCGTTCAGTGTTTTTTTTACATACATTATTGTAATGTTTTATCAGCTGTTATGCTTCTAACAGTCAATATTAATATTAGAACAGGATTTATTTATTCGTGTTTCTTTACTTGATGTATTTCATCCTGATGAGTCATTTAAACATTACATCATCTCTCATATCAGGGTTTATGTTTTTATTGGTTTAATCCTGAACGTGTTTAGTTTGTCTTCAGCGCGAGCCACTATAACCTAAAATACTGTAATAATAACAATAATAATACTTTTTTAATAATAATATGGTACTCAGTTATTAACGTAAAACATATATCTGTCTCACAAGTACAGTTTCTATAATATTTCGTATGTTTCTTTATCTTTTTAAAGACTTTAACATATGAAACATTCTGAATACATTAAAGTGAAATAACTTTAATAGAAAAACGTTTAGATCAAAGTTTCTTCTTCTGAAAAGTAATATAATAGTTATATTTATTTTAATGTGAATTTAACTGAGTGAGTTTTACATGTTTTATAACATCACATCCGGTAGGAAATATAAAAATGACATAAATGCGTATTATCTTTATTTTCACTAATGTTTTAACTCGAGACTTTATTGTTTATATAATAATTAAAAAGAGATTCGAGTCTAAGAGATTTTAACTTCAACTTTTTATTAAATTACAGAAAACAAAGTGATGTCAATCTGCGACATTTCTCTTTTTCTATTAAAATACTTTCAACCCGTTTTGATAATTGTGATTAAAATCTGTTCTTCACAGAAAACTCAAGAAGAAGAATCAGATAATCGATATCAATCAATAAAAGTCTATCTGATGATCTCGCGGGAAAAAGAGTGGAAGAGAATCTCAAATATTATTTTTCTTTCTCGCGTATTTTTCAGCCTCAACGCGCAGAGATGAATTCTTATCATTGTTAATAATAGTTTTCATGTGGTTTTATTGATGTTCATCTGAGAGCAGCGTCTCCCATGCTGCTGGCCGACCGGACGGCTTACTGGAGGCAAGCCCGTCCCGATGCATGTTCATCGTCACGTGAGGAAACTTGTGAAAGTAAAGCAGGAAGTTGTGACGTCAGCAAAACGTAGAAGAAGAAAAGATAACGAGAATGAAATAATTTAGAGAAAAATCTTCTTTCTGAGAAATGTATGCTTTGGAAAAAAAACATAAAAATAATATTAAATAAATCACAAACTATTGGTCCAGAGTGAATTAACATGCGGGACGCGACCCAGCAGAGGGCGGTCAGGGGGTTATTAAAAATGGTATAAATGTGATTAAATATCTTTAAAAACTACAAAACAACATACAAATATGAAAAGAGTTGAATATGATTTATTTACAGTGACTAGAATAAAAAGAATGGAGCTCTCAAGACATTCATTGTATTTAAAATACATTATATTTAGACACAAAGTACATTCAAATACAAAGTAAACAATTATTGCGCGTTGATCAAAGGAAAGAAAACATTATGGAAATATTTTGCTGCTCAGAGGCGAAAAAAATCTCACATTCAAATTCACATGGAAACCAAAAGATGATTTAAATATCAGACTCATTAAGGTTTAAGAGATTAATTTAGTAAACAGCAGAAGAAGAAAGTCTTTCATCTGAGATGACGTTAACTTTATTTTAACTTCTTTAAAGAGCTGCACTCATAAAACAATGTTTATGTTTATTCTCATCGTCTCATGTTGATCTTTATTTATTTTGTTTGAACATTTTATTTCAACATTTCACATCCCAGACTTCATGTTTTTAAAGTCTGCTGCAACGTTTAAATCTCTTTTCCCAAAATTAATTCATCCGATACTTTCATCTCTAACTTTGTGATCGCCTCTAATTTAAATAAAGTTTAAAGTTCAGCGACAGTTTTCCATCAAAGAGGTGAAATCTGTTCATGACCTTTGACCTCTTATAATAATATTCATTTATGAAGTGTGCAGCTGAAGAAGATGTTATTAATAATTATAATAAAGCAAAACATGTTTCAAGACAAATCCAAAGCACAGATTTTTATTTTTTTAATGACGTTATTCTTTTTTAGATGACTTTAATCTCTTCCTTAAGATTTAAATATTTTGACTTTGTTAATAAAACCCACCAGACTGAACATTCCTGTGAAATTAAGAAAAAACAAACACTAAATTCTTCATCAGTTTAATTATTGACTCAATTCAAACAAACTTTATTGACACAACTAAACAGCCTGAAGTCACAGGAACAGATTGTGAATCAATATTCATCTTTAATGATCACGACCCAACTGTTTGTCATCGTTATTAAATCATTTGCAGATTGTTTTTCTCAAATAGTCGATTCATCGCTCAGTTTAGAAAATGTTGTAAAATACTGAACAATGTTTCTCTCTGTTTTTATCGATGATGAAGAAAAGTTTAAACCTTTTGAAGATCTTTTAATATTTTGACATTTTATCAAGTTATAATATTCTATTATACATTATTATTATAAAGTAATTTTTTCATCTTTGATGTTTTAGTTTAGCAGAAATATTGAATGTATAGATTTTTTTTGCCTGTTAAAAACAAGAATATAAAACTCTTAATAATAAAACAATGTATTTCCCTCTGCTCTCCAGTGAGAAACATCTAAAGTTTCATGCGACTTTAGAATAATTTTGTTATCTCAATAAAATGTTTAAATTGAACTAAAACATGTCGTCAAAATGCTGAAAACAGGCTTTTCTTAGCTCAAATAAATATATTCAAAATAATAATTATATAATATCAATATTATAAAGCT
>NC_136601.1:1511040-1533540 GCF_910589615.1 Taurulus bubalis | reverse complement strand
GTGAAAACCTGATAATAGGTCTCATAAAACTAAAAACATGCACATTTAAGAAGCTGGTTAGAAGCAAATGTTTTGACTTTCCTGCATGAAAATTAATTAAACATAAATATAATATCTTTTAGGTCTGATAAGGACGTTTACAGCAGAACATTGTAGTAATACACTGACAGTGGAGAAGTACCTCATACAAATATCTCAATTATTTCTATAAAAACTGTTCATATGAATAAATACATTCGTATGACTTTTAATTAATTCGAAGTGGAAGTTAGATCTTCTTCATCGTCTCTACTGTCTCGTGTGTGAACAGAATATCATATAAAGTTACAAGAGGGACTCAAATCAAACCTCTGCATTTGATTGGACCGCTAAAAAGTGGGCGGGCTTAGAAAGTAGAAAGTAGTGATTCGGAGCAACAGAAGACTGAGGCCCCACACACACACACACACACACACACACACACACACACACACACACACACACACACACACACACACACACACACGCCTCCATGTCTGAAGCTGTTTGTTACAAACGTACATAAAGAAGCTTCACATTTAGTTTTGCAGGAAGAAAAGATGGATTTTTAATGCAAAAACAATATTTATTCATTTATTTTTGTGCACAATGTGACCTCAGTGCCTTTTTAAAGTTCCTCTCCACTTTAAACAGAAAGCACGGCGGTGTAACGCGTCCCGGTTTGAGTTTGTAAAAGGTGATGACATCATCACTGAAGTCAGTCCCAAACGTAAACAAACATCCATTCACATCTATTTCTGTCGGTTATGATAACAATAGTTCTGGAGTTCTGCGTGAGGACCGGTCGGATGACATTTCTTCTTGGGACATTCTCACCAGGCTTTTTGAAGGTTTAATGTACGACTCAAATTATTCTTCATGCTCATAATTTCGGGTGAGAAATTCATATCATAACGTTCTCCTGAAACTAATATTGACGGTGACGACCGTTGAAGCCCAAACACACAACAATAGAGACATTTCATCAGCATTCAGTAGAACTGGGCTGTGGACAGCACCTCACAGTACAGGGCGTGGGTTCAGATCCCGCTCTCTTCTGTGATGAAGGTATTTTTTTGTCATGTGGACAATAATTACAGAGAAGCAGTCGCTCACAATGAGATGTTTGATCTCAACTCCTTCAAGCAGCGCTTATTTATTATTCATCCTATACAAATAAGTAACGTGTGACGCATGAAGTCGAGGGAACTAGTGAACTAATGAATCAATGAACCAATGAACCAATGAACTAATGAATCAATGAACCAATGAACTAGTAAACCAATGAACCAATGAACTAATGAATCAATGAACCAATGAACCAATGAATCAATGAACCAATGAACCAATGAATCACTGAACCAATTAACTAATGAACCAATGAACTAATGAACCAATGAACCAATGAACTAATGAACCAATGAATCAATGAACCAATGAATCAATGAACCAATGAACTAAAGAAACAATGAACTAATGAATCAATGAACCAATGAACTAACAAACTAAATAATTAAAGAACTAACAAACTAAAGAACCAATGCACTCATGAATCCACTCAAACGGTCCTGGAAGTAGTTTGTTAAACTGTTTGCATCCTTTCAGGCTTTGAGCTTTTTTTACTTTAGTTTTGTCTTGTTTAGTTTTTTTTCTCCTCGAGATCAAAACTATGTGTGAACGTTGACGTCATCTTCGCTCCGTCAGCGTTCAGTTCAAGACGGGAGATTCAGTGTGAGAAGAAATCCTGCGGACCGGTCCAGGTCCTGCAGCTGTGCAGCTGTACAGGCGTCCTGCAGGTCGCTGGTCGCTCACCCTGCTGTGTTTGTGTGTTTGTGTGTTTGTGTGTTTGTGTGTTTGTGTGTTTGTGTGTTTGTGTGTTTGTGTGTTTGTGTGTTTGTGTGTTTATGCGTTTGTGTGTTTGTGTGTTTGTGTGTTTGTGTGTTTATGCGTTTGTGTGTTTATGCGTTTGTGTGTTTGTGTGTTTGTGTGTTTGTGTGTTTATGCGTTTGTGTGTTTGTGTGTTTGTGTGTTTATGCGTTTGTGTGTTTGTGTGTTCAGGAGACGACGGCGGTCCCGAGAACCTGCTGCTCCACGGCCCGTTCTCCAGGAAGCCCAAGAGGATCCGCACGGCGTTCTCCCCGTCTCAGCTGCTCCGGCTGGAACGAGCCTTCGAGAAGAACCACTACGTAGTCGGAGCGGAGAGGAAGCAGCTGGCCAACGGGCTGGGCCTGACCGAGACACAGGTGAGGAAGAGGAGGAGGAGGAGGAGGAGGAGGAGGAGGAGGAGGAGGATGGAGGACAACAGGCGACGTTTTATTAGCTGTTTATATTACATATTAAATGGTAAGAGAGTTACAGCAAAGATAACTTTTATGATGTTGAGAAAAGTAGTACAAAGTCAAAGTATAGTTTATTCGGAAAAAAGTCATAAAAAGTAATTTATAGGACATAACGAAAATAAAAAGTCATAGTAGAATATGTCGAAAAAAGTCATTTACATTACATTTCATTTAGCTGATGCTTTTATCCAAAGAGACTTAGAATAAGTGCATCAACCATGAGAACAAACTCAGAACAACAAGAATCAAGAAAGTACAATTTCTTCAATAAAGTTAAACTACAAACTGCTGTCAGTAAGAGACATTTAAGTGCTACTAAAGTGCTACTAAGTGCTACCTTCCTTATTCAAGGTGTAGTCGGAAAAGAAGTGTTTTAGTTCACGGTGGAAGACGTAGAGACTTCCTGCTGTCCTGAAGTCAACGGGGAGTTCATTCCACCAATGAGGAGCCAGGACACAAACATTCTGACTTTGTTGAGTGTTTAGCTCTCAGTGACGGAGCTGCAAGCCGATTGGCTGAAGCCGAGCGGAGTGAACGAGCTGGAGTGTGAGGTTTCCCCATGATGTCAGTCAGATTCCTGCTGCTACCTGTGTTTATGATTGGGGAAACGAGAGGATCAGTTGGGTGTCATCAGCATAGCTATGGTAGGAGAAGCCATGCAAGCGAATGACAGAGAGAGTTGGTGTACAGACGAAGAGGAGAGGACCCAGGACGGAGCCCTGAGGGACTCCAGTAGTGAGAGGACAAGGTTCAGACACAGATCCTCTCCACGTTACCCGGTAGGTGGTCGTTGAGGTAGGATGAGAAGAGAGAGAGAGCAGAGCCTGAGATACCAAGGTCCTGGAGGGAGGAGATGAGGATCTGCTGGTTCACTGTGTCAAAGGCAGCAGAAAGGTAGAAGGATAAGGACAGAGGAGAGAAGGAGAGAAGGATTAGGACAGAGGAGAGAGAGGCTGCTCTAGCAGAAGGAAGCTGCTCAGAGGCAGCGAGGAGGGCCGTCTCTGTTGAGGCCTTGAATCCAGTCAGCTGGTGTTTCGGGCGTGACGGAGCAGGAAGTGAGTCGACGGAGAGTCTTCCTCCAGGCGCTCCTCTTCCTCCAGGCGCTCCTCTTCCTCACCAGTGATTGACAGTGTTTGTCCCGACGTCAGCGAAACAACATACATCACCTGCGATTATTTATTGTCTAACGTCACCACAGGAAGAAAGAGATCCATCAATCAGAGAAACAGCAGCCATTAATCACTCATTAATCATTCATTAATCACTCATTAATCACTCTGTAATCACTCAATAATCATTCTTTATTAACTCTTTTGCAAGCGTTGCACTTTTAATGGACACCTGAACGATCGGCTCAAGTCCTTTTTAAGAAATCTCAGGGCTTTGATCCAAAAACTCTTAAAACGTCAGATTTAATAAACGGCTGTCAAACTCGAGGAATAAAAAAAAACGTGAAAATAGATTTAAAACTTAGTTGATGAATTTATTAAATCTGTTTTATTAGTCAATCAGTCTTAACTCCAGTGAAATAATATACATGTAGTTATATACATAATATAGTACATAATAAATAATATAATACTAATAAATATAATTTTCCTGCTGCATTAGTGTGTTGCATTTGAACTCTTTTATAACCCATTGGTTAGTTTAATCTACACAACGGTTCATATTTAAGGTCAGCATCGTAAAAAGTACCTTTGAGATGTAGTACAGTATAAAGTACAACGTGTACCTTTGAGATTTAGTACCGTATAAAGTACAACGTGTACCTTTGAGATGTACTGACTTCCTGTAAGTTTAAATCACTTTAAATAACTCTTTTTCAAAAGAAGCTCTTAAAGGTACAAAACAAAGTACTTTACTCAGAAAGAAGCTATAACACACAAACGTTTATTCTCGTGAGTTTTGTGACGTGAACTCATAATTACTGAACGTCCATAAAGGAACACCTGAGGCTCCAGGAGACCCTGAACGCACCGCCGCCCACCTGAGGCTGACTAACAGCTCGTGTTGCGCAATCTGTCAGCTGGGACGTGTTTTAACAACCGGAGTCGTGTTTTACCTGCAGGGGGGCTCTAACTCACCTGTACTGGTACTGCTGCCACTGCAGCACTAGTACAGGAGGAGTACTGCTGTCACTGCAGTACTAGTACAGGAGGAGTACTGCTGCCACTGCAGTACTAGTACAGGAGGAGTACTGCTGCCACTGCAGTACTAGTACAGGAGGAGTACTGCTGTCACTGCAGTACTAGTACAGGAGGAGTACTGCTGCCACTGCAGTACTAGTACAGGAGGAGTACTGCTGCCACTGCAGTACTAGTACAGGAGAAGTACTGCGTCCCTGTACGTGGAAGTACTGTGTTAGGAGAAAGAAAGTGGCAAAAGTAGTACTTTGTTAGCTGCTTTTATGTTTCAACTTAAGTATTTTATTTGTATACTTCTTGTCCTCTCGGAGTATTAAAATACAATATGTACCTCTTTTTAAAAAAAACCTCTCATAAATGAAAAGAGAAAAAAGAAATAAAACACAAGTACACACGTTTTTATAAAAAAAGTACAAAGTCTTCACATGTAGAATAATAACACCAGTTTTTAATTATATAATTATACTATTATTTAGTTTTATCTACAGCAATACATCGTATTTATCAAAACCATATTATATATATTTACCTGTATTAACACACCTGTCTCTCTGCAGGTGAAGGTCTGGTTCCAGAACCATACTATACATATTTACCTGTATTAACACACCTGTCTCTCTGCAGGTGAAGGTCTGGTTCCAGAACCATATTATATATATTTACCTGTATTAACACACCTGTCTCTCTGCAGGTGAAGGTCTGGTTCCAGAACCATATTATATATATTTACCTGTATTAACACACCTGTCTCTCTGCAGGTGAAGGTCTGGTTCCAGAACCATATTATACATATTTACCTGTATTAACACACCTGTCTCTCTGCAGGTGAAGGTCTGGTTCCAGAACCATATTATACATATTTACCTGTATTAACACACCTGTCTCTCTGCAGGTGAAGGTCTGGTTCCAGAACCGCAGGACGAAGCACAAGCGGCAGAAGTTGGAGGAAGAGTCTCCTGAAGCTCAGCAGAAGAGGAAAGGAAGTCAGCACATCAACCGCTGGAGAGCAGCCACCGGGGGGGGAGGGGAGGACGTGGACGTGCTCAGTGAGGACTAGACTGCAGCGCACACACACACACACACACACACACACACACACACACACACACACACACACACACACACACACACACGATCAGATTCACATGAACTGGACCACGAGGACAAAAGTATGAAATATGAGCTGTAATTAATCTGAAAGATTTGAGATTCATAAAAAAAAAAAAAAGAACAGAATTTACTGCAATTTATGAAGTTATTTCACCCTCAATTCAGAATATTCAGAATCAACAGAATATTTGTTTTAGAGGTTTGGAGATTCTCTTAAAGAAACAGTAACCAGCTTAAACAGAAAAACAAACACTGAGGCCAATCTTTATGGAATAATTAGTGATATTTTCTCTAGTCTGGTTAAAAAAAAAAAAGATTAAACTAAATCGAAAATAGAAAAGCATCTTTTACACAATAAGACACTTTTAAATACGACATCTGGGACAATTCCTTTCAAAATAAGAGCTGATGTTGCACCACGGTCGCTCTCATTTGGAGTCCAAACAGTTAAAGCAACACCTGTCAGGTGGAGCCACTTCCTGTTTACACGCCTTGGCCCGGATATCGTGTTGCAGGTTTTGAAAAAAAACTTTATTATTTTATGTTTGATTACAGCTCAAGTTTCTATCAAAATGTCCCCAAACTAAATCCCAGTGATATTAAGACTTTACTTTTTAGACATCTGATTACATTCTTATGTTTTGTTCCGACACAGATTTAGAGATCACACACATGCACACACGCACACACGCACACACACACACGCACATGCACACACTGCTCACCTTTCCGAGCACTGATGGATGTCCCTGAAGGCATCACGCTCATGCAAACAGCAGGAGGTCAAGACTGTCCTGTAAAGACGAGGATAAAAAAAACATTAAAACTCTGATCAGCCACGAAAGAGGAGATAAAATCATAAACTGAACCTTCCTCCCTGCTGGAGACTGACGAGGAGATCTGACAAAAAAATAAAAACAACAGCAGTCCAAACGTGGTCCCAGCTGCTGCCTGAACTCTCTTTTCTGGGTCTTTGGTGCCAAAACGAAGCCGGCACTCCTGGAGATAAAAAATAAAAAGAAGAGGACTAAAGCGAGAGGAGAAGCTGCTTTCTGAGCGTCTGTCTGCAACAGACGGCCGCCGGCTGCAGTCTGAAAGAGGAGCGCGAGGTTTGTTCCTCCAGCAGAGAAGAAGAGTTCTCTGTCGCAGTGCAAGAGAAGAAGAATCCACCTTAAAACACAGGAACTCTGCGAAGAATCCACCTTAAAACACACAAACTTTGTGAAGAATCCACCTTAAAACACACAAACTTTGTGAAGAATCCACCTTAAAACACATGTGAACATCTGGCTGCTCTTCACACCTTCACTCTTTTATTTCACTCAAAGTTCAGACGTCCATGAGAAGCTTTTCACTCTTTGAGAAACATCAGTTCAGTTTTTTGTCGACAGAAAAGCTTTGAGGTGGTTTTTGGTCAACTTGCTGATCATGTGATCAGATTTGTTTTGGATTCATGTGTCCGTTGGTTGCTGTTCTAATATGATTATAATAATTTATACCATCACAAATAATCCAGGTTTTACATGCAACGTTCTTTTCAGTCTGGATTTAAATGATTGTGTTGATTTGTCTTATTGAAATGCAAACAAGTTGTTTATTAGCAAACAAAATATCCAGTTAGCGACAGTGCTAGTTAGTGTTAGCATGTAGCCTGTCAGCTAACTCGTACATCATTTTCCTGTGCATTTAATTACATTTTGCACATTAATGAAGACGAATTAGTTTCAAATATTAATCAGATTCTTGTTTGCGTCCAACAACAATAAATCCCACGAGTCTTTTGGCGCTGGCAAGCGGGCAAAGGCTCATGGGAGTTGTAGTTGTTGATGTGACAGAGATGATGGAGCGGAAACCTTCAGACTGCTCAAAGAAACCTTGTTGACATTTCACAGAGAAATGAATAATTAATATCTTTGAACTTTGAACACAGACGATAAAGTTTATTTCTGGTATTTATCTGGTTTTTGGTGCTAAACTCTTAAAATGTTTTTTGGGCTTTACAAGTTGACAAAAACCACCTGAAGGCCTCAACGTCCATTCTGTCTTTGTGGGGAAATAACCAAGTTCAGCAACACAAGAAAAAGGAACAAAGAAACTTTAATCTGTAGCTTAAAAGTCAAACTTCCTGTTGCAGGAAACTGAAATCTTCTCCGCCGACGTTCGTCCTTAAGAGAATTCATGATTTTCTTCTCGTCGACAAATCTGGTGTCCGTCTCTGAATGTGGTCTGACTTCCTGTTTGTGGCTCTCGGCTCTAAGCTCATTGGTTCCTACTGAAGACGCAAACCTTTAAAAACACAAATCTGTAGTTTTTATGTTTAAAAAAGTTCCTAAAGCTAATTTGTTGGATTATTCACTGGTGTTTGCTGACAAGTTAAATTACATACCCTGAACCGTCGTCGTCTCTCGTGGAGGGTTTGACCCCAGCAGCATGAGCGCCCTGCTCAGCGGCACCGCGGCAGAAAGCAGCTGAAAGCAGCAGAAAGCAGCAGAAAGCAGCAGAAAGCAGCAGATCCCAGAGCAGTTTGAACCGCGTCCACTTTTCATTCTGCTGTTAGTCGTTTTCTTTCTGGAGAAATGTAGGTATTTATGTAAAAAAAGATGGATTTGAAAGAAAGTATTCTATGCATCTGTTGTGTATATAATGATGAGAATAATAATAATAATAATAATAATAATAACAATAATAATAATAATAATAATAATAATAATAATGTGTGGACTGTTTGTTTCTCTCACTGCATCCGTTCACTTGTTTTGTTTCTTCTTCATGGACAGATTTGCCTCATCATCACTTATGTAGCACTTCTTCTTCTTCTTCTTCTTCTTCTTCTTAGTCAGATCTATTTTTTCATGGTTTTAGGACAGAATGCACTAACTGTACGACGGGTTTACTCTCAGACGGACGATGGCAGAGGCTTTGTACTTCCTGTGTTCGGGTTTGGAAAAACATTATGAAATAAAATGAGATGAAATCAAACGCTTTTTTTTTACGGTGTTGGAAGTCTGATGATTATTTATTTATTTATTTTGTTTTTTGAAGGGATTTTTGAAATATTTCACATAAAGGAACTCACAGAACAATCACATGATGAAGAGAAAAGATTCCCTTTTACATTGAACATGAAATAAATCCATAAAAAACATAATCTTTACCTCATTTTAGTTTGTTAAGACAATGAAAACCTAAAGAGCTTTAAAACACAATATATATATATATATATATATATATGTATATATATATATATATATATATATATATATATATATACATATATATATATATATATATACATATATATATATATATATATATATATATATATATATATATATATATATATATATAATGCCTTGTTGAATAAATGTAGACCTTATGAGTAATATATGTATTTATTCTGAAAGCAACTTAGAATATTTAGGTAATAGGTTCAGGTTTTATGGAACAGCCTTGTTTTTTTATTCAACATCACATAATTCACAATCCAAAAGGTGTAGCGCCCTGAAATATGTTATTTCATATGTCTTACTGATTTAATACCACTGTTTCCATTTCAAATAATTTACTTTAAATGTGGGTTTAAGTTAATTCATATGTTGTTATTCCAATGTTCGAGAACATTGATTACCTGTACACATACAGTATTGTATTGAGCCTGTAGAAGAGAGCGCTGTCTCTTTAAGAGAGCGCTGTCTCTTTAAGAGAAGAGCTGGAAGACGTGCAGCATGCAGGCTGGAGACAAACAGTGTGCTTGTGTTTAACCTGGACTTGTTTTAATAAAAGTTGCAAACTAAAGGAGGACGTGTTTGTGGACAGTTCGTTTTAAGGGTGCAACGCTGACAGGTTAGATTCCCCAAACGTCCTTCAGTTTCCTTGCTAATGCATGGTAATTATGAACACAATGCCATGAGTAACACCTCGCCTGAAGCTGCTGCTTCCTCATCCTGCACTGCAGCTTCACTGAATGCATTTCAAAATAATGCTTGTGTGCACTGTGTGGGTAGTTAGCCTACTGCTAGCTAGCTAACAACAACCTGGGCTTCTTGATAGCTAGCTACTTACGTGGTGAAAACACTTTGAATATCTCTTTTCTTTTTGGGTGGCATTTCCCTACTTTGGTCGTGACTCGTCCTTATGGAATACGCAAACCTACGGCCTGGTCAGGACTTTATTATATATTATAATGTTACATGAATAGTACAAGACATATATGAATACAGTGAATCCTTGAAGCAGTTACTGTAATAACAGGAAGAAGACATACAGCTTGAGAGGAAGATCAGCAAAATGAAGACGAACAGATGAAATGTTGAGAGGACTCATATGTAGAAAGAATAAATGATCCTTTATTAATCCTCTTGGGGAAATTCTTGTCTGCATGTGAGCATCCTTGGTTGAGGAGCAGTGAGGGAACCAGGGAGCAGCTATGGGTTCAGGGTCTCGCTTCAACATGTGAGCTATGGGGAGACTGGGGATCGAACCGGCGACCTTGTATTATGTATTAATTGACGGGACGACCGCTCATCCCTCTGAACTACAGCAGAGATTTCCAATTCACTGAGTACTAAAAAGTACAAAACGAACAGAAAACCTCCAACAGCTAGAACATAATGTATATTAATATATAACAATGTATATTAATATATAACAATGTATATTAATATATAACATAATGTATATTAATATATAACAATGTATATTAATATATAACATAATGTATATTAATATATAACAATGTATATTAATATATAACATATGTATATTAATATATAACATAATGTATATTAATATATAACATACATATATTAATATATTACATAATGTATATTAATATATAACATAATGTATATTAATATATAACATACGTATATTAATATATAACATAATGTATATTAATATATAACATAATGTATATTAATATATAACATAACGCATATTAATATATAACATTATATTAATATATAACATAATGTATATTAATATATAACATAACATATATTAATATGTAACATAACGTATATTAATATATAACATTATATTAATATATTACATAATGTATATTAATATATTACATAATGTATATTAATATATATGTTCATATATAACATAACCTATATTAATATATAACATTATATTAATATATAACATAATGTATAATAATATATAACATAACCTATATTAATATATATGTTCATATATAACATAACCTATATTAATATATAACATTATATTAATATATAACATAATGTATAATAATATATAACATAACCTATATTAATATATATGTTAATATATAACATAACGCTCCCCCTGCATGTCGGTGGCGTTGCCATGGAAGTGTTTGAATATTCCGGATGGAGATATGAAATACCAGATGGAGGCAAGTCGCTGCACGACTGACTGAAACAAATTATCGCTTCTCTTCATGTGCGGCGGCAGCGGGTGAGTCCAGGTGAACACGGTTATTGATCTCAATCATCGGACCGGAGATTGCAGATTAAAACACAGCAGATTCATATTTATTTTAATAAATGCTCTCAAACATTCGTGGGTCTTGTCTGTGCTTCATTTCATTAGACAGTGAAACAATAACTGTGATGTGAAAGTGTTGACTGGCCAGTTTTAGGAAGGAAGGAAGCAAGGAAGGAAGCAAGGAAGGAAGGAAACTTTGCTCACGTACTAAAAAGATGTATTGCACTGTGCCAAGAGTTACAGACAATCTGATTATGAATATATATATATTATATTTTGGCCCCAGACAAGAGGATGATTGACCTTTCACTAAGTCCCGCCCCTCAAACACAGACCTACCAATCACAGCGCAGCATGGTCCAGCTCTGACCAGTAGCCACACGTCAATGGTTTCCAGCTGGTTTTAGTGGATTTGCAGCTCTGTAGTTACACGTTGCGTAACAGTGATACTCGATACCCGGAGAGTTTGTAAGGAGATAAACGTTTGAAAGGGTTAAAGTTACCCTGGTGGTCAGGAGAGAGAATGCAGCTTTAACACATGGAGCATATTCTATATATTCTATACAACCAGAGGAGTCTCCCCCTGGTGGTCAGGAGAGAGAATGCAGCTTTAACACATGAAGCATAGACTTCTATACAACCAGAGGAGTCTCCCCCTGGTGGTCAGAAGAGAGAATGCAGCTTTAACACATGAAGCATAGACTCCTATACAACCAGAGGAGTCTCCCCCTGGTGGTCGGTAGATATAATGCAGCTTTAACACATGAAGCATAGACTTCTATACAACCAGAGGAGTCTCCCCCTGGTGGTCAGGAGAGAGAATGCAGCTTTAACACATGAAGCATAGACTTCTATACAATACTAATTTAAGACACAGAGCTTTGGCTTCTCTTTTGTGATCGAGAGGTTGATGGATACCAAACTGAGGGCTTTGGTCCCTTAATTGTCTCTACACAGCTCTCAACATGGTGGTCAAATTCAAGTTCAGAAAATGAAGCCCAAGACACAGAGATGCTGAAAACATTTATTCTGCAACTGGAGGATTTAATCATACACATTTAATTGTTTTAAGAAGTTTGTTTCACACTCATTGAGGTAACAACCATCCAATCAGCCGAGTGCTACAATTAGCACCAATCATCCAGCCACTCTGTGTGTGTTAAGCTTCATAATGTGAACAAGAGTATTTATCCAAACGAGACAAATTAAAAACAGCTACTCGTTCATCAAACCTCTAATCGACTTAATTGCTGCAAATAAAAGCAATTAACATGAGAGCCACTCGGCAAGTTGTGTTCAGCTGTTGTATTTATGACCTGCTCAGAATGGATTAAAAGCAGAAGTTATATTTCATGAATGTAACTGTTTGTATGACAATGATGTAAATGTTCTTCTTTTTTTCTACTTTTACTTTTCAACTCTGTCTCCTAAAAATGACGCTACCCCAAAACTAAATTGCGTTCTCAATCACGTTTGAAAAGTATTTTCTCCCCTCTTACGTTTGTGTTTGACGCTAAATTGTGTTTTATATTGACAAACATCATATGTGTAATTAATGTCGCAATTAAAACGGGATCCACTTTTGCTCAGAGGATCTTTGTCTCCTTTAGTTGTCATTGTTTTATTTTAAACTAAATCACATCTATTAAAGAGTCTTTCAACAAGAGAAAAGCATCAAAAACCACCTGACCTTCACAATAAAGCTCAGCAGTCGTGTATCTGCGTGTTTACGTGTGCTTCAGCATCTGCGTGACAATAACTCATCAAAGTCGCTCTGACGGAGGGAAAGTTTGGCGTTTAAAGAAAAGCAGAAGTAGCTGACGATGTCGAGGCTTGACTGAGGGGATTTCCACTTCCAGAGCTCCTCACTGCCTCTTCATCTCAACACAGCTGCTTTCAACAAGCTGCAGCTTCCACACGTGGAGAGATGAACAATCCCCATGAGCCACTGGGATCCACGACGACCAGCGGCCTCCACGCAGGTGTTCACGGCGCCCGTAACCATCAGAGACGTTTAGGTTTAAGACGACGAGACGACGGCTGTGCTTCCATTTGTTGTCAAGATCATTTTAGGTCAACTTTTGAAAAGAACCTGGCACACGACTCAGTTTCAAGGCTCCACGTCGTCCATTCATTCCTGTTAATGAACATCATTCATACGTAATATCAGTAAATTCATAGATTCAAAGATCATTTTCTGTCATAATGCACCGGAATTTTCATTTTCAACACACGACTAACACACAACAACAAAAAAACAGTTGTGCTTTCCTGTCGTGCATTTTTAAATATAATAATATTTACGAAAGAAATACTAAATAATCAGCATTATAATCCTATACCAAAGGGTGTGATGCATTGCTCCATCATGCAAACCGCTACTTTACGAACGCCGTATTATTTCTGCTGGTGCAACTTTTTATAATGTCAGTAGAAATGTATTTAAAATTTGGCTACGTTTGAATTTACGACCCTGTGCTGCTTTCTAGAAAACCGTCACTTCCACCTGAGACGACAGAGACGGAGTTTCTTTACTTCCGGTCTCGAATCAACTTCCTGCAGCCGCACAGTCGCTGCATGTGAAGTCGCAGCCTCAGCCGCAGCCTCAGCCGCAGCCTCAGCCGCAGCCTCAGCCGCAGCCTCAGCCGCAGCCTCAGCCTCAGCTTCAGTTGCAGCCGCAGCCTCAGCTTCAGCCGCAGCCTCAGCTTCAGTTGCAGCCGCAGCCTCAGCTTCAGCCGCAGCCTCAGCTTCAGTTGCAGCCTCAGCCTCAGCTTCAGTTGCAGCCGCAGCCTCAGCTTCAGCCGCAGCCTCAGCCGCAGCCTCAGCCGCAGCCTCAGCCTCAGTTGCAGCCGCAGCCTCAGCTTCAGTTGCAGCCGCAGCCTCAGCTTCAGCCGCAGCCTCAGCTTCAGCCGCAGCCTCAGCCGCAGCTGCAGTCTCAGCCTCAGCTTCAGCCGCAGCCGCAGCCTCAGCTTCAGTTGCAGCCGCAGCCACAGCCTCAGTCTCAGCCTCAGCTTCAGTTGCAGCCGCAGCCGCAGCCTCAGTCTCAGCCTCAGCTTCAGTTGCAGCCGCAGCCGCAGCCACAGTCTCAGCCTCAGCTTCAGCCGCAGCCGCAGCCTCAGCTTCAGCCGCAGCCTCAGCTTAAGTTGCAGCCGCAGCTTCAGCCGCAGCCTCAGTTGCAGCCGCAGCCGCAGCTTCAGCTTCAGCCGCAGCTTCAGCCGCAGCTTCAGCCGCAGCCTCAGCCTCAGCCACAGCCTCAGCCGCAGCCGCAGCCTCAACCGCAGCTTCAGCCGCAGCTGCAGCCTCAGCTGCAGCCTCAGCTGCAGCACATGCAGCCACAGCCAAAGCCGCCAGTGAAATAACGACGGAGAGGAAGAATGGACCGCTTGTAAAAGTCGATGATTCACATACTTCGATTGTGTGACGCCCACTCCGCCTCACTAACTGCAGGTCGACTCACGAGGAGGACGATTGATGAGCGGACTCTGCTCCCTAATGCGCCGCCGCCGTGGTCTTCCCGTGAGGAAGAGCTCTGCGCGCCCAATCACGTCGACGCCACCGACAAAGGCTCGTCCTGCAGGACTGAGCGCTCGCTCATTAGCATCAAAACGCCCACTTTCACCTAAAACCCGTGCCAGAGGCCTGTCTGCTCGAATGCCTGTCTCCCCAGAGCCTCTGGATGTCTCGGGTCTGATTTACGGCCAGGCGTGACGGGCTAATGACGGGTTTCAGGCGCTGGAGCTGCGTTTACTGACTGGAAGAGCTGGTTTTCGTGGACGGAGCAGACGCTGCTCCCAGATCAGCTTCAAACCTCCACGGGGCGATGGACGCCGGTGGGAGGAAGAGCTGATCCTGAATCAGCACCCCGGAGGCAACCTACCCACTTACCCCCCTAGCACCACCACCACCACCTGGACGGGCCGCTGTGATTGGCTGAGAGGAGTTTGGGAGCTCCGGCAGTAAAAACGTTGGTTTTCTATGAATCACTGAAAGCTCTAATTAAGAGTAATGACGTCTGAGAGTCTGCAGGGAGATGATTGAGATAATTACACTTAATCACGGAGAGAACAACATTTAGGTAAACGCAGCGCTGCAGACTCACTGCTATTTTACACAACGGCTTCGTTTCCGTGTCAGTCAGTCGACAGAATCCGCTCCTTTAAACCACGAGGTCGACAGTTTGATCCCCGCAGCGGCGCACCAGGACGCCTTAATGGACGGAGATTAAAGATCAATAAATATCAGCGATGATAACTTTTTAAATCTCAACCGGACGTCAAAACTTAGACGTGAGAAACAAAGTCTGAACTGTTAAGAGATAAAACGTTGAGACTTATGAAAGCATCATAAACATGCTAATAATGCGTTGTGATCAAATTATAGAGCTGAATAATTATAGAGCACTAATAAACATTCATAATGTCCTATAACAATACTCACAACACATAATTGCTTTCATAATGACTAATACGGCCATCAGGTATCTTAATACTACATAATTGACTTCATAAATAATAGTAATCATGACATTTATTTTCAAGGAGTGTGCTTTAATTCATTCCATGAAGGTTAAACATGCAGCTACGGATACAATAGAGATATCTTCCGGTATTACCTATCATTTGAATGTTCAAGTTGTTGTTAATTAAAATGTTCAAGTACGTTCTGACCCGTTTAACATTTTGCGTTGTTCTGTCAGAGATTTAATATTTTTATCACTTCACTAAAGCAAACAATGATGACGTATAGTGATTTATAGTCACAGTATTATACTAGAATTCATAAATCAAGCGTTCTGATTGGTTTATAGCAGTAATATAATACACACATACCACTGCTGCTATAAAGCTGCTGCATGGAAACATTTCAGGTTAAGTTCTAAGGAGTAGATCGAGGAAAGAATATGGGAAGAGGAGGAGCAGCAACGTGGCAACGTCTGCAGAGCTGCAGCAGCCGGAGAGGCTGGAGCTCCTGCTCCACGCTCCAGCCTCTACTCTGTACCCTCCACTATGTCCACCCTCCACCCTCCACTATGTCCACCCTCCACTATGTCCACCCTCCACCATCTACCCTCCACTATGTCCACCCTCCACCCTCCACTATGTCCACCCTCCACCCTCCACTATGTCCACCCTCCACTATGTCCACCCTCCACCATCTACCCTCCACTATGTCCACCCTCCACTATGTACCCTCCACTATGTCCACCCTCCACCATCTACCCTCCACTATCCACTCTGTACCCTCTACCTTCTACCATCTACCCTCCACTATCTACCATCTACCCTCTACCATCTACCCTCCACCGTCTACAATCTATCATCTACCCTCTACTATCTACCCTCCACTATCCACTCTCTACCCTCTACTATCTACCGTCTACCCTCTAATATCCACTCTGTACCCTCCACTCTCCACTCTGCACCATCTACCCTCCATCGTCTACCCTCTATCATCTACCCTCTACTATCTACCCTCCACTAACCACTCTGTACCCTTTACTATCTACCATCTACCATCTACCCTCTACTATGTACCCTCCAATATCCACGCTGTACCATCTACCATCTACCCTCTACCATCTACCATCTACCATCTACCCTCTACCATCTACCATCTACCATCTACCCTCCACCCAGACTACAAACAGCTATTAAAGTTGAGCTGCTGACGCCGGGCAGTTTCTCAGTGTTTCAACATACACATGATGTAAATAAAGAGACACATAAATAAATCAACACAACGCTGTGTAGAAAAACAGGAATACGTTCACTGGGAGTGTCGGGAACCCTCTCGGTGTGTCCATTATGAACATGATCGTCTATTCATAAGAAACTATCTAAACTGTAATGAGTGTGTAACTGTCATATTGACACACACATGATGAGGAGCAATGCATCGACTCAATGATCAGCGACCCAACAACATTGATGCATTTACTGACGTCATTAAATAACCAATGAGCTGAGACAAAAGTAAATATATTTATATAAATATAATGTGCATAGTATCATGAAATATAAATACTCCAGTGAAGTAAAACCTATTACTGAGTAGTAACATTTGAATAAACTTTATTGGTGAATAACCAGTTTTGTTTCTGTTAAATTAATATCTGCCTCCTCTGAGGAGCTGAGAAAAGTGTGAATATTCATATATTTTGATCATTGCGATCACAGAAACAATTTAATAATCCACACATAACGAGATCACACAAATAATTATTTTTCATGATCTCGAGAGACGCATCATTTTCTGGTGATTATGACATAACAAGTTTATGATTTCCGATCAGTAGTTTTCTTCTAATGATCGGGAGGAGATGGATGTTGGAAGGTTTAAAAAAACAACTGTATAACAGCTCAGGAGATAATTCCTGGGAGAAAGAAGAAGAAAAAAAGGTGTGATGATGAGATCAAGAAATAATTGTCCTGTGATCATGAGAAGAAAAAGAAGAAAAGAAAACACATAATAATTACACCTGTGAAATTTTCTCTCTCGCTTCTGGAGGCAGGTGAAACACACACACACACACACACACACACACACACACACACACGACAATGTGGGCCGACCTGTCGTACAGGTGAGCATCAGCAGTCAGAAAACACAAAAACACAATTACAGGATGTGTGTAATACAAACAGCCGCCCCTCACACGGGACGCCGCTCTCGGACGGTAACGGCGACCGTCACCGACCAGCAGCTGCTGGCTCAAACCGCTGAGTCCTCACTTTCCTGCATGTTTTTATTTGAGGAAAACAAAGTAGAAAACAAAAAAAGCAGACGTTGAGTCTGAGCCCGCCGGCAGAATGATAATCTCCAGCCAAACGGACAAACTGTTTATTGACATTGCGCCCATAATGAGAGCTAATAATGATGATTGCACTTAATACTCTCTAATAGTGTTAACACAGAGTTAATGAGGAGCAGCAGACTAACGAGATGCTGCAGGACAACACAGAGTGGATGAATTATGAATGGAAATGAATAGAATCAGTGGATTCACTGGTTTAAAGATATACCCCAAAACAATCCGGCACTACGAACTGGATTTTGATGAAGAATAAGACGTACATGTGTTTTTACGAGTGTAGTTCAATGAAATTAAATTCCATTTAATATGCTTTATTGGCATAAACAGTATTGCCAAAGCATTACACAATACAACGACTGGTTAAGTGTTTACTTCTTGGTGTTTCAGATCCAAAAAGACAAGAATTTGCTTTAGATTCATAGTTTCTTTTTTATGGTAAAAACAGCGAATGTTGAATCTTAAAAAATCAGTGACGGTTTTCAGCTCAGATTTTAAATGAAGGTTCCTGGGGTCGGTGTGGAACCCGGATCTCTCGGCAGCCGGTTGGACCCCAGGCGACGGCTGACTGACAGGCGACGGGCCGCGGCTTTGTCGCCTTTGTTTACAGCATCGACAGGTTTGCGTGTTTGATGGAGGATTAGAGCTCATTAACCGGGAGCTTCTCACAGAACCACACACACACACGCACACACACACACACACACACACACACACACGCACACACACACACACACACGCACAAACACACACACACACGCACACACACACACACACACACACATACACACACACACACACACTCGTGTTCAGACTGATGTGCAAGTGTACGACGGAACATTGAAAAAGGTTTTTCTCCTCAACCTAAAGAAGTTTTTCACCTTCTTTTCCTCAAACTAAACGGAACATAATTTAGTTATTATAATTGAAGAAGACTTGAAACTAGAGATTGAGACATAAACTTATGTTTACAATGTTTACTGAGGGAATACATCAAGAGAAGTAGAGTCATTTATATAGACTTCTATACAACCAGAGGAGTTGCCCCCTGGTGATCCGGAGAGAGAATGCAGCTTTAACACATGAAGCATAGACTTCTATACAACCAGAGGAGTCGGCCCCTGGTGGTC
Organism: Taurulus bubalis; assembly: GCF_910589615.1. Lineage (NCBI taxonomy): Eukaryota > Metazoa > Chordata > Actinopteri > Perciformes > Cottidae > Taurulus > Taurulus bubalis. The sequence continues at coordinate 1,514,513 of NC_136601.1, read as the reverse complement.
AGGAGAGAGAATGCAGCTTTAATGTGTGAAGCTTAGACTTCTATACAACCAGAGGAGTCGCCCCCTGGTGGTCAGGAGAGAGAATGCAGGTGTAAGTCCAAGTTTGTGCTAAAAGACATTTCTGAATCATCAGGTTGCCGAGAATGGAATGTAAGGACGGACAGGATGATTTATTTATCTTAAATATTTTAGATCGTAGCATTAATACCTTGAAGGTATTCAGCCAGGAAATAATAATTCATGTTCTACTTCAGGTGCATCATCAGAAAAGGAGACAATACTTCACATCAGAGTGTGAGAAGCTCTGAAGTGTAAAATAAAAGTGAGTGAAAGCCGATTGAAGCTCCCGAGGGCGACGAGAAAACGACATGATTGGACAGCTTCCCAACTGGCATCCAGCTTCCTGGCAAAACCCCGCGGCGATCCGAGGGTGACGTCGTAGTAAAATATATAAAAGCTGCTGATCGGCCGGTCTGTCATTAATTCTCCTCTTGATACAAGTCAGCACAGGTGATCCCACACAGGTACGCTGCAGCTGCAGGCGGAGGCCGCGCTGCTCGGGGTCTCCTGCCGAGGCCGACTCACCGCGGGTTCTTTAATAGAGGGGAGGCGGGTTGGGTTCCCAGAAATGGAAAGTATTTAAGTTTTACATAAACAAACGGTCGCCGTCTTCACCTGAAACGCTCACCTGAGACACTCACCTGCGTGTCAGTCAACACATGGGAGGAGCCACACAACTTACGACACTTTAAGCCTCAGTATCTATTACAAGGAATTACCTTTTTTTTTAAATAACCACCAAAATGCACACAGGAAGCGTAATTTTCCATTCAAGATTACTTTTAAATAAAGATAAACCTGCTGGAGTATTTTCTACTTTTACTTTCCACATTCATCTGACAGTTTTAGTTACTTTACACACTAAGATTTTTGCACAAAAAACATATAAAACTGTTTCAAGTACAGTTGAAGAGATTCATTGATAAATCAATTAACAAATTAGTGGATTGACAACATTTTTTATTTTAAACTATTTTGATGATTTTGATTTTTTTCATGTAAAAACATTTGATGTTCCAGATTTAATATACATATTTGATGCTTTTCTGACTAATAATTGTAATAATTTACATATTGTTTACTCATTTGTGATATTAGTACCTTTATGTGATGGATTATTTTTACGGTGTGGTATTAGTACTTTTAGTTAACAGGATTTGTGTTCAATGAGGTATTAATATGTTCATTGTAATAGAGTATTTTAACTGTGTGGTACTAGACATATTAGTGTAAAATAGTATTTGTACAGTTGGGAATAGTATTAGTACTTTTTGAGTGTTTAGAATATGATATGTGTACTTTTACTGTCGTAAGGGATCTGAATACTTTTCCAGATCTTGTCGGGTAACTTTAGGAAAGAGAGAGGAACACTGGGGGGATTATAAGTATTTCAGATGTGTTTCACAACACTGGTGAAGCTGTTCTAACCCAGCAGCACTTGAACGCAGCATCAGATCAAACCAACTTCTGTCTGATGAGCTCTGACTTCCTGGAACACGGGCGGCTGGAGGTGTTAGACAAAAGGTGGAGGTATGAGCTGGGGGGAGGCTTCTGGTATGTGTCATGTGAGCCGTTGCCTTAGAGCCGACACTTGTTTCACAACACACACACATAATTGCAGCGTTATGCAGATGTGGAGGGCGTTTTAACGTTTCTTCTTTCCTCGCAGCTGGAGTTCCTCTTAAACAAACGTCTCATTACGACGAGCAGACGGCTGAAAATTAGGCCTTTCAACTCACTCGTCATCTCTGAAGAAGAGCCGAGCTCATTGTTACCGCCGGGTCTGTTGATGACGAAAGAAGGAGAGAAGGGAGGGAGGGAGGAAGGAGAGAAGGAAAGAAGGAAGGTCAGCAGTTCTGTTGTTGGCTGTCATTTATTTTTGTAACGTGCAAAACTGCAATGAAAAAACATTCAAACAAAACAAATGAGCGTAGAAGAAAAAGTGACGGAGGTGAAACTAAACCAAGCAGCAATTCTCTCTCCTGACCACCAGGGGGCGACTCCTCTGGCTGTATAGAAGTCTATGCTTCATGTGTTAAAGCTGCATTCTCTCTCCTGACCACTAGGGCGCTACTCCTCTGGTTGTATAGAAGTCTATGCCTTATGTGTTAAAGCTTCATTCTCTCTGTTGGAGGCGGCGACTCTGGTTGTATAGAAGTCTATCGAAAATGACTCTACTTGTCTCTTGTTTTATTCCCTCAGTAAACATTGTAAACATGAGAACAAAAGCTTAGTTCGGATCACTTCCTGTCTCATGACAGAATGAACCCGCTAGCTCAGTAGCATGTCATTCCAGCGCTTTCATGCTACACTGGTTACAGCAGCGGCGGAGGTTAGCAGAAGGCTAAGCTAAACTATTAGCAACATATTTCTCTCTATCTCATGGTAGCTCAAGTCACAGTTAATCATTTCAAAACGGCTGCAAAAGTATTTATAATATTTATTTATAATATACATGTCTGCACTTCTTTGTGCAGTGATTTCTCTCCATTGCAGAAGTTTCACAAACTGGAACAAAAGCTCTAAAAAGGAACAAGTCGCTGCCGCGGAGGCGACAAAACATGTCACTGTTTACATTGCCACTGCCAATTAACCCCCTCCACCCATTCTTCTTGTAAAATGATGAATTTTATTCAAATTAGCTCTTTTCTGCTCGTTAGCACACCTGTGCTCTCCTACACCTAATTAAAAGCCAAATCCTGCAATTTTCTGCATCCGCCGACGGTGGCTCTGTTGCCAAATATTGAGCAAGGTAGCACTGTGCTAATTAATGTTAGGGGGTGGGGGGGCGACACCGGCTCATTTACATAAACCTGCAGGAGCAACAACAGGACCTCGTGTTGTGTAGCTGAGGCTCTCGAGCGTCCTCCACCTGGTATAGGTTCAGCGGGAGGGATTATGTATTCCATTTTAACCCCAGAAACAGTGTGTTAGTGTTAAGATCGGTGGAAGGAGGAGAAAAGTAAAAAAAAGAGGATTCCTGCAGGTTTGTAAAGGTGAAGGTAAAGGTAAAGGTGTTCATATTTCTTCCCCCAAAATGAACGTGTAAATAACGTTGGATTCCATCGATGTCAGCTGGGTGCTAATCACACGAGAAAAAGGAAATTGGAATATGGTGTCCATTGGGTCCATTGGCGTCCATTTGCGTCCATTTACGTCTATTGCCGTCTATTGCCATCTATTGCCGTCTATTGCCGTCTATTGCCGCCCATTGGTGTCCATCGACGTCCATCTACGTCCATTTACGTCTATTGTCGCTCATTGGCGTCCATTGGCATGGACCTCCTCATCCTCCTCCTTTCTTCTTCTTCTTCTTCTTCTTCTTCTTCTTCTTCTTCTTCTTCTTCTTCTTCGTTGGTATAGGTTCAGCAGGAGGGATTCTATATTCTATTTTAACACCAGAATCAATGTGT
>NC_136601.1:1381040-1506040 GCF_910589615.1 Taurulus bubalis | reverse complement strand
AGTAGTAGTAGTAGTATAGTAGTAGTATAGTAGTAGTAGTAGTAGTAGTAGTATAGTAGTAGTATAGTAGTAACTGACACGCCTTCACGTCTAAAACGACTCTAATGACTGAATGACCTTTCCTCATGTTTTAAACAGACTGCATTCATTTAATGGACTCTTTCCTCTCAATGCAGCTTTACATGTGATTTAATGGACTCTTTCCTCTCAATGCAGCTTTACATGTGATTTAATGGACTCTTTCCTCTCAATGCAGCTTTACATGTGATTTAATGGACTCTTTCCTCTCAATGCAGCTTTACATGTGATCGTCTAACCGACTCTGCCCCCAGGCTTCCCAGCCGCAGTAAAGACATTAGCTAGTGAGCTCAGCTAATTTGTTTAAAAAGGTACAAGCAGGTTAAAGGAGGCCTCGTTACCCGGCTCTGTCTTTTCAGACAGTGAAAGCGAGCCTCCTCCCCCTCCTCCCTCCTCCCTCCTTCTCCCTCCTTGTTTAGCTGCAGCCATGCATGCTTAAGACCGGGGCGGGAGGACGCCACATCCTGCAAATTAGGCCGGCTGATTTCCCTCCCGGGGTTTGCACAGAGAGGACCTCGCGGCTCACCGCCAGCCCCCTGAACAACCGAGGCCGGCCGGCGTCACAGTGGCTGAGCGAACATGGCCGCCTGCGATTCAAAGCGCTGCAGCCCATGTTTTTTCAGGCACGGATTACCCAAATGTCCGCTGCACGGTCGGTTTGTCCGGTTGCCAGCTGAGGAGGCGAGGGACGAGCGAAGGTTTATGACCTGAAGTCTGAAGTCTGAGGGAGGAACACGACAGATTCAGAAGAATCTGGATTTCACTGCCGACAACGCAGTAGAAAGACAAGGGTGGAATGTCTCTAAATACACATGACTGGAGTAGGCCTCATGTACTTATATATACTATATACTAATGCTTTATGTGTACACATACATATATTAAGGTACACTCTTAGAAATAAGGGTTCTAATCAGGTTCTCCCTTTTCTGTTTGCTGTTGCCTTCAATTGAACTTTCTTACACTGCAACTTTTATTCTATTGTTTTGCTTTTTAATGTTTTACTGGATTGCTCTTAATTATTTTTAAATCTTCTTTTCTTCTCCATTATATTTTAATGGTTTTATGTGAAGCACTTTGAATTGCCTGGTTTGCTAGACAAATAAACTTTCCTTGAAGGCTGAAACTACCATTTCTACCATTGAAACTACCAAACAGAACCATTTGCCATTATTTTTGAGGGCGTGGCAGAAAAAAACATACTAATCTGGATCCTCGTAGACCAGCTGCTATAATACAACAACAAAGGGATCTGTATCTGTTAGCATGGATCCTCAATGATCATCCGTTACTATCAACGGCAACGTTGCATATTTATTAAATATCTTCGTCAGCTGTGAAATCTTCACCTTCCCACAGCAGATCCACTGATTTGTCTCTGAGGTCAGTGATGACTCTGTCTTCGGCTAAGCCCCGCCCCCTCACTGCTACCATGGAACCCACACTTCCACTAACTGCACTTCCTGAAGAGATATTACAACCCCTGTTGAGAGGCAATGCAACATGCTGGCTGGCAGAGCCTCCCCTCCCCCTCCCCCTCCCTCCCTCCATGTAAATGAGGGGAGCTGATTGGAACAAGCAGGGTAATCATGGCATACGTGTTTTACATGAAGTGCAATGAGCCAGTAAACTGCTTTGGGTTTGTCTCTCTGTTGTTGTGTGCGTGCAGAGACAAACATGTCTGATAATGACTGTGTTTGCTTTGTTCTCCGCCAGAGCAAATGCTCTTGCTCACGTTATCGGACTCGTAACGTGCTGGTGATACTGACGCTGAAACAAGCTCTTCTTCTTCTTCTTCTGCTCCTTTTTTTTTCTCGTCATATTGTTGCAAATCCTTCGTCTGACTTTCAAGCTGCTCCCCTGCTGCTCTGCTTGTTTTTCACCATGAAGAATAATTCACATGTTATTTGCTGTACGTGTCAGCGCTGAGCTCCTGTGCTTACTGTACACTTCTCTCCTGTATAATGAGGAGTATTATGTTCTGCTCACTTTCAGTTCGTGGAAACACAGGAAAAAAGACCTGTTTGTTTGTTTCCAACCCATCTGCTGTGTTTCTTCTTTTTAGTCGGTACAAATATCATTATTATCATCATTATTGATAGAAATAATGGATTTAGCTCAACTGCAATAAATCAGAGATATGCTAAGAACAGTGAAACATTATTATTTGATAAAAACATTTTATTACACAGCTGTCTGCTGTCTGCGGCTGAACAGGTAAAAACTGTGGGTTCATCAGAGATTGCTTAAGTGAAAACCAAACCAAAAGCTAAAGAGCCGAATGCTGTGGTCACATAAACATCCCAGGAAACTAAAGTTCATGACCTCACCAGGAGGCCGTGTTCTCTGTATCCAACAGGCCACATGTTGACTGCTTTACTGCAGTTGCATGAACCCAAAATAAATTGCAATAAACGGATGACAAGAACGCGGAAATAACTTCTCAATGATGCTGATTTGTAAAAAGACTGAATTCATGTTTTGTCAGTTTTCTCCTTAAGACAACAAGCAAACAACTTTTAAAACGCTTGTTTTCTGAATGGAGCTTTTCTCACATTGTAGTTGCTCCATCAACACTCAAAATAACGTCATGTAGGCGTTAACACGGCAGCGTGGTTATTGTTTGTACCATATGGTTCATACACATATATTTAGACACATAGTTTTGTCTGGTCTCTACTAATATGAGGTATCGTAGAGTTCTGGGTAAACATGATGATTTTTATACATTTTTCGTTCGTTGGTGTCCGTTCGCAAATGGTGTCCATTCTGGTCCATTGGTGTCCATTGGCATCCATTTACATCCATTTACGTCCATTGCCGTTTATTTAACTCCATTTACGTCCATTGCCGTCCACCGGCGTTCATTGGCGTCTATTGCCGTCCATTGGTGTCCATTGGTGTCCATTGGTGTCCATATACATCCATTGGTGTCCATTGGTGTCCATTGGTGTCCATATACATCCATTGGTGTCCATTGGTGTCCATATACATCCATTGGTGTCCATTGGCGTCGATTGGCGTCCAATGGTGTCCATTGCCGTCCATTCGCATCATTGCCGTCTTTGCGTTGACTCTGTATGTAACGTCGTCACACGAACAATGTGCTTTGCATTTTTGCAACAGCACAAGGCGCTAGAGACGAGACGATCCTCTGTGGGTTTCTGAACACGAGCGGCACCTCTCACGCTCGTCATGTAATCGTTCATTTAATTGTTTGTACAAAGTGTACTCCTGAAGACAATCTGCTTGAGCAGCGTCTGCTCTGCTCAGCTCTCTCCTCACACCGTTTAATAATAGTTCACATTTGGAGAGAACTGCACACAGAGAGTCTCTGAAGGAAACACAAAAACTGACTGGGCTGTTGGTACAGAAACCTCTTGCCAGCAGCGAGACAGTCGGTGTGAGTTTAAAGCGTTGGTTTAAAAGTTGTAATCGTAAGCATATGCACCGCAATCTGTTCTGTTATTTATTGGTGCGCTAATCACCGAGCACACCAACATTTCTCTGCCTTCTCTCTCCGCCTGGAACGAGGAGCTGGTACTGATCTGGAAGGATTTCACAAGTAATACTTCATAGGCTAATCTCACTCCATGACTCTAATTAACGCATCATTAAAAGCATAATTCAGATAATTATAATTTCTCACTTTTTAAATGAGGAGACGGGGAAGAGAGGGGAAGGGTGTCTGAGGAGCCAATTTAGCGAGCGAAACAGATTCTGAGGCGAGCGGGTGGGTGGAGAGAGAGAGAGAGAGAGAGAGAGGGAGAGAGAGAGGGAGGGAGGGAGGAAGAGAGAGAGAGAGGGAGAGAGAGGGAGAGAGAGAGAGAGAGAGAGAATGGAGCTCCACACAAAAACGCTGCAGCCGTTAAAAGTGTGTGAGAAGTGAGGCTGGAGATCACATCACAACGAGGCTCCGAGGATCTGGATCTCCGCCCAACATTCACCTCAGAAAACACAATTTGACCTTCCACCATATTGATATTTATACATTTTACAAGCTGATGCCAGTGTTTTTAGACTGAATATGTTTTAAACATCTCCCGGTAAAGTGAAGAAGGCCAGAGATGCTGGAGGACACCTGTCCCGACTACACGGTATAGATTGATGCACGGAATAGAGAGCTGCCAGTTTCTTCGACCAGATCACTAGAGAGAGGAAGAAAGCTCTGTATTTATATTTTCACTTTCACAGCATAAGAGACGTTTAGCCTGTGCTTGCTTTCTGGGAAAGTGTTTGAAATGTTCCTGATGTTTTAATGAAAACAGTCTCAAACTAATGTCTCGTCAAAAACTCATCCAAACTATCTTGGTTTGTCTTTCCACTTCCAACAATCACCAGCTCTGGTTTGGTTGATGTGAAGCCGAAGACCCCTCAAAACCCCTTTTCCTTTAGAAGCGGCTCTCCTCTTGCGATCTCTCCTCTAGAGATCTTTAGAAAAGTATAAAAGTTCAAATATTCTTTACTTTTCAGCGGCAGCGTGCTCACACCGCTCTTCTTGACCGAGGCAGCCTATTGAATCAAGCAAGAGCTTTACTACTTGACCCCTGACTTCCTGTATTGATGCCGGTAGATGTGGAAGAAGGTAGACGACAGGTAGATATCAGGCGTCTGTGTGTACAAGAGACTTATTTGCATGTGATGGCATTGGTATTGATGTTATCAATACCAATGGTATTGGTCCCCCGACTCCACCGGCTCATCAGCGCTTTCGTCCAACTCGCTTTTACAGGAGCTGTTTTTGAATCTGATCGGGGAAAACAAACTAAAATAGGGCTTCATTTCTCCCATAAACATTATGTTATATATATTTTTTATTATTAATTCCACATTTGAAATTGTCTTAAATTTTGAATCTTCAAATGTTTATTTAAAATGTATACTTTTTTTGTTACATTTTAATTTTAATTTTTTTGTAATTTTTTATTTTAGATTTGTGTTATTCTTTTAAATGTATCCTTTTTTTATTCCATAAAAAAGTTGAATGTTAAAATGTAAAAAAAAAAAAAATTGACGTTTTTTTAACTGATTTTAAAAAAAAAACCAAGGACTCGAAGGATCCTCAACATTCGATGACGAAGCATCCTTTTCCCTCTCTCCTGTTTTTAAGGAGCGTCTGTTTTCATCACCTGCTCTGAAACAAGGAAACTTAATGAGGACGTTCATAAGGAGCTGATGAATTCACACTCTGTGTGTGTGTGTGTGTGTGTGTGTGTGTGTGTGTGTGTGTGTGTGTGTGTGTGTGTGTCTGTGCGTGTAGATTTCAGGTGTGTGATGTCATCAGAAAGGCAAATGTTCCTGGCGAGTGTCCAAATCAATTATTCCACCTTCCAACACACCCGGCTCTCTCATCAGAGGTGTGAAGGAGGTAAGCGTCTCTCTCTCTCTCTCATATTTCACACATTGTTGTGTTTGTAAACCTGACATTTGTGAGCTGCACTTTAAAAAAAAGAAAGTCTGAGTATCAACCCCTTTCGAGGCCCTCTCCTTGAAATTTGCATACCCAAACTAATCTCCGTATCTCTGCAACCACTAGGGCTATTTTAATAATTGTGTTATAATAAAAAGGTACACATGTGAGATGTTGTTCAGATGTGTAAATATCAGTCTATATGTTACTGGTTAAGAGTAAATGAAGATGACACACAGAAAAAAATTAAAAGGTTTCAGATCCGCCTATAAAAAAAATCACTTTCAGGATGATTATTTCTTTGAAATGATGCAGCTGTAAGGTCCAACTCTAACCCAAATCATACAAAATATGTGAACATTCTCTAACCCAAATCATAGTTCAATATGTGAACATTCTCTAACCCAAATCATAGCTCAATATGTGAACATTCTCTAACCCAAATCATAGCTCAATGTGAACATTCTCTAACCCAAATCATAGCTCAATGTGAACATTCTCTAACCCAAATCATAGCTCAATATGTGAACATTCTCTAACCCAAATCATAACTCAATATGTGAACATTCTCTAACCCAAATCATAACTCAATATGTGAACATTCTCTAACCCAAATCATAGCTTAATATGTGAACATTCTCTAACCCAAATCATAGCTTAATATGTGAACATTCTCTCTGCAAAGGTTGACTTTGATAAAGTGAAGCGGAACAAAGTCAGAGAGGGTTTAGAACAGAGGTCATTTTGGCGAGGACTCAATAATATATATTGTAAATATATTTAAAAATCACCTTTGATTTAATTATAAATAAATACATAATAATTGAATATAAAATATAAAAATATATAAAAATAACAATTAAATAATATATATATATATATATATATATATATATCATTTTATTATAATTTGATATTTAATAATAATTCATTATAATGTATTCATGAATAAATACAAATCAAATGTTTCAGCGGCAGAAAGAGTCGCAACACTTAAAGCATGTTTAACTGGTGAACAGACCGGAAGTGGACATTCATGGGACTCTTCTTCTTCTTCTTCTTCTTCTTCTTCTTCTTCTTCTTCTTCTTCTTCTTCTTCTTCTTCTCCAGAGGATTTCATTCTCTCTAATGGAGAACAAACGTCTACAAAGCTTATGAGTCACACGCTGCAGATTGAAAAGTATATTAGCTTCATTATCATAACATCACTTATGAGGCAGATAAAAGCTCCAAAAGTCTGTTTCTCTTTGCTTGTGAATCAGTGCTGAAGGTTCAAACGATCTCCCTCCGACACGAATAATAATACAGGTGATAAAATATCCACAAACCCTCCCAAAACACAAGAGGTTTACACGGCAAATGAAACGAGGTGAACCGCGTCGTCCTCGTTACGAGCTTTCGGGATTGTTTGTTCTTCTCACCTCGGAGAGACGGAGGTGTCAGCTCCGTCGCCTCAGGTGTAGAGACGATGTCACCTTCCGTCCTCGGCCTTTTCCTCCATCTTTGTTTTTTTCCTCCTCTCAGGTTAAGAAAAGGTGTTTGGTTTAATTGAAGAATTTGTTATGAGAAGATTTTAATTGTTTCTCATCAGGAGAGAAACACCTCAGGCAAACAAAAGTAGATTTACAAGCACTGATTTATCTAGAGATTTTAGTCTATTTTCACTGTGGAAAGAAAATATTTATTTTACTTCTTTGTCTGTTTGCGTCTGTAGATTTCTGCTAAATTCACCAAAAGTTACCGTTACATAATGCCTTATTGGCATATTTAAACATAACACTTCATACAACTTGTAACACAATAAATCCTCGTCTTAATGTCAGTGATGAAGAGGTGAAGCTTCATGGTGATATCTAAACTCGTTTAGCCCCAGAAAGCCTCAGCCATTTTTCTCAAAAGTTCCGAATGGTTTTCATCCCCATACTAAACACAGAATATCTCCTCAACCACAAGGGCTATTTGAATAACTTCAAAAGGAATAACATACAGAAACCACTTGTGAGACTAGTTAAGAGATTCACTTAGCAGTATATGTGTTACTGGTTTATACGTTGATGATAGAACACAGGAAAGAAAGAAAACTTCTGAAAAAAGGATGTATTTCCTCTTTTTAATTATGCAAATCATCGCTTTTTTTCTACTATAAAATAGCACTATGTGTTCACAATACCTCTGAAAAGTTTGACTTTGATTAAGTAAAGTAAAATATTTTTAGTTATACAAAGTTTTAGTGCAGATTTCGTGAACCGTAGGTTTAGGTCCGCTGAAAGCAAAAATGTTCTAACTTTCTTCCTGGACCTTGAATGCCTCTGGTTCCACAACAGAGGGGCTCTGCTCAAGCAGATGCACCAAAACATACCAAGCAGGTATCGTTTATCCATAAGTAAGTACAATGCATACCAACTATCGTTTATCATAGGTAAGTCATATTTCAGTTTTTGGGCTGGAATGTGGTTGATATCTTGCTGAGGTTTGTCTGACAGTGGTCTGACAAACCTCATTTATATAACTTTACTTTTTCATTCCTACATATATTCTGAGGGTTTATGCAGAGGGCTTTGTTCACAAAGCATTCATAACTTCAGTTATACACATTTATTAATAAAATAATGGAGTTTTTTTCTTTTCAATGGCTGTTGGCTTTTTCCAATGTTCACATTTAATAAACAAGTATAAGATATAGGATAATGCCTCATTTGCACATGTAAACATAAACCTTCAGAACACCTTGAATACAAACAACAGTTGTCTGATAAGTGATCGACTGTTAGAACAACATGTCCTTCATCACATCCCTCCGAACTCTGGACCCGCTGCTGAGAAGAAGAACATTCAAAACATGAAAATCAAAGCAATTAATCATATTTAATTTCCAGATCTTGTACTTTATGGATCTGGAGAGAATATTTTCTCAACTGCAGTTTATGGAGCTCCACAGCAGCTCCTAGAAGGTGTTGAGTCTTATTTTTGGTCGAGTCCTTTTTGAACGAACAGGAAATGGAAGGACTGGAGCAAAGGCAGCAGAATGCTTCTTCCAGCAGCTCCAGAGTTCCTGCGTTTGGCTGCTGAAGGCTGGAGCTGCAGATGGCCGCCTCGTGCCCGTCCCAATCTTTATTTATTTTATTACAAAACAAGATGTCTGGACCGGCTCCCGCTCGCCAACGACCGGCTGCAAACACAATGACGAACGTCCAGTCTCTTCTTCTTCTTTTTCTTCTTCTTCTTCTTCTTCTTCTTCTTCTTCTTCTTCTTCTTCTTCTTCTTCTTCTTCTTCACCTGCTGCAGAAGTCTGAACCTCTCTGACGGAGAGTCTTATTCATCTCCTAAAAATAGATGCATGGAAGCACAGGAAGCTCATAAATATGTCCGTTGGGGTTTTTTAAGTCGATGAATCAGTGAATGAACTCCGGCTGGTTTTACGCTCGTCATTCCTGCATCTTTTAGCAGAAAATAGACACCGGGAGGGAAAACTTTAGCTTCATTTTAAGTTTTCCTCGCACCAGTTTCCTCTCCATTTCCTCCTCCAAGTATCTTCTCAAAAGCACAATTATCCGTCATAATTTCGTGCCATTAATCGTGTCATCAGCGTAGGTGTTTTTTCTGTTTTTTCCAGTAATTTGTATTATTATTTTCTGAATACATTCCTGGAGCGGCTCGCCTCCATTGTTCTCCAGCGTTTGGAGGGATCCGCTGTGCTTCCCCCTCCTCTCATGGTGGGTGTCTGAGGCCTGACCCAAACAGACGACGGCGCCGAGAGCCCAGCTTCCTCCCAGATGATGTGGTCGCAACGTGGGAAGCGGCCGAGGCCGAAAGGATGGCGGGCGGACGGTGGGAGTTTGGCCCGGCTCGGCCCGGCTCGGCCCTGACGATGCCGCGTGGGCGTCGGCCTGGATTTGGGCTTCCTGACAGAGCGGACACGGCGGAGGTTTGACGGACGGATCAGAGGGGGGTCGGAGGTCGCTGTGGGACGGGGGCTGGTTTCTGGGACCAGGCATCTGTGTGGGCATCCGGCCCGACCAGTGAGGTTCTCCGTGGATGAACTGGTTTCAGGGTTTCGGTCTCTCAGCCCGGTGAACTTCAGCTCTTCTGTGTTGGACTGTGATATTTTCATCCAACAAAAAAATCCTGTAGCCCTTTAAGCCCTAACCCTAACCCCTAATCCTAGTTGTTATTTGAGTTGTGTTTAGTGGTTGTACATGGGGAATATATATATATATATATATATATATATATATATATATATATATATATATATATATATATATATATATATACATATATATTATTGTAGCCCTGATCTTTATGTTTAATTTGATACCCATGTTTTTGGAGGGATTTATACCATGTATTTTTCTTGATTTGAACCATGTGACAGCTAAATACAGAATACCATCACTAAACTGCAGGTGGTTCTCCAAAATGTGATTTTATTTTTAGAGTTTAAAGTAGTGAGTATGAGGTTCCTCATAAAGGAACTTCATAAACGTCAGTTCATCTGTAAAAGACCAAAATCACTTAATCTGAACAGTGTCATACATTCTGTGTTTGATCTCTTCGTTTAAATCGATGGAGAGGTTTGTAGGATTTACCTTTTGGTTCATGTGGTATGAATGAAAGGTAGCTACGGTAAAGGTGTTGAAGGAACCTCCAGCTAAAGTGAAACACGGGTCCACCTTCAGGAGCCAGAGAGAATGTTGATGACACAATTTCATCTTTCATTCCAGAGATATGTACTTCTGTTTTTGCACAATTAGACAGATGCTTGAACTCAAGAACTGATAAATTGCTGCACGCCGTCCTTGAAGTCATTACAAAGTGAAACACATCTTCATCTGAGGACAATAACATTGCTGTGTGGTCATTTAATTAAACACATTCATTTAGAATCATAGACTGACGTCGATCCTAAAACCAGATCTGGACACAGGGACCCTTCAGGTCCCGAGGCTTCACACTTGTTGCGTCCGGTCGGTTGACGAATGATCACAAAGTCTTTGACTGTGCGATCATCGGGATGTTGACGAAACAACAAGTTGAGTTCTGCGAAGAGGAATCAAACATAAACACTCGTGAAGTATAGAACGGAGTTCTGGCGCCGGCGGGAGTTGGTCAGCAGCCCAGTTGGCCGTCGCCTTCGTACCGCTCCATTAGTCCTGCAGGAGGGAGAAGAACATATGGAGAGAGAAACACACCGGGGACGCCTTCACACGAGTAGACCTTCACATGCTTCATGTTGAAGAGGAAGATAGTATATGTATCAACAGGGTGTACTTATAACACTAAAGTACACAGACAGTACACAGAAAGAGAAAGAAGTCGTTGGCGTTACGTTCCACCTTCTTCAAAGCAGGGGGTGCTTTAGGGCGGGGCTACAAGGTGATTGACAGGCCAACAGCAGAGACGTATACGCGTCTCTAAGCCACTCCTCCTCAGTCCAGATATGGTCACTTCCTGTTCACTGGTTGCAAAAAAATATGATGGCGACGGCCGCAATCCAAGGTGGCACAAACCAAGATGGCACAAACCAAGATGGCGCAAACCAAGATGGCGCAAACCAAGGTGGCGCAAACCAAGATGGCACAAACCAAGATGGCGCAAACCAAGGTGGCGCAAACCAAGATGGCACAAACCAAGATGGCACAAACCAAGATGGCGCAAACCAAGGTGGCGCAAACCAAGATGGCACAAACCAAGATGGTGCAAACCAAGATGGCGCAAACCAAGATGGCGCAATCCAAGGTGGCGCAAACCAAGATGGCGCAATCCAAGGTGGCGCAAACCAAGATGGTGCAATCCAAGATGGCGCAAACCAAGATGGCGCAATCCAAGGTGGCGCAAACCAAGATGGTGCAATCCAAGGTGGCGCAAACCAAGATGGCGCAATCCAAGGTGGCGCAAACCAAGATGCCGCAAACTAAGATGACGCAAATCAAGATGGCGTTTGTTCACAAACCAGATTTATGTTGTTTTTTTCATGGCTTTTCTTTGTTTGTAACTGAAGTGGATACTATAAAGATTGTATAAATGCTAAGCTTTTCTAAATGATAAACAACGTGTTTTTAAATTAAAACCCTGCTGAACACCAATAAACACCTGCGGTGTTGAACATATACATGAATATGTCGCCTGCTGCAGCTCCAGAGCTCCACGCCACCATGAAAAAAATGCTCCTCTGCTCGGTCACATGACCAACACCTCGTCAGTCTGCTCTTTTGCCGTGTTCCCGGGGAACATAATATATCATAACATACATATTAGACAGTTACAGTTTACAGATCCCGACACCAGACGCCGCCCGTCGCTCATAAACTGCAATCATCAATTCTCCTTTTTGTTTGATTTACTGCCGTCAGAGCGAGCTGACCGCAACCGAGACACGAAGAGACAGAGATCTTTATCTCTGGCCCGTCAGATGATTCATGGAGAGCCGCAGGGAAGTGGAGCCCTGCAGACAGGAAGCTCACGTCTCTCGACTGGCGGCGGGAAACTCTCTCTGCCCGTCAGCGCTGGAGCTTTTAAAATAGAAAGAGCGAAGCTTCATTTGCAGTCTGAGGTCCGTGTGGAGTAAACAGCCTTTGATTTTTTGGCAGGTGTTAATTTTTCTCCCATCAGGGGAAACCTGCAGGCACGCAAACACATTTTCACATTTTATGTCAAATTCTTAATTATGGATCCTAATTATGTTTTCTTTTTTTTCATCTGAGTGTTACGAAGCGATAGCAGGAAAGTTTATTGGGTTTGCACGATGTCGCCTGAATATTTACAAACCTCGGAGATGATGGGAGAACACTGCGGGGAACTATGATGAAGACGCCTTCAGGCGTCAACTGTAGCGTCAGACCTGTAAATCTGATCCGTCTGTCAGAAGAATACAACACGTATGACACACGTTAACCTGGAAAAGACCCAAATGCTGCTGCAATCAGAGAGACAGTCAATATATCAGAGGATCAATAATGAAACTAACATCAAGTTCAACAGGATTCGTCATTTCATTTTTCTTCTTTTTCAGATGTAAATGAAACATTTAGTATGTCAAAATGATACTGTTTCTATCTCTTTTAAAATAGTTATCATTGAAGGCCAGAAGAAGAACATCAGTGGTAGTGTATGTATACATATATTTGAGTATATACATATACATACAGTATGCATACATATAGCCAATATACACCGAATTTTGCAAAGAGGAGGTTTTGTACTTTGGCCATCGATGTTATGTAAATACTAAACAAGTGAAATGAGCCTCAGTTGCTAATTAGCGTTCATCAGTAACTAAGTCATGTGACGAAAAAGTGGAATTATCTGCTCGCATAAATGATGACATTGTAAAGAATATGTCTGTTAAATGAACTCGGCCACCGTGGCGTCGGCATCGGGCTCGAGGGTGAATCCTTGAGAGTCTCTGTGTGGAGCAGGACTCCTTCTTGACTCCTTTGTTTTGGTGCCGGAGAGAGAGAGAGAGAGAGAGAGAGAGAGAAGAAGAGAAGCGAAATGAGCGTTTAGCCACTGGTGTGAATTGCCTGTCGCACCAGACAGATTTCCTGATCCCATAATGGCTCCAGCTCGTTTCCTGGTGCAGATTCTCGGGCTCGTGTCGGCTGCACATGCTCCGGCGGCCTAATGAGGCGGCATTAGCAGCGGAGACGCGTAATTAGAGCCAACGTCAGCGCGAGGACAGATGGCACGCTAAGACAAGCCTCTCCACTTCACCTTGTGTGTGTGTGTGTGTGTGTGTGTGTGTGTGTGTGTGTGTGTGTGTGAGTGAGTGAGTGTGTGTCCTGACAGAAGAGAGAGGGGAAGGCAAAATGTGTCAGAAGAGAGAAAAGAAAGACAGAGGAGAATTAAAAATGTGTGGGAAGAAGAGAGAACAAAACAGAGAAGAGGAAGAGGATGCAAGCAGAGAGGAGGCCAATATACTGATATATATATATATATATATATATATATATATATATATATATATATATATACACATACACACACACACACACACACACACACACACACACACACACACACACACACACACACATATATACATATGCTACAATAAAACTGCCATTTAAAAAATGGTAGAAAATGTGTGATCTGATCTGCAATGATCTTGGGATCTTGGGATTTATCAATCCGCTGCATGTCCTTTTGTCAGCGCCACCGCTACGCTATGTGCTGCTATGCTAGATGCTGCTACGCTACGTGCTGCTAGGCTACGTACTGCTAGGCTACATACTGCTAGGCTACGTACTGCTTTCCTAGATGCTACTACGGTTTGTGCTGCTACGCTATGTGCTGCTATGCTAGATGCTGCTACGGTACGTGCTGCTACGCTATGTGCTGCTATGCTAGATGCTGCTACGCTACTTGCTGCTACACTATGTGCTGCTATGCTAGATGCTGCTACGCTACATGCTTCTACGCTATGTGTTGCTATGCTAGATGCTGCTACGGTACGTGCCGATACGTGCTACTATGCTACATGCCTATATATACACATATTTTTGTGGGTTATATCAGCGCCAGAAGGTCAGTGAGTTGGTTCTGTAGGATGAGGCCCTCCATGTGGAACCGGAGACCAAAGGACCAGCTGCATGCTGTTGTTTCAGTCAACCAGACTATTGTCTCTCGTTGTTAACACTCACGAGCTTCAGACCGGATAGTTCCAACACCAAACCAGCCGAGACTGTAATGTGAGGCAGCACTTCGGATGTGACATCGTGCATGAAGGTGAGTCTGTTTGCTAAGAGAGTGACAATAAAGATGAAAGAACAAGAGTGGAAGATGAAGAACATTCGAAGAGAAGGAACGTGCACAAAACAAAGAAGGTAAAAAAAGGCTGAAAAATGATCAAAGAGAAAGAAAAACAAGAAAGAAAATACTTGCTGAAAGAAAATCTGTCAAATGCATTATGAGAAAGTCAATTAAAATAGAGAAAGGAGAGGAAAAGACAATGTTGGCAAGAAAGAAGGACAAAGAACGGACAGACAGGGACAATGTAAAAAAGAGAAAGATGAGGAACCAGCAAAAGAATAAAAAGGAGAAGGATTAAAGAGAAGGAAGCAGGGGAAGGAAGGGATGTTTTGAGGGGGTAGATAACGGATAACTAATAAAAAAAAAAGTGAAATGTTGGAGGAGCCAATGTGGGAATTGATCTGAGAAAAGAAAAAGAGATGTGAGAAAGGAGGAGAAGAAAATGATGAAAAAAAGATGCAGCACAAGAGGTTTCGGGAAAGAAAGATTCAAAAGAGGAGCGTTGGAAGGAAAAGAAGAAAGAGTGGAGGAAAGACAAAAGAAAACGGACAAAGACAAAGAAAGACAAGGAAAATGGGAAGAAATAAAGGAGAAGATAAATGTGTTGATCGTGAAAGGAAAAGAGGAAGCGCTGGAGAGAGAGATGGAGGGTGAGAGTGTGGAGGATGAAGGATAAAAATAGGATGAGAGGTGAGGAAGAAGAGAACGGGAGAGAGCATGTTGAAAGAGGAGGAAGATGGCACAAAACAAAAATAGACGGAGGAGATGAAAAAGAATTCAGAAATATGGATCGACTGAAAGAGAAAAATGAAGAGAATATGTTGACGAGGCAAAAAAGAGGAGAGAGAAAGTGAATGAAAACGCAAGAATGATGCAACAAAGAGACAAACAATCTTTGGATTTCTAACCACTTTTTTGTTTATATTGTGCATCTATATATCCATCCATCCATCCATCCATCCATCCATCCGTCCATCCGACAAAGCCATGATAGGAACCCATAAAATCAGTTTATACGCAGATGACACCCTTTTATTTAAACGCTATTTTCACGTCACAATAGCATCAGGCAACATTTAAATAACTAATTTCACATTAATAATTAGATTTAATAAAAACATTGTTATGGCCTTTGTTCAATTGAGTAAATGTGCTTCGTTACATTCCACCATGCTGGTTCAACACAAACATGTTTTACAGGAAAAATGTAATTAAATCAAACTACCCGGAGACCAAAGAGGGCTCACAACAAGAGACACGTTGTTTTGGACGAAGCCAGGCTAACAGTTTCCCCCTGCTTCCAGTCTTTATGCTAAGCTAAGCTAACCACGCCCTGAACCCAGCTCGACACACACAGACATACAAAATGTAATGAGTCAGAATTATTGATGCATTGGTAAAGATGGACCTCATTGTAATTACTTAACACACAATATTAACATACAATACATCATCATTAATTATAAGAATATTATGACAGTAAAGCTGTCAAATAAATGTAGTGGAGTACAAGGACAGCGTAGGGTAGAATATAAATACTTATGTAACGCAAAGGTACCTCAAAATTGTACTAAAGTACTTTGTTCCCACGCTGTCTGTGACCTGAACCCTTCAGTTTAACTCATTATCTGCTTTTCTATTGGCAGTATTCCACTTGAGCGTTTCCTCCTTTGTTCAAGCCGTCGTCTCCCCGCGAGGTTAGCAGACAACGGAGCGTTCCGATTGGCCGGTGGACGAGCTGGCAGAGCCGCTCTGATTCCTCCTTATTGCTGATTATGATAACAGTGAGCGTGGTGTCGCAGCTCTACCTGTCCCGCCCCCCTCTGACACTGTGGTTTTGACTGTACATAATTATCATTGTCACAATTTTTTCCCAATGTGTTTCATACGCGTGTTGTTGATGGTAATTTATTGTTCATGTAATCAAATATTGCTATGCATTTGCCCGGTGGCACATTTAGTGTTAATTAGGCCACGTGTGGTTGGGTTAAAAGAGAGAAGCGTGGAAAGTTGTTGACAGCCAATCAACTTCTCACTTTCAGAGAGATGAAGAGCGGCGCCGATAGTCGCATGAGAAGCGATGGTGGCAAACGGCTGCAGATCTGCAGCCAGCAGAGCCTGTTTGCTATCATTAGCAAGTCTCTCTCTTCGGAGGGAGCGATTTTAATATGATTTGTCATCTCAACTTATGAGCATATGAATCAGTGTTTACTAATGAACATGCAGCTCTGTCTGCTGACATCTTCATGTTGGATCAGAGCAGTTTTCACAGATATGCGCTGGTTGGTGGGACACGGAGCAACACATTGCATTCACATTATAACAACAGAAAATAAATCACATGATATTGTTTCATCAATGCTTTGTATGTGTTAAAAGTTGCATAACAATTACAGAGAAGCAGTGGTTACGTCTAACGAAGCTCATTAAGCATGAAAAGAGCAAAAAAAAGGCTAAAAGAGGCTAAAAGAAAAAAAAGCTAAGAGAGGCTAAGAGTGGCAAAACAAGGCTAAAGGAAGATAAGAGTGGCTAAAAGAAGCTAAAAGAAGCTAAAAGATCTCCGTAAATTAAGTAATTTCTGTTACTTATTATATTACTCTTCACTTTGCTATTTTTACTACAATTAAAGTACCAAAAGGTGGAGCTAATTTTAATCACTTTATATACTGCTGGTAGTTTTAATAATCATAATGTATTAGTTGAATATAGTTTGATTAAATAATCTGAATCTGTGACTAAAGTTATCAGATGAATTAAATTCAATTAAATTCAGTTTATTTTGTAGAGCTCAAAATCACAAATACAAGTTTGGCTTTACAGTCTGTAACATAACATCCTGTCCCGGGACCTCACATCGGATCAGGAACAACTCAGAAGCAATAGATGTCATGTGACCAGAATGAACAGCATAACAGAGTTACAGCACATGACATGAATATGACAGAAATGATTCATATAATGAGTGGTAGGCATGGCATGTAGTAAAAAGTACAATGTTAAAAAGTACCTCTAAATTGTACTTTCAACGACTAATTGACGATCCTCAATTTGCGACGTGTGTTTGGAGGATGTGATTGGGGGTAAATGGAGTCCACACACACACACACACACACACACACACACACACACACACACACACACACACACACACACACACACACACACACACACACACACACACTCACACACACACCTTAATTATCAACTCCCCCCCCACACACACCTTCCTCTCAGCAGCCTGCTGAACAGCTAAGGTGTCAAAACTAAACAAGGCGAGGATGAGGAGGAGGATGAGGAGGAGGATGAGGGGGGATGGAAGTGTGTGTGTGTGTGTGTGTGTGTGTGGGGGGGGGGGGGGGTAAACTAGGGGCTGATGGGTAAACCAGAGGCTGATAGGTAAACTAGAGGCTGATGGGTAAACCAGGGGCTGATGGGTAAACCAGGGGCTGATGGGTAAACCAGGGGCTGATGGGTAAACCAGGGGCTGATGGGTAAACCTCTCTGGATTCCTGGAGGGACCGAGAAGGATCTTTTAAATTGTTTTGGCCGTTGGAAAAACACTTCAGGTGTCACACGTCTTCACTTCCTCCTGCTGAGTGAATGTGTGTGTGTGTGTGTGTGTGTGTGTGTGTGTGTGTGTGTGTGCGTGTGTGTGTGTGTGTGTGTGTGTGTGTGTGTGTGCGTGTGTGTGTGTGTGTGACAGGCCGGTGTGTTTGGAGTTAGCGGTGGACGACAGATCGGCCCTGAGGCGCTGCAGGTGTTTGAGATGAGAAAGAGAAGGAGTGAGTCAAAGAAAACACGAAGAGATGAAAGAAGCAACAGTTAGTTTATCTTCAGTGTCAGTTTAAAAAAATAGAATTTTAAATTCTCACAACATCAAAAAGAAACTTGTCATTTACAGGAGAAAGTTTAGACTGAATAAATACAAAGAAGTGACTTTGTTAAGTATCAACTAATGGACCAAGTACTGCACTATATACTGGACTGTACTGAACTTCCTCACCTCTGTTGTGGAGCATCATCAACAGGCAGAGATCAGGACCAGAGATCCTGACCGGGGTTCAGAACTCGTGGGTCAGAACTGGGGCTCAGGACTCAGGGTTCAGGACTTGTGGGTCAGGACCGGGACTCAGGACCGGGACTCAGGACCGGGACTCAGGACCAGGGATCAGGACTTGTGGGTCAGGACCGGGGCTCAGAACTTGTGGGTCAGGACCGGGGATCAGGACTTGTGGGTCAGGACCGGGGCTCAGGACCGGGGCTCAGGACCGGCCCCCTGATCCCCGGCCCTCATAAAGCATATGTAGCTGCATCTGCTTCCTGTGACTCCGGCAGAACCGCGGACTCGGCGCCGTCGTCTCCAGCCGCAGAGGACGGGTTCTAAACCAGCGGCCATCTGGCTCCGGCTCATCGCTGAGCTTTTCTTGGCACCCAAGGGTGCAGCCTGCGGGGAGAGGGGTGGGCAGGAGGGGGTCGACACGACGAGACAAAAGAGTCTCTAAAGAGAAGAAAACGACAACTGCTCATCCAACAAACACAAGAAGAAGAAAACGAGATCTGATCCAATAAATAAACATTTTAGACGTAATTTATTTCCACTATTTAAATGTTACAAGAAGTTCATGTGTGTTTTATGTCTCTATGATATTTAATCAGAGTTCTGATTGTTTTACAGGATGAAGGAAATTCTTTGTTTTGCATAATAATTTCACTTTACTAAACAAAATAAACAAAATAACAAACAGATGCGTATAGATGGCACCATTTATTTTATTTGGGATTAATGGGAGGAGGACTTGTTTAAAACCAGCAGTTTAAAGGAGTTGAAGTGTTTTTGTTGGTTTTGTTTGATAAACTTAAAAACAGCTTTTACCTGTCTGGAGGACTTTGATGGTACTTCCACTTCTACTTCTACTGGGCCGGTACTCACTCACCGTTACCTCAGTACTTCCTCATGAGACAGGAAGTGAGGAACAACCAGATGAGAACTTATATTTCTGCTCTCTCTTCTAAAATCCTCCATTAATGAAGAATGAGTCAAGAAGGTGTCTGGGTCCACACGCTGACTTTTCCATGAATTTAAACTAAATGACAAACATTTAGTGAAATCTGGGTGTAAACAGTAAAAAGTGAGTAATTGTAGTATTTAAACTAACAATGAGAATACAAAGCATACAGTAAACCTTAAATGACTCAAATGAATGAGACAATAGTTTGATTAAAAGAATAAACATTTATATAGATGCCTGTATGTATGCCTGCTTATATTTTGAGTCTTTCTTTTAAAAGCATATTCATTATTTCAAACTCAGCGTAAATGAAGACATGAACACATGAATATAACACATTTACATGACTTTTCTAAACTTTGGGGATTTTATTTTTTTCAAGGACTTTTCCAGGCCTGGAAATAACCATTTTAAAATGCCATGACCATCCAGGTTTTCCATGACCGTATGAACCCTGCACAAATGAAAGATGTAAATGAGTTGAACTGGCCCTTTAAGTCTCTAGAGTTTTTACCGTCTCTGTTGTTTCTTCGGACCCTGATCCTGGTCTCTGACGCCACAGAGGGGGAGTGGAGGCTGGAGGACTGAATGGAGGCTTTGGCAGCGCTGAGTCTCTGAGAGTCCAGCGGAAGTGGGAGGACCGGTTCATGAAAGGCCTTTGAACTGGAGACGCCATAATGAGGCTGAAAGAAGTGGGAGGAGCTCTGGAGGCCGGGCGTCTCCACCGCCGCTCAGACGTGACATGAAACTCTCATCGGGGCTTTTCTTTTTTTATCTGCGCAGCTTTTGCTGAGTTTTTTCGTCGTTGTTGTTGTTTTGGAGCGATTCCCCGCAGAAGATCATCGAGGGAACCCTCGCGTCTCCACTTCCTGTCTGTGGAACGGCGTCCATGTTCCTCCTCGTCGTCGTCGACGACCCCGCTAATGACCCCGAGGAATGTCCGCTCGCCGCTCGCAGAGGAAGTGATCGACACGAGGCCTTTTCTACTAATTGAAGAGAAAATAATATGCTGAGCCCCCGCCGACAAATGAGAGAGGTGTTTAGAGAATAAGGGGTGGACGGGGCCCGGCGGCGGGGGGCCCCATTGTGCCGGCGCAACACGAAGGGGATCAGCCACCGGAGGGGCGGGTTTAACAAGTCCAGAAGGAACAAAGTGGGATTACCAGGTTCCCAACGGCATGGGGCTGTTCCTCTCATGGCGTCATTAGGCCGCATTAAAGCGCTGCGCTCCTCTCTCCTCCGTACGGGAGATTAACCCTCCGGAGCGACCCGAGTGATGGTTTCCTCAAAGCGGCGGGACAAGAGACAAACAAAGAAGGATTAGTGACGCCGATAGCTGCGAGTTTAACTTCCTCAGAAGAAGAAGAAGAAGAAGAAGAGATTCAGGGGACGAAGACGGTCCCCCGATCGCCTCTCTGATCGGGAATCCATCACTTTCTGGACGTCTTCATGCTCAGATTCAGACTCAACTTTATTGCCAAGTACTGTGACAAGGACATGTAGTTTACATCCAGAGGGCCAAAGAGAAGCAGTAGAGGTGCAGTGTGGTGGATAAATACAATGACAGACAGTATAACAGTATAAACACACTATGCTACTTTTCTTCCTTCTTCACGATGCAGACCGGTCACATGTCTCAACACCAAAAAAGTTTAATTTCTCTGCAAAGTTCACAACACAACAACATCCACGTTGACCTGAAAGCTTTTCCTCTTTTCCTCACTTTGAAGAACAAGTGGACCTTTTAGGACTTCCACTTCAATGCTCAATATTTCACTTTTATGCCTTTTTTCAAACAAACCATTAATAACGTTTTTCTTCGGCACAGAACCAGGCTGTTTCAATGTTTTTGTGCTATAAGCTAAGCTAACAGGCTGCTGCTTCATATTTAAAGAGACAGTAGTGATGTTTAGAAGCGTGGTAGTATGAGGTACTTTTACTTTCAGTCAGAGTTTTAGTCGTTGGAGTTCAGAGAAACAGACGTAATGTTCTGCTGGTTCAAGTGAACGCTATGTTTTATACTATTATATTTTTATAATTTAATAAACTGAAGCCGTTATCTCTGCTCTCTTCAAAGACACCAGACCCCTAATTTAACCTATTTTTTCCCAAATGACAAATTTAGCAATGAAGAGCGCTTTCATTATGTGTTACATAAGTTATCAGTGTTCATCACGACCCTTTAAGTGTATCCTCTGACCCCTCGCGGGGGCCTCGACCCCCAGGTTGGGAACCTCTATGAGACCTCAAACACCCTCAACTTTGCACTATTTACTTCCTTTACATCCAGTAATTAAACTCCCACTTTGAAGCCTCTGTCTCTCTGAATCCAAGCTTCACACTTCCTGCAGTTGTTTCACATTAAAAGCCTGTCAGGAAAGTGGGGGAAAGAAGCACATTTAGAAGGCTTTTACTTTGAAACATCCACGGAGGGTGTGCTACGTTTGAGTGCACTGTTTTCAGCCGAACCTTCAAGGCAAATTTATTTGTTTAGCACATTTCAACAACAAGGTGATTCAAAGTTCAGGGAATTTTCAACCCTTTCTTGTTTACCGTCTATAAAGGAGCATTCATTCTCCATCAATCTAATCGTCTAACTCCTCGTTGGAGAAGCAGCTTTTCTTCCCTCAACAGCCGACCCACAAACACAAGAGAGGCACCTGTTGACATTTTGAAAACCTATATCTATTATTTCAAGCCTTTCTTTTTTAACAGAGCTCAATGTGAGTCACAAATCCGTCATGCACATTATAGTTTATGTATTTAAATACTTTTATGTCACTTTTTGTCAAGTTTTAAAGTTTTAATCTGTTGAACGTTTTTAATCACACTGCAAAATGCATGCTTTCATCCCTTGTGTTCATTTTATGTGTAAAAGGGAGGTTTTCTGTTTTTTATTTTTATGTAAAGCACTTTGAGCTGTATTAAATGTGCTATATGAATAATGATTAGTATTATTATTATTATAATTAAATTACTCTAAATCTAAATCAGCAATTACAATAATAGGTTCACGGCTCCTTCCCGGCACACGGGGACATTTTGTGTGCAATCAGCCGGCGGGACGCCGCGAGGCCACGAGGCCGCGACTCCAGAGCGACCGCTGATTGGTTCCCGCGTCCACTCCAACGCTCGGCTCAAAGCTCGGGGCCCGTGTCCCTCCCGGGCCCCCGTAGTCGGCCCCGGTCTGTAATTAAAGGGTGATTAAGAGGCTGGAGCTTGATGAATGGGAGCCTAAATAGTCTAAATACCCCCCGCTGCTCTGCTGTTGGACACAGCGTGGAGGACTTAATTGATTCGGGCTAATCAGCGGTCAGAATTAAAACAGTCACAGTTGTCTGGGAGAGACGAGAGAGAGAAGGGGAGAGAGGGAGAGAGAGGGGGAGAGAGGGAGAGAGGGAGGAAAAGTGAGAGGAAATGAGGAGGAGGAGAACAGAAGGTTGAAGTGAAAGAAAGAGGAGGAGGAGGGCCGATGTGTGTTATTGTGGAGGGATGAAGCAGCTCAGCAGAAGGCGTCTTGTATTATCCTGCATAAATTACAGAAACACACACACACACACACACTCACACACACACACACACACACACTGGCGGATATTAAAGGAACAGTTTGTCGGACAATTAGGTGATATGGAGACTCATTAGCGTGGAGCGTGGCGGCCAACTCCACGTCCGGCTCTGGCATCCTGACGCCGCCGCGGCCCCAAAGGTTCCAGCTCTCCGGTGAAGGAACGTTCTGTCGATCTATTAAAGAAAAGAAGAAGACAGGGGTTTATTTCTGAGGATTTTTGGGAAACGTTGATTTGAAATCAGCTGACGTTTGGTTTCAAAGTGGTGGGGAAACATTTTGGGGAAAAAACAAAACCAAAAGGAAGACAAATCAGAGAATAATTAGCATTTATTTTGAAATTATCTTTAAATGATTTAAAAAAGGAATTAATTCAGAAGTGTACTACTACAAATAGTACCAAAAGTAAAAGTACCCATTATGCAGACTGATGATTGATAAAGTATCTAAATATAATATATAATATCTAAAATATACAATAATACTATATTTTTGAGTACATTTACTTTACTTACTGTTCTTTATCTGTTTTTCATGTCTTCATTCTGATATTTCCTTAAAACACAAATGACAGTGTGTGGGCTCCATGGTAACGTGGAGCTGACAGCTGGGGGCGGGGCTTAGCAGGGACGAGTCACCGATGCCGTTGTGCATGAATTAAATCCGGAACAAAAACATGGTTGTGTGTTTACAAGACAAACTGTTATATGTGGACTTTTTTTTCACTCAAAGTTGAAAAAAAAATGTACCCATACGATCCTTAAATGAATGTATTGATCAGGTGATCACAGGTTACAGGCACTACCACTAAGTCTGATGGTAATACCTCAATATTATAATATATACGCACACTGGGGTACAAACACAGCAGTTTAAAGCTAAACAGGGACATGTGTTGATGTTCACAACAGAGAAATAAACTATTTTGTCTTCCTCGCTTCTTTTTTCATGCCTTAAGTCTCTTTTCACGACAGTATTATTTGCTTATGTGATGATTTTCATGCCTTAAGATGTTCCCTGACCTCTGACCTCCTTTCTTTAGCGCGCTAACGGCCTGAAGCCTCGAGCACAAACGGCGTTCTGCAGCATATGTCCCGTCGAACACGAGCCGGCCTGCAAATAACTTCCCATCAGACGACGACGACGACAACAACAACAACATCGCGGTGAAAACAATGGCCGCCTTGTGTGTCTCGGCGAGTTTGGCTCGACTGTGCCGTGAAATATGTCGAGTGGAAGTGAAGCCGACGCCTCCGGTTCTCACAGTAAGAGAGGAAACTGCAAATGAATCACAAGTGATGCCACAAAATGTCTTCAACTCACAGTCACAGCGTCTCAGAGAGGTAGTAACACACACACACACACACACACACACACACACACACACACACACACACACACACACACACACACACACACAGATATGCTAAAACACACATGCTGTCACACTCGCTGTCATATTTAGGTCCAATTACAATCAACAACTGTGCTGCAGCTTCACATATCAGCGACAGCATCCGGACATCACACGCGTGTCACACATGACATACGCTCACACACACATGAACGCCTTTTAAATCTTCCTAATAGCTTGATTTACTTTGTTGTTCAGTATTTTTACAGTAGAGTTCAAAGTTGAGATGAAGGCTTTTTTAACATAATCGTTTTCTGCACCTACTTAAAGCATTTGTATAGATAACTGTTTTTACGGAGATAAGCAGACGCAGGTCCTGGAGGAGTCGGTGAATTTCATCGAGCTGTGTGCGGCTACGGATGATGTCATGAACCCAAACACGAGGGCGTTTCATGTTCCGACATGTTGGGACTTCCACAACAAGTATAAAGCAAAACTAATGGAATAAATAATTTATTCCATGGTCGATAGCAGAAAAGATAGCTCTTTTTACCGAGACAAGCAACGGAGATAAGCCACGCCCCCTTTGGTGTGAACACACTTTTATTGTCGAGCGAGTAAACTGACACGGTAAACGTGGCCCAAAAATAGTTTAGTAACTAGTAGTTTAGTTGTTTAAACCTGACTAGTAGTTTAGATGTTAAACCTAACTAGTAGTTTAGTTGCCTAAACCTAGCTAGTAGTTTAGTTATTTAAACCTAACTAGTAGTTTAGTTGCCTAAACCTAACTAGTAGTTTAGTTATTTAAACCTAACTAGTAGTTTAGATGTCTAAACCTAACTAGTAGTTTAGTTGTCTAAACCTAACTAGTAGTTTAGTTATTTAAACCTAACGAGTAGTTTAGTAGTTTAAACCTAACTAGTAGTTTAGTTGTCTAAACCTAACTAGTAGTTTAGTTATTTAAACCTAACGAGTAGTTTAGTTGTCTAAACCTAACTAGTAGTTTAGTTATTTAAACCCAACTAGTAGTTTAGTTGTCTAAACCTAACTAGTAGTTTAGTTGTCTAAACCTAACTAGTAGTTTAGTTGTGTAAACAGTCTCCTAGTAGTCTCCTGTGCAGACCGTGTGCATGTGGTGAGTGTTGGAACACTCATGAGGAGTTTATATTTAAACCGTTTAATCAGAATACACTGATTCAACAATATATGCAAAACACTTCACAATAATAGATTTTATCTGACTTGTTTACATCTAAAACGTGTTCTCTTCCTGTAAAACACAATACACCGTGTTATACCAACCAATAATATCATGACATTGATCCCAACATGAATCCGTCACTAGTGACCTGAGGTGTGTGTGGCGTCTCTCTTCACGGCTCAAACAGTCAGCTGCACAGGAACCCGTCACAGGAGATGAAGACGCGCTGACGGACGTTCATTATCAGAGTGTTTGAGACACTTTGAGAGTCGCTGTAAGCAGTTATATCGACTTTGAATGACTCGTATTCCTTAAAAGGTTTAATTAATATTCAGATTTATCAGAATATGCCACTAATATTACTGTTTTCATGCAGCCGTGCACATTCCTGCAGCAAACCTGTTGATATATCAAAGTCTTTCATGACGTCTAAAGCAGGTGTGTTTCTCTCCGGCTCCTCTTTTTGAGCACGACTCTCTGCAAACTGTCGGCGAGTTGGTTTGTGTTCAGCGCTAAGAGCCGGTTGTAAAAAGGCAGGAAACTGCAGTAAAAACCCAGATTGAGACGCGCATCCTGAATGTGCAGAGAATGCTGCAGAAACATGAATAATAACGGAGGAGCACAACCAAACCAAAAGAAGAGATATTCTCCCATTGATGGAATGTGCATTGACTCAAACACTGTACTTACAGGACTCTGAAGCCACCATCTGCAGAGACGTTGTTTTTCTCTCAAGTCTGTGAACGAAGAATCCAGAAACAGAGAAAAGTCTGAATGAATGGAAGTAAATGGAGGAAAAACAACATCAACACATCCGTTGATGAACTGTCAGTTATTCAGTTGTTTACTCACTCAAGTTTTCTTCAATAAGTTCAGATACTTTTCCTGACTATTTTAATTTCCCACTACTTTATACTTTTACTCCACTACTTCAGAGGGAAATATTGCATATTTTTACTTTTACTCTGACCGATGAAGTTCTACTAGTCATCCACAACAACTCAGAGGGAAATGACTGCTCTTCATTTATTTAATAACTTTCCTTTTCAGATTAAAATATAATCAACTAATAAATGATGACGCATTATTAGAGATTAAACTACCAGCAGCATATTGAAGTCACTAAAATCAGCTGCAACATTACAGTGATGAAAACATGAATGCATCGATAATGATAATACAAACGTATTTACTTTTTGCTACTTTAAATATATTTTGCTGGTACTTTGTTACATTTTGAATGGACCTTTTCCATAGTTGTCTGTCTCACATCCGCACTGCATTCCATAAATGAAGACATACGGTGTCGCTTTTCCATCGACGTTCAACCAAAAGGTTCTGGCTTCTACAACCCAGTGGAAAAGGAGGCAGAACCCAGAACCCAGAACCTAGAACCCAGAACCCAGAACCTAGAACCCAGAACCCAGAACCTAGAACCCAGAACCCAGAACATAGAGCCCAGACCTCACGGGTTCCTCCGGTTTTCAGAAGCTCTGTCGACTCTGTCAGCTGAGGTGACTTCCACAGATCTGGGTTCAGCTGTGGTTAAGAGCCGCTTCCTCTGAAACGGAGTTCAAGTGGGTGTTAACAGCTTCAGTGAACAGATTCCACCTGGAGACACACGTCAGGGCTTCTGCTTCCTTTCTCGCTGTGCTCTACTGCGGCGTTCTGTCGGGTTGTTCAGGGTTGCGGGCAACATGTTGCTGTCCTGTCTGCTGCAACCCGGCAACTGTGGCTCTTATTTATTGTTCTGCATGTGACAGACTTTAATTATTATTGTGCATGCAGCGTATTTATAATCAAACAAACAAAGAAAATCCAAATATAGAGAAACTCATGTTTACAATGTTTACTGAGGGAATAAATCAAGAGAGAGGAGTCATTTCTATAGACTTCTATACAACCAGAGTTGCCCCCTGGTGGTCAGGAGAGAGAATGCAGCTTTAACACATGAAGCATAGACTTCTATACAACCAGAGGAGTCGCCCCCTGGTGGTCAGGAGAGAGAATGCAGCTTTAACACATGAAGCATAGACTTCTATACAACCAGAGGAGTCACCCCCTGGTAGTCAGGAGAGAGAATGCAGCTTTAACACATGAAGCATAGACTTCTATACAATACTAATTTAAGACACAGAGCTTTGGCTTCTCTTTTGTGATCGAGAGGTTGATGGATACCAAACTGAGGGCTTTGGTCCCTTAATTGTCTCCACACAGCTCTCAACATGGTGGTCAAATTCAAGTTCAGAAAACGAAGCCCAAGACACGGAGATGCTGAAAACATTTGACCTGGTGGTCACTATAGAGAACACACACACACACACACACACACACACACACACACACACACACACACACACACACACACACACACACACACACACACACACACACACACACAGTATCTGAACACAGAAAAGAAAAAGCTCCAGGTTGAAAAAAATACACAAAGTTATCCTTTAATGTGATTCTAAATCACATTACCCGACATGTACGTGACTACTGAGCATTTACAGTAATATCATTCGGGTGCTTGTCGGTTGGTGGAGAGTTGAGTATCACATGACTTAATTAGTGCCCTGTCTGTCTGCCTGTCTGTCTGCCTGTCTGTCTGTCCCTGGTGACATCACTGCGGTTTGGCTAATGATGGAAGCGAAGCTGCAGGTACAGATGGCTGAGAGGAGACAGTTACCAGCACAACCAACACACACACACACACACACACACACACACACACACACACACACACACACACACACACACACACACACACACACACACACACACACACACACACAAATACGAGGAAGAGGTAAACTGACACATATGAACATATACAGTACATGTACACACGCAGACACACACACACACACACACACGCAGACACACACACACACACACACACACACACACACACACACACACACACACACAAATACAACGAGGAAGAGGTAAACTGACACATATGAACATATACAGTACATGTACACACGCAGACACGCACACACACACACACACACACACACACACACACACACACACACACACACACACACACACACACACACACACACACAAATACAACGAGGAAGAGGTAAACTGACACATATGAACATGTACACACGCAGACACACACACACACACGCAGACACACACAGACACACACACACACACACACACACACACACACACACACACACACACACACACACAAATACAACGAGGAAGAGGTAAACTGACACATATGAACATATACAGTACATGTACACACGCAGACACACACACACACACGCAGACACACACAGACACACACACACACACACACACACACACACACACACACACACACACACACACACACACACACACACACACACACACACACACAAATACAACGAGGAAGAGGTAAACTGACACATATGAACATATACAGTACATGTACACACGCAGACACGCACACACACACACACACACACACACACACACACACACACACACACACACACACACACACACACACACACACACACAAATACAACGAGGAAGAGGTAAACTGACACATATGAACATATACAGTACATGTACACACGCAGACACACACACACACACGCAGACACACACAGACACACACACACACACACACACACACACACACACACACACACACACACACACACAAATACAACGAGGAAGAGGTAAACTGACACATATGAACATATACAGTACATGTACACACGCAGACACACACACACACACGCAGACACACACAGACACACACACACACACACACACACACACACACACACACACACACACACACACACGTCCCTGTAGGAGAGCATTAGTTGTGTTTGGGGCATGCTGGGAGCTTGTTAACTGTCATCTCGGGGGGAATCGGCTGCAGTCATGAAAAAAAGAAGTCATCATTAGAGAATCTAAAGTCTCACTTAAAGCGTCTCTGATGAACCACGCAAACTGAAAAAACAAACAAACACACACTCCTGCAGCTGTCCTTTGCTGGGAATGGACTAAAGATCAGAAGCTGTGGTGAAGACCGGCTGAATGCTCTGTTGACCGCAGTCATGATAAGAAAAATAGTAAGAAGAAATAAGAAAAACAGTGATGTCTGGTTCAGTCTCAGCCTTCAGAATGAACCCATTGACAGACAGATTGAAAACTTTCTAAACACGTCTTTACTGTCGGGCATTTGCTGTAAACGTGATTTATTTCCCTGCATATATTTCACAGTGTGTATTATACATGCGACTAACCAGCATACGCACGTACACACTTGAGCTCAGCAGTAGGTGTGTGTGTGTGTGTGTGTGTTCACTGTGTGTGTGTGTTAAGTGTGACCTGTGGGCTCTGTGTGAAGTCTGAGTGTAATTATCTGTGTAATTGTCGTGTATTTTGTAAAGTGCCAGATCATTTAATTCAGGATTAGCTTTTCTCACCTCAAACGGCCGAGGGCATTACTCTGCCTTCACCACACACACACACACACACACACACACACACACACACACACACACACACACACACACACACACACACACACACACACACACACACACACACACACACTTCCTGTCCGTCCCTTGTGTCACCTGAGGGTGCTGCTTCTGCAATATTCATAGGAAGCTAAAACGGTTAAATCTTTATCTTAACTGATGTCTGCTCTCCCTTTCTCTCTCACGCACACACACACAAACACACACACACACACGCACACAAACACACGCACGCACACACACAAACACACACAAGCACACACACCCTCTTTCTCACTTTCTCTCCTGCTCTGTTGTTCTTTTTGTTCTCTCTCTGACACGTCTGGAGTTAAGGAGGGTATCGAGTCGCTCGCCCATCTGTGATGCAGACTGCATGGAGCTGGCTGGGACACACAAACGCACACAAACGCACACACACACAAGTACCTGAAATATATACGCTAATTTA
This sequence comes from Taurulus bubalis, assembly GCF_910589615.1. Classification (NCBI taxonomy): domain Eukaryota; kingdom Metazoa; phylum Chordata; class Actinopteri; order Perciformes; family Cottidae; genus Taurulus; species Taurulus bubalis. The sequence continues at coordinate 1,475,710 of NC_136601.1, read as the reverse complement.
CATAAATCCATGATTTTACCCATGAGTGTGTACATGGAGATGATCACAGATGAAAGGAGGTTCTGCTCGTTGCACTTTAAAATGAAACAAAAAGGATCCTCATCATTTAAATGAAGTGTGTTGATGTGAACATTTTTATTTTGGTATCAGATTTCACAAATCTAGAAAAGTCTGGTTCTGATGCACAAAATAATACCTGTACATTTAGTCAAGTACTCTTTTTATGTTCAAGGTACTTTGACTATTTTCATGTTCTGCTACTTTATACTTGTGTAACAGCTTTATTTTTTCTAAGTAAAGTATTCTCACAGCGTGATATTAGTACTTTTACTGCAGTAGAGGAACTGAATACTTCTTCTACCAGTGACTAATATACAGTGTAATTCCACAGAGAATATTTATGGATTCATTGGCTCAGCAAAAATATGCAATTATTAAGTTTACACAAACGCATGACAAACAAATGGCACATTATGAAAGTAGATCATTGTAAATTGCAAAATCTCATAGTGATGAATACATTAATTAATAGTTATTTCATCTGTTTGTGCTGCTGCAACATTTACATTGGAACCCTCTGTAATGATAAAGTCGTATTTATCATCTGATAATGTCGCCGTTCATCAGCTGTTAGACCTTCAAAATAAAGGTGTAATAAACCTAAAACACTGTAGTTACAGCTTCATTAGACTGATGCAACCTATAAAACGCCCCAGCGATGAGGTCATGAAAGACTCTTTTGTTGTTGGTGCTGCGCCTGGACTTTTCCCAGAGAACTACAACACTTGTGTGTTCCTCTTTAAAAAGAAGCAACCTGGCAGTAGGGGAAATTGAGGGTTAGCCTAGCATGCAATTAAAATATGCACTGATGGACAGGCGTGTAATGAAAAGTTACACCCTGGTTCATTATAATCCACATTCACACACACACACATAGACAGATTTCTGGGTCGAGTCCAGAACAAACGAGGAGTGCTGTCAGTGTTTACACACACAGACATTGGCATTTGGCATGCATTAAAAAGGATTACACACACATCCACAGTTGAAACGTCAAGTGACAAAGAGAATGTACTTCATGTGACGGACACAGAGAAAACTTGCTGCCTCATGCAGGGCCGGCTACACCTGATCTCACCGTTAGCTTGACGGCTACAGTAGCTCTCCAACTAGCCATGCAAGCTTCCTGCAACCATCGATCTACCGACATACTTCTCTACTTCTAGTGAATACGCTGAGTTTTTTTTGTGGACGGTGTGTGGGTGGAGGCAGAATAATTCTCTGAACATGTTAGTTAGCTCTGGCAGACTACTTCGCCTTGAGGAGAGCAGACGGGAGCAAGCTAGCTTGTCCTTCTCCAGAGCTAGCGATTTAGCTCGCTAGTGTCCAGAGCTCCCGCCTGCTCTCCTAGGTCTTGTCTCCTAGGTCTAGTCTCCTCGGTCTACACTAGGTCTAGTCTCCTGGGTCTAGACTAGGTCTAGTCTCCTAGGTCTAGTCTCTGGAGGCGTGGAGTGAGGCGGAGTGAGGCGGATGGACCGTAGACTGTCTGAAAGCAGCATAACATTAGCGTGAAATCATGTTGGAATTAGCAAGGTAGCTAGCAAAACTCGCCAACTTCTAAACAATTCATCCACACACTCTTCTCCCAGGGTAGGAACGCACTTTGCTATCGCAAATTTGTTCGGATAATTTTCTGAAACCAGTGTTGAACAGAGCAGAATTAGCAGGCTAGCTAAGTAGCTAGCCGTCCGCTACTTAGCTTATTAATCCACCATGCTTTGATGCTACAATGGAAAATATTTCTGCAATCCATTTACCTCGAAAAAAGGAAGTCAGAGCTGGGAATGAGGTTGCATCCGAGTTCCAGTACAGCAAGTGAGACAGCTCAGCTATTATTAGCAACTCCAGTTCATAACAACACATTCTGCTGGTATTTTGCGCATTCAAACACTGCAGTAATGTCCACAGATAGGAGTTGGACAGTACTTTATGTTTGACAAATGTAATGAGACACAAGTTTGACAGAAGTGCTAATAAACTAAATAAATATACTACTAAGATATATATAAGATATTACTACGTCGTTTTAAAGTCCGATGGAGGTCCAGTTGAAATTTCCGATTGGGAACTTGGAGATTCCAACTTCGCAGATCAAAAGGAACGCAGCATCTATCTACCGTATCTAATCGTTCCTCCATGGAAGGTTTACAATATGGGTGTGTTATGCAATCACTGCTGTATTTACAACATTTATGTCGGATCGAATCTCCGGCTCGCGTGTTTTCTCCGAGTCTGCCGCAGTGTTTCGCGGTCCAACAAATGCCACATAAATCTTGGCAGCCAATCACGCCGTCAGTGTCACTCAGGTATGTTGATAGATGGCATCAGTGACTATTTGTGTCAGATGAGTTTTAATGGAGGTTTCAAAGAGTAATTCATGGCCACTTGTCACGACTAGTTTATGCTTCCAAAATGCCAAAGCTTCCCTCCCTCCCTCGCTCCGTCTGCAAAAGAAAATGCCTCCTGTGTACAATCATCGACTCATCTTGCTGCTAAAATACCTGTTATTATCTCCGGCAGGTATGAGGACCTGCAACCCAGTTCCCCTCCACGCTCACATGTTACCTAATTTCCACATTTCCATCTTTTCAAAGGAGAAGCGAACATACCATCATGCTGTAGTCGCTCGAGGTGCACCGACTGTCTCTCTGTCCATCTGCCTGTCTGTAGATTTACTACCAGGCTTCATCTGTCTGCTTTAATATATCATTACTTTCACATTTCCTTCCTGAAGGGGTCTGCGCCACTCTGAAGAATAAAGGTTAATCTGGGAGGATCTGCACACGGTGGAGGATACGCTTAATGCATTTGGCAATAATTGATGAATGTCACATGCAGTTGTGTGTTACTAATAGCAAAGTTTCAGTTAAAGAAATGCAACAACAAAGGGTTTTTGGACTGGGTCCAGCAGAGGAAAGGCATGAGCAAATGTTCAAACAGATCATCTTGAGGCCTGAAAACACGTTTGTGACAAACGTCTCTGATATGAAGACAGTTGAGTGGCATCTCCTATCTAATGAACACCTCAACTGACAACACAATTAAGAGGCTGTCAAGAGCACGCCAAACAAACACGCTGAGCAAGCATGAAGAAGAAGATGACGCTGGCTAACCAGGAAGAGTAAATCTGCTACTGGGAGGCCACCTGGCTGCAGTGGCACCTTGAGGAAGGCGGGAATCATATTTGTGAACGGATATTCCTTAATATCACATATGAATATAAAGCTATATTTAAATATAATTCGGGACTCTGAAGAGGAACGGTTCATTAATGTGTAAACATGTAAAAAGTCCTGAACCAGCTCTATTTTTGGCCACGTCACCTCATTAGCGACGCCTCCTAAAGGAGATAATGGCGCACAATCACGCGTCACAAGTTTGCGTGTTTGTTTGAGTGGAGTCCATCAGGGAACCTGTTTAGGTCCTCTGTGTTTGTTTAAATGGACACAATGCAGCAGTAAACATTTAAAACTGGTGAGGGAAACAGTGGAAATACATTTACTTTACTCTGCATGTCTGTGATTGGTCAACAAAGTTGCGTTGCCGGATGATGTTTTGCTGCGTTGTTTCGTCCAGAGCATTCTGCAGCTGCTTTGACTGTGAGACGTTTAAGAAGGACAGAAATCCCTTCAGGGATTCGTCTATAAAGTCAGGTGGAAACACATAAAGGTGTTCATCAGGGGACCCGCTCAGGACGTCTGTCAATAATAAATATATGTATCACATCACTAAACATTTCTCCATGTTGACCTATGACCTGTAGTTGTATCGCCTCTTCAGGCTTTGAGATGGATCATCGTCACCAGTTTCGTTATAATTCAATCAGTCCGATGAATGAACACCTGAAGCTCTTTGACTCTCTCAGAGTGTGTGAGGGCAGGCTGAAGTGTGGGAGGCGGGAAAGGGGAGGAGGGTCGGTTCTTATCAGATCCAGACCACTTTAGGAAGACACCTGTGGCATCCAGGACGATATATTACCACCTAAGTAGCCGTAACCCCTCCACCCCAACCCAGGTTTAGTGTTGAGGGTGGGCAGAGCTGTCAGACAGCTGCAGGCAGGAAGTAAAGACGACAGGCGGGAACGCCTCGTATTTATGGAGCGCTAAAACGAGGAGATTTAACGAGGAGGAGCGTCAGGCGGCGAAGGTGATCCGGTTCACAATCAAGAAAGATGAGAGAGAGAAAGAAAAGACGAGAGGAAGTAAAAACAAAGTTACTAAATCTAATTGAGTTTAGTTCAGATTTCACTGCTTCTTCCTGCTGATTCTCATCAATCACTTTGATTTTAAACGTATTGCTGTTCAGCTTTTTTTTGCTCCGTTGCACAGCCGGATTTACCCACAATGCATTCTGGCTGGTTTAGTTGAGCAATAGTCTCATTTCACTTCCTTCTTTTCATGTCAAAGTAAAAGCTTCTTCAGTACTCAACCTATATTTATATCACCAATAACAGCTGTAATGCAGCGTAGGATCTGTGTGGCATTAGTACTTTTTACTGCCGTAAAGGATCTGAATACTTCCTCCACCACTGGTGTTGGAGACGCTGTCATTGTTTGCTTTAGCATCAGTATTGATCGTCTCCATCAGTTGATCTCGTCCATCGTTTGCTCGGGTCTGGAAGCTGATCTGAGATCTGTCCTGTCACTGCTTCTCTTTGATCTGTGGAACTTACCTGCTGGACGAGCTCAGCGGATGTTTATTCCTCACCTCAAGTGTTGACAGGTGTCATGAGGAGGGGAGGGGGGGGGGGGGGGCTGCTCAGGTGAGTCCATGTGTGTGTGTGTTGATGATAGACACTCCCTTTGTCTCCAGGTGTGTGTGTGTGTCGCTCAGGGACACTCATGCATTTCTTCTCATTTATGCATCAGTGTGTATGTGTGTGTGTGTGTGCATTCAGGTGTGTGTGTGTGTGTGTGTGTGTGTGTGTGTGTGTGTGTCTTCCTCTGTGCCCCTGGGCTCTTCCTGTATCAGCACCCCCTCTCCCCCCCCCCCCCCCCCCCCCCCCTCCTCCCCCTCAGGCCCGGGGACCTTACAGCTTTAACTGAGCCCATAACAGCTCCCCAGTGAAGACAATTAGCTGCTAAACGCCTCCCTGCTCGCCGCTGGTTGTTTACCTGCCCGCCGGCCGCCATGTTGGCTTTTTGTCCTGGTTGGTGTTTCACCGTGTCGCCGACAGGAACGTCCGGAGAGGAGCTGAGGAAAGAGGAGACAACGGAACAAAAAGAACAAAAAGAAACACAAGTTTCGTTGACGACACCAAACACATCCGTCTGGTTTTCACTTGATGCTTCTGGGTCGTGTGAACTCGTGTTTACACAGCCCTGCTGTCTGCTTCCTGTTTTCACAATAAAGGTCATCGCTATATGAGACTAAAACATAAAAGTTGGGCATATTTCGAATCTGCTTGAATCTCTTTCCCAAAATAAAACAGGTGAAACTATTAACATATATTATTATATACATAGATATTTACATATTTACAACAGAAGTACACAGATAAAGTGATACATTAAATCTCTCACACGTTTTTTGTGATTCAGTCTTTAAACTCATTCAAGTATTTTCCCATTTCTATAATAATTCTTGGCCAATAGGGTGTAGTACCATGCATTTAGTAATACCATTTATTAATTTGTATAAAACATGAAAATGTAGTTGTGTCTCCTGAAATAAGTATTATCAGTACAATAAGAGGCGGTAGAAGTTTTACTTAAATAAAAGTAGTCATACCACAGGCTCGAAAAGTACTGTATTCAAAATAATTTACTAAAAAAAGTTCAAAAGGATTCATTAAAGCAAAACAAGTAAAAGTACTCATTGTGCATTATATGTGGAACATAATTATTGATGATTAAAAAGTTTATTTTTATTTAATATTAAGTATTTTAAACTTTTCATTGTTTACATCCATCACTCTATTTCTACTCTGCTTTTGTTAAGGAATACGAGTGTTCAAACCTCCGCAGGGCACCTTCAACAGTCTACTAAATTGGAGATTAAAGTTTTGTTTGTGTCTAAGATGTGCAACAATGTAGCGGATGTGCAACAATGTAGCGGATGTGCAACAATGTAGCGGATGTGCAACAATGTAGCGGATGTGCAACAATGTCGCGGATGTGCAACAATGTAGCGGATGTGCGACAATGTCGGTTGAACGTCCGTTGAGCGTCGACGAAGCTTCTGAACACCGGATCATATTCATCAACTGATCCGAAGACGAAGTAGATCAGTTTAAAATCTTCTTGATGTTTTGGTTAAAGGTGTTTATCGCCTTCTATCCATCAAACAGACACCACTGCTTGTACGAATCTAATATAAAGGAGCTGAAGTGAGTCGGGTGGTTTGGATTCCGTCTGCAGGACGAAGAGAACCAAAGAGACAAACTCTGATGGTTTCTCCGCCTCCGGACTGGGACGTCGGTGCTCAGGCGTCTGTGGACTCGTCCCCGCTGCTTATTGAAATATATCAATCTTTTTTTTTCTTCGCCCAGACACGGACGTCCATTTTCGCGGAGAGCCGAGCGGTCGTGTCGAGACACATCGTCCATCATCGGCCCCGTGAACCCGCCATGAAACACCCGCTGAGCCTCTGACCGCCGCGTGTTCCACATGCATATGTGAGGTGTTATTCTATAATCGAGTCATATCTCTGGTTTAACAGAGAAAGCAGAACTTTACACACATAGATACCCAGCGGTGGAACGACTTCACAGCAGGACGAGCGGCGCAAGAGAAGTCCGTCGCTCCATGTCGGAACGAAGGGAAGCGGTCAAACTCAAAGCTTGAAAGAATACGTGGTTTCACCAATTCTCATGATTTAAAAGGTTTTGGATATTTTGAAAATGGAGAAGGAAGGAAGGAAGGAAGGAAGGAAGGAAGGAAGAAAGGAAGGAAGGAACCAAGAGACCAATAAACAAACCAAATAATTAAATAAAAGAAGCTAGAGTAAAAGAGAAAAAGGAAAGAGGGAAGGACACAATGAATTAAGCTTTTAAAACCAAAAAGAAACCAAAATGAGATGAAATAATTCTGGAAGGAAAGAAGGACTAAAGGGCCTTCCCTTTAGTAAGGAAAGGAACTAATGAAGGAAAGAAAGGTGGACTAAAGGACAGTTTTTGTTCAACCTTCCATTTCTTTAAAGTTGCACATTGCATGTATCCTTGTTATTATTGTTGCTGTGAAACACACTTCACTTCCTGTCACTTCTGTTTCCTCAGCTCTGATGAAACAGCGCTGAGTTTGTTTCTCTGACACGCCGGTTGGAAGGGAGTGATGACAGCACTGAACCCTCTGAAGTATATTGGAGGTAATCTGCTCTCAGCGAGGTAATAACGCTAGTATTCAGATAAGAAGCAAGTACTCAGATTGTAGTATAATATACTATAGTATGATTACAATACAAATTTAGGTGAGAAAAGTAAATACCACCCGAAAGCCAAATGTATCAAGTTTTAAATATATCATGTATCAAATGTTTGACTTTGATTAAGTGAAGTTAAATATTGTTAGTAATTCATTTAGTGCAGATTTTGTGAACCGAAATGGGAGAGCCAACATGCTCAAGCAGATGCACCAAAACATACCAAGCAAGTATCGTTTATCCATAAGTAAGGACAATACATACCAAGTATTGTTTATCATAAGTAAGTACAATACATACCAAGTATTGTTTATCATAAGTAAGTACAATACATACCAAGTATTGTTTATCAATAAGTAAGTACAATACATACCAAGTATTGTTTATCATAAGTAAGTCATATTTCAGTGTTTTGACTGGAATGTGTTGATATCTTACTGAGGCTTTGTCTGACAGCGGTTTTGGTGGATTCTGTCGGTCGTAAGCTTTCCATAAAGGTGTGCTATATATATATATATATATATATATATATATATATATATATATATATATATATATATAAAAATAATAACAAACAAATAACACAAAATCATAACTTGGGGAGCTCTCGAGTCATTCGAGTCATATTTATGGTTTATGTTAATATTTATGGTTGAATTGTGTTATAAACATGTAAAATGGATTCATATGCTCCTGTACTGCCAGGCTCACAAGAGAGTGAGGAAGAGCTCCTAATGAAGAATTCTGCCCCTGGGTTTATATTAATGTACTTTTAATGTACTTCTGATGATCAAAGCTGAACTGAACTAAACGGTTTAAACGGTCAGATTGTTGTTTAACACTCGATCAGCGCCTGGCAGACGAGTGAAATCTAGAGACGCTCCTCAGCCTCTAATTTAAATTCTTGTAAATCAAAGTTTAATTGGGGGAGTCCCTGGAAGCCCCTCGAGGACCCTCGGGGAGCCCCCATACCTCAGCTTGAGAACCCCGCCATACTCTCCCAGACTGTCACTCCACCTGCAGTCGTCTCCGAGCCGTAATTTATGTTGTCGAGGACAAATTGCTGCAGGAGGTGAACCATTAGCTAAACGCATCTCAGACGTGTCCTAACATGCAGCTCAGCTATGAGGAGAATGTCCCACTGGAGGGGGGGATTTATGCAGGGGGGACAATGAATTCAGGGGGGGCGTTATAGAGGGGGTAAGACACTGTATTTATAGGGAAGGGGGCACTGGATTTATTGGGAGGGGGCACTGTATTTATAGGGAAGGGGGCACTGGATCTATAGAGAGGGGGCACTGTAGTTATAGGGGGCGGGGCACTGTATTTATAGGGAAGGGGGCGCTGGATTTATTGGGAGGGGGGCACTGTATTTATAGGGAAGGGGGCACTGGATTTATAGGGAAGGGGGCACTGTATTTATAGGGAAGGGGGCGCTGGATTTATTGGGAGGGGGGCGCTGGATCTATAGGGGGCGGGGGCACTGTAGTTATAGGGGGCGGGGGCACTGTATTTATAGGGAAGGGGGCGCTGGATTTATTGGGAGGGGGGCACTGTATTTATAGGGAAGGGGCGCTGGATTTATTGGGAGGGGGCACTGTATTTATAAGGAAGGGGGCACTGGATCTATAGGGGGCGGGGGCACTGTAGTTATAGGGGGCGGGGCACTGGATTTATTGGGAGGGGGCACTGTATTTATAGGGAAGGGGGCACTGTATTTATAGGGAAGGGGGCACTGTATTTATAGGGAAGGGGGCGCTGGATTTATTGGGAGGGGGGCACTGTATTTATAGGGAAGGGGGCACTGGATTTATAGGGAAGGGGGCACTGTATTTATAGGGAAGGGGGGCGCTGGATTTATTGGGAGGGGGGGCACTGTATTTATAGGGAAGGGGCGCTGGATTTATTGGGAGGGGGCACTGTATTTATAGGGAAGGGGGCACTGGATCTATAGGGGGCGGGGGCACTGTAGTTATAGGGGGCGGGGCACTGGATTTATTGGGAGGGGGCACTGTATTTATAGGGAAGGGGGCACTGGATTTATAGGGAGGGGGCACTGGATTTATAGGGAGGGGGCACTGTATTCATATCGGGGGAGATTTATAGAGGGGGGAGAGGGAGAGGGCACACTGGATTTATGGGCAAGAGACAGAAACACCGAATGAATAAAGAGGCAGAGAAGGGAGGGAGGGGGAAGACACTGATCAAAACAGAGAGGAGGAGAGAGATTTAAAGGGGGAGGAGGAGAGAGATTTAAGGGGGGGGGGGGGGGGGGGGGGGGACACAGACTCCGTCTTCATGAAGGGAAAGTTTAAGTGGAAAGTCTTTTTTAAACATTTAAATGTTTAAATTGCTTTTTCATTAATAACTTTCTGCATATTTCACGAATGATGTTTTGAAATCTTTTTGACATTTTTCAATAACTTTTATAAAAGGATACAAATGTTTATTTTCTGAGATATTTGGTAAACCTTTATTTAATTAGGTTAAGTTAAATTATGTGAACTTCCAATCAGTTAATTATGACGACTGATTACAGACAAACTTCCCACAACAGATTAATATGTATTGTGTTGAAGTGGATTGTTTTTCTGCTCATTTACAGTGAAATGTTTCCTGGGAAAAGATCTGAGAACTCTGGATCAATAACGTTCATAACAAACAGCACAGCGCCCTCCAGTGGCCGGGGTTGGTCATGAAGATCAACAACACAGAAGAAGAATGAATTCACTTTAAATAGGTAACAGGAGTAAAAGGTCAGAGTGTAATAATACAACATAAAACCCTGTGTGTTGGTTTTTATTTATCTATATTATTTTGTATTATTGATCGGTATAAACGGTATATTAGGGACACTGTGTTTAAAAAAAGGGAAATTACGCTGATATTCAGAGACAAAACTAGATTAAAGTCGGAAATTTACAGGAACATTCCTTAACTATTCTGTGAGATTGAAATGTTAAATCTATGAGAAACAAACACACTTTAAGAGGAACATCTGAAATCAGCTTGGTGCAGATTTTTATTTTACGCAGGTCTTTGGATTTCTGCGAATTTCGGATGCCAATCAATATTAATAATTACTTTTGCGATCAATAGATTTCCAGACGTCTCTGTAATAATTCTGTTCACAATAGATTCATTGGTCGATCGGTGGAAGTGATGGGAGGAGCCGATACTTATACTTCATTGAAATTTGATACTTGATACATTTGATACTTGATATATTTGATACTTGATATATTTGATAATTGATATATTTGACAATACTACTTGATTGATTTGATATTAGATGGATATGTCGATTTAGATGATCAAATAAACTCAAATTAAATCATCTTTAAACTTAAAATAAATTAGGTTAGAATTGGAATCAAACACAATGAAACATTTGATTATACTATTATATTATTTCTATATTATTCTTATAACACAGTTTTGAATGTATCTGTAGCGTGTTCATGGTGAATTCATCAAATCTCATCTTCTCTGGTATTTCACGTCACATAATATTGCTATACTGTTCTTCCTATATGTGCCATACAGTCCGTGTGTGTGTGTGTGTGTGTGTGTGTGTGTGAGTGTGTGTGTGTGTGTGTGTGTGTGTGTGTGTGTGTGTGTGTGTGTGTGTGTGTGTGTGTGTGTTGTTCTGTGAAATGTCTGTCAGGTTTGACTCAGAAGCTTCCAGCAGCAGCGAAGCAGCCAATCAGAGTGTGACAGACGAGTGAGAGTCCGACCATCTGTAGGTGGACTGATGCCGACACACACACACACACACACACACACACACACACACACACACACACACACACACATACACACACACACACACACACACACACACACACACACACACGCACACACACACACACACGCACACACGCACACACGCACACACACACACACACACACACACACACACGCACATAGATAGATACTTTATTAATGATGAAATGTGAATGTGAATATTTTCTGGTTTCTTTCCTCATGTGACTAAATTGAGAAAAGACATTTGAAGACATCGTCTTAGGAAACACAACTTTCTTTCCATCATTTTCAGACATTTAGAGCGAACAACTAATCAATGAATCAAGACAATAATCAACAGATTCATGTTTCGTGCATCATCTGGGTTTATATATTATTATATTTTCATTAACATATCTTAATATTTGTAAACCGTGTGTTGCCTTCTTCTTCTCTTCTGCTACATGTCTTTGCACATGACTGAAAGAATCCTAAATAAAAAACTAAATGAGGTTCTTGCTCTGAGAGGCGTTGCTCCACAGCGCCCCCCGGTGGCCAGAACCCAGTCGGCCTTTGAGGCATCAGCTGATCTCCTCGTTCTCTTTGTTACATGTTGGATTAAAGCCACGTCGTTAAGCTGTTTGCATTGCTGGCTTTGTTGTATTAACATCTTTACTGTACTCTTTACTGTGTACTGCAACAGTAAAACAATCTACACAAGAGTAAATATCTAGCAGCCAAATCAAATAGTTTACAGGATATTCAATCTGTGTTTCTTTATAACACATTTAATAATTGACTTCTTTCTTCACAGGGTTTGTATGAAGGTAATAAAGTAGATTATGAACATAAGACGAGAGAGTTTATAATACCTCTATGTTGTGGAGGCTGGTTAAACGGTTACACTCCTTGTTTTCTTCACAGCACATTTATTTCTACGCCGTCTGGTGGAAACAACAACTAACAGCTGGTTGTATAAACAGAGCTTGAAGCCTCACTCTTGACAACAATTATACCTATAAACACACAAAAGGTCTCCTGATGTGTTGATTTATAGGAAGAGGAGAAGGAAACGCGGATGAGAAGTTCACTGTGTTTCCCCTGTTTTATTAGCATCCCTCCAGTTTATCTTGTATTCTTTGCTAATTGCTCCATAATAAAAGCCTCCCCCTCTTCACGTTCATTAACAAAAGATGGAAATTAAAAGTGTTGGCACCACATCTGCTCCGGAGTCCCCAGCGTCTATAAATACGTGTGAACTATGCGGCCCGGCTCTTAGTTATTATTACTTTATAATTTCCATCATCCGATATTACCGCCGAGATAAAAGCATTTTAATCACAGAGGAGGGAATTCAGAAATTAGCACCAAGCTGCAGCGAGGGAGTGCTGCGGCAGTCTATTTGTGGCGGCGGGGAGGTGTTTTTCTTTTTTATGTTTCCATCGCAGTCACCTCCAACTAAAAGGTGAAAATTGCACCTTGGGGTAACGGCTCTAAGGGGGTTCAACCCTCTCTTTGTCTTTGGATCGTCCCCAAAAATCCACAACTGTACCGTCAGAGGGAAAGACATTATGACTTCATCAATATATTTATGGAGTTCAAAATCACTCACACATGCTTATTAGGGTCCGAGCGACTGGCATAGTCAGTCCGAGAGGACCCTATTATTATTGTTAGGATCTTTATTCATTCTTATTATTAGGGACCCTATTACAATTGTTAGGGGTATTATTATTAGGGTCTGAGCGACTGGCATAGTCAGTCCGAGAGGAACCTATTGTTATTGTTAGGATTCTTTTTCTTATTATTCAGATTTTTATTTTTGCACATTGGGTGCATTTTTGGGGTACATTCCATACTTGAAAAATCACAAAATTTGGCACACTTAGGCGTGATATTTGTTTTTTAAAAGATGGCTCTCTAGCGCCCCCTAGAAGTTGGACCGGCAACGCCCCTCACCCAGAATGTCTGATTGACTGGAAGAATATTCACAAATGTCCAAAAAAGCCTCTCAGACCCCTGGACTCCGCCTACTTAGATTTTCCGCCTTTTTTTATTTTGTGAAAAACACTTTCTTGCGAACTCGACTTCATTAATGTCGAGTGTGAAACAATTAACTACATTTAGAAAAAAAAGATTTTGTACCATCATGTGCAATTTTGTATTCATCCAACAGAGGCGTGAACCAAAGAGAAAGACTAATTACACTCAATCATTTAGACAATTAACATGTTATGCACATGTTAAAGGGATAGTTCTCTTACAACACTTTTGCACTAGATTAATACGTCTACTCGTCTAATGAATGTGTCAACATTTCAAGAGTTCCTTTGTAAAAACAAATACCTCTGTTTATGTATTATCCTGGAACATCTCTGTAGGCTATCCTTCCATTTCTGCTCCGATTAAAACCTCAGACATACATGTTGGTTTTGGCCCACACAGGATGATAGATGGATAGATATAGTTGAGTATCATCGGCATAACAATGAAAGTTTATGGAGTGTTTTCTGATCATATTGCCTAAAGGAAGCCGTTCAGCTTCCTTGTCTGTTATATGAATAAGATAGTGTCAGCATTTAGCACAAGCCTTTCCTGGAGGCCAGCGTGGTCCTTTGTGACGCTGTCATCCCTTTTGATGAAACGAAAGATCTTTCGCAGTACGAAGTAGAAATACTTTGTTACTGTACTAAAGTCGTTTTTTGTGATATTTGTACTTTACTTTACTATTTATATTTCTGTTGACTTTTACTTTTGACAATCTTTTTTTTTGTCAATCTTTTTTTTTTTGACAATCTGCATATTATCACATTTTAAAAGCTGGGAGCAGAACTTTTTTTGCGATAAAATTGTATTTGTTTTCAAGATATGCACTGGCATATGTCATGGCTTTAAAGAGCCTTCCATTGTGTTTGTGCACAGATTAAATAGAAAAGATACCGATTGAGCTTCAGGGTTAAAGTCTTTCAGTGTTGGTGTGTTGTTGGTCTTTGGTAGGAGCCAGGCTAGCTGCCCCCCTCTGCTTCCAGTCTTTATGCTAAGCTAACTGCCTCCTAAGATATATTTTGTTCATGACCCTTCACAGTGAAATGTGCAGAGCTGCAGCTCATCAGAGGGAACTGAGTCATGGTCTTCTTCTCCGCGAAAGATGATGATCAGAGGTTCTCTCACTCTTCTGCAGAGGCTCGAGCTGATGGAGAACCACGGATAACACAGCAGCTGTTTGGTGAGCGGGTGAGTGCAGAAGGGAAGTCTGGGTGTGCTGAACGGGTGAAAACACATCAACATTCCTGTTGACTTCCTGTTGGACTGGTTCTGACGTCACACTCGACTGAAGAGATGAGGGCGTGACGACGTCCTCAGGTCCGATGCACACAGACACCAGGACTGACAGGTTGACACAAGCAGCTGCTTCTCTCCGGGTGTCCCTCCGCACATGAAGATGGACGCGTCTGTAAACTGACCTGAGGTCAGTCCAGCAGGTGAGAATCTTACCAGAGGAATCTGGACATGTTGGATCATCAGGATCACTTTGATCACTTTGGGTTATTTCTCTCTTTAGAACTGGTTCCTGATGCTGATTGGCTGACCTTGCTTTCAGGTGGAATAACTGTCTGTAATTTATATTTGAGTTAAAGGAGAGTTTTTTGATCATGATTTGCACGTCTTATAATAATTAGTGCTAAAACCTTGAACCAACTGGAGTTTGACTCATTAATGAAATATGCGTCAGAACGGGTTTGACAACTTTTGTTCCAGTGTTTGTGTCCCGTCTTGTCAGTGTTGTGGTGATGACAGTAGGTTATTGTGTTTGTGTGAAGGCATGGACTCTGCTATGAATCAGCGGGAGGACGGAGGGAGACCCTCTAGAACCGATCTGCATGGGAAACATGAGAGCCAGACCAAAGCTCAGAGGTGAGACCAGGACTCTAACAGACCAGGACTCTTCCCATTGTCACGTCATTATTCACCCTCTAAGCTCTGTGTGTGTTGTGTTGAACAGACCAGACTCTCCTGGACCCGGACCTGGACCTGGACCTGGACCCAGCTGTGTGTCCATGAAGAGTGACCGGTCTATGGGACACCCTTTGAATTTCAAAGATGGACATCAGTCTGTTAGGTCATACATCACATTGTCTGCAAGTGTTCATTCTAGCTGAGGAACACTTGCATACACATACTATACATATTTAGTCGTGCACATGTGCATTATTAAAGACTACAGTGGCCTTAAAATCACTGCACTGGATCTCCAACAGACCAGGACTCTTCTCCATGTCACATCACTCCTCCGTCATTATTCACCCTCTAAGCTCTGTGTGTGTTGTATTGAACAGACCAGACTCTCCTGGACCCGGACCTGGACCTGGACCCGGATCTGGACCTGGACCTGGACCCAGCTGTGTGTCCATGAAGAGTGACCGGTCTATGGGACACCCTTTGAATTTCAAAGATGGACGTCAGCCTGTTAGGTAAGCTTTTACAACCATTCCATTCCATTATCCAAACTACTCATCCTATTCAGGTCACGGGCGCTGGAGCTGACCCCAGCTGACATTAGGCAGAGTTCACCTGTCTATCTATAGACCAGGTATGGGCAAACTACAGCCCGAGGGCCGTATATGGGGCTGTTTAATCCTTTTAAATCCAGCCCACAGGGCTTTTTAATCCGGCCTGTTGAATATTGGTGCAACATTGTTGAAATTAGAGTAAAGACCGCATTCATTTAGTCTTTTTCTGTCTCAGTTGATCCCACTCTTATATTCCTTTTAAAAATGTTCTTTTTTAAAGTTGTATTTTTGCACAGGTTGCACTTTATTGTTATTATCTATCAAATGTATTCAGTGCAAAACAAGTTAATTGCAGCCACAAATAGCTAGTCTTTTGCCAAATATTAGTTATTTTTTTGCACAGATATAACTTTATTTTCATTGTTCTAACAAAGTGATTGCACATTTTATTTGTTTTTGTTTGAAGGAGAAATATGGTTTGCTTGAAAGAGATTTCAATTTTCTTTATTCTGTTTTTTGAAAAAGCATGGATGGAGTCACAACAAGTTGTAATTTCAATAAAAATTCAGTGGGGCATGAACATTTGACTTCCTCCAAAGTGGGGCGTGACAAAACAATAATTGAGAACCACTCATTAACTGATGAACATGTCTTGAGAATTGTTACAACAAAACTGGCCCCAAACTTTGGATGCACTGGCGAAAAAGGATGACCATCAACACTGTTCCCACTGAAATTAAATACAACTTAAAGTGTTCTTTACTTTTTAGTTAATGGCTTTTACTTTTAATTTATACTCACCTAAAGGATTATAAGGAACACCTGTTCAATTTCTCATTAATGCAATTATCTAATCAACCAATCACATGGCAGTTGCTTCAATGCATTTAGGGGCGTGGTCCTGGTCAAGACAATCTCCTGAACTCCAAACTGAATGTCAGAATGGGAAAGAAAGGTGATTTAAGCAATTTTGAGCGTGGCATGGTTGTTGGTGCCAGACGGGCCGGTCTCAGTATTTCACAATCTGCTCAGTTACTGGGATTTTCACGCACAACCATTTCTAGGGTTTACAAAGAATGGTGTGAAAAGGGAAAAACATCCAGTATGCGGCAGTCCTGTGGGCGAAAATGCCTTGTTGATGCTAGAGGTCAGAGGAGAATGGGCCGACTGATTCAAGCTGGTAGAAGAGCAACTTTGACTGAAATAACCACTCGTTACAACCGAGGTATGCAGCAAAGCATTTGTGCGCCACAACACGCACAACCTTGAGGCGGATGGGCTACAACAGCAGAAGACCCCACCGGGTACCACTCATCTCCACTACAAATAGGAACAAGAGGCTACAATTTGCAAGAGCTCACCAAAATTGGACAGTTGAAGACTGGAAAAATGTTGCCTGGTCTGTTGAGTCTCGATTTCTGTTGAGACATTCAAATGGTATAGTCAGAATTTGGCGTAAACAGAATGAGAACATGGATCCATCATGCCTTGTTACCACTGTGCAGGCTGGTGGTGTTGGAGTAATGGTGTGGGGGATGTTTTCTTGGCACACTTTAGGCCCCTTAGTGCCAATTGGGCATCGTTTAAATGCCACGGCCTACCTGAACATTGTTTCTGACCATGTCCATCCCTTTATGGCCACCATGTACCCATCCTCTGATGGCTACTTCCAGCAGGATAATGCACCATGTCACAAAGCTCCAATCATTTCTAATTGGTTTCTTGAGCATGACAATGAGTTCACTGTACTAAAATGGCGCCCACAGTCACCAGATCTCAACCCAATAGAGCATCTTTGGGATGTGGTGGAACGGGAGCTTCGTGCCCTGGATGTGCATCCCACAAATCTCCATCAACTGCAAGATGCTATCCTTTCAATATGGGCCAACATTTCTAAAGAATGCTTTCAGCACCTTGTTGAATCAATGCCACGTAGAATTAAGGCAGTTCTGAAGGCGAAAGGGGGTCAAACACAGTATTAGTATGGTGTTCCTAATAATCCTTTAGGTGAGTGTATATTAGTTCACACAAACACTCTCCATCCATCTAATACTGGCCCGGCCTGTCGGTCAAATTTTAAAACTCATTGTGGCCCCTGAACTAAAAAGTTGTCTCACCCCTGAATTAGACAGACAACCATTCCCGCTCACATTCACACCTACAAGCAATTTAGATGAACCTTTTTGTGGGAGCCGGAGAACCTGGAGGGAACCCCGGTGACACGGGGAGAACATGCAAACTCCACACAGAAGGACTTCCCAGACCGAGATCCAAACCCGGGCCTCTCTTGGTGTGAGGCGACAGTGTCTCACAGCAAGAGGCCGCACAACCGTGCAGCTCACCCTATTACAAAGAAATCATTTTACTGAACATGTGCATTAATCAGCAGTGTGTTTCTGTCAGGATCCATCAGTTGAGAGCTGACTCTCCTGGACCTGGACCCAGCTGTGTGTCCATGAAGAGTGACCGGTCTATGGGATACCCTTTGAATTTCAAGGATGGACATCAGTCTGTTGAACTAAGGTGAGCTTTCATTAGGCTACTGTGTTTCTATCAGGATCCATCAGCAGATCAGCTCTCCTTTACCTTTGATTTCAGGATTCCTTAAGACAGAACATAATATACAATTTATACTTTTGTTTTCTCCAAAGAGTTCAGCAACAGAGATCCAACGTGTTTCCAGGAGACCTGGAGCCCATATTTAAGGTGTGAGAGTCAAATACTGTATAAAATATAGAGATGTTCAAAGAGTTGGATCGTTGATGGAGCTGAGACCGGCAGGTGAAGTAAGAGAGGAGACGTCCACCTGTCAGTCAAAGAGCCCACTCCCTCTATTATGTCTAACTCTCAAATATAATTTAAACGGCTGAGTTGTATAGAATCTCCTCCCCGCCCCCCCGATTGTACAGTTGCCCTAAACAAGGATATTAGTATTTTTAAGGTCTCAGACTGTAAACATGTTTACTTTTGCTGTAAAGTTGAGCATTTGAACATGGAAGTCTGTTGGGATTAACTCACTTTTGGAGCTTTTGTCTGTCGCACTGACTAGCTAATCACCGCCACGCTGCACAGCGCTCACACAGGAGGACCAATGACAACGCCGTCCTGACCATCCTCCCGTACATCCAAGGTTAAAACTGTGCTCTTTAAGCACCATGCTGCCGTCGATAGCATTGTTCATGCTTAAAGCACTGTTAGCTGCTAGCTGCCGGCTCAGACATCTCAGCGGCTAGAAGCTAACGGTGCTAACAGTGTGCAGGCAGGTACCCATCCCGGCTGTTTGGGTTGTAGCTGCTGCGATTCGGTTAAATCAAGATTTTACATCTGGGCACAAAAAGGACGGATCTCAGGTATCGTTTGATTAGAGAAGCTTCGATCAGACTAGTTTCTGGATTATTTCGGGATACCCAGCCCTAACTTGATGAAACATAGACGAAAGTTAAGTTCCTAGCCGAGCCTTATTTATTAAACCTCTTCTGACCTCTGATGTCAAAACTTAAACACTCAAGACATTATGGTCTTTCAATTGAAGATGGAGAATTGTGATTGTTGTTCATTGTCAGTTGGTATTAATTTATATATATTTACAATAATATTTCCCAGAATGCATTGACAATCTACATTAACACAATGTTCACATATTAGGTAGTAACACACTTTTGAGTATACAATAATAACACGATACTAACGCAATACAAATGTTTACAGTTTTGATGAAACATGAAAGCTAGAAGCTGAAATTAGTGATATTTCAAAGCTTTGAACCAACCTCAACACACCAGGTGTTGATGTGATGTAGTTTAACATTTAAATATACTTTTATTGTTTGGTTCCAGCTGCTTGAAGAGAACATTATCAGCTTTATGAAGAGCGAGCTGAAGAAGATCCAAAAGGTCCTCAGTCCAGATTACCCAGAAGGCTCTGCGGGTCAGAAGGAAGATGAGGAGGTGTTGGCTGGTTGTGAGGATGAAGAGCAGATGAGGAGCAGCGGGGAAGCATTTCTGAAGATCACACTAAACTATTTGAGGAGAATGAAGCAGAAGGAGCTGGCAGACTGTCTTCAGAGCAGTAAGAGGATTTTAAAGACTTTAAAATTAAACAGAAGACCACCACTCACTAATTTCATCTATTATTTTTGTCATTCCAGGAACTAGTGCTCCAGTGTGCCAAAATGAACTCAAATCTAACCTGAAGAAGAAGTTCCAGTGTGTGTTTGAGGGGATCGCTAAAGCAGGAAAGCCAACCCTCCTGAACCAGATCTACACAGAGCTCTACATCACAGAGACTGTAGAGGCCAGTGATGAACATGAGGTCAGACAGATTGAAACCGCATCCAGGAAACCACACAGACCAGAAACAACCATCAGATGTGAAGACCTCTTTAAAGCCTCACCTGGAGAAGAGGAACCAATCAGAACAGTGATGACAAAGGGAGTGGCTGGCATCGGGAAAACAGTCTTAACACAGAAGTTCACTCTGGACTGGGCTGAAGACAAAGCCAACCAGGACCTCCAGTTCACGTTTCCATTCACGTTCAGAGAGCTGAATGTGCTGAAAGAGGAGAAGTTCAGCTTGGTGGAACTTGTTCATCACTTCTTCACTGAAACCAAAGAAGCAGGAATCTGCAGGTTTGAAGAGTTCCCAGTTCTGTTCATCTTTGACGGTCTGGATGAGTGTCGACTTCCTCTGGACTTCCTCAACAATGAGGTCCTGACTGATGTCAAAGAATCCACCTCAGTGGATATGCTGCTGACAAACCTCATCAGGGGGAAACTGCTTCCCTCTGCTCGCCTCTGGATAACCACACGACCGGCAGCAGCCAATCAGATCCCTCCTGACTGTGTTGGCTTGGTGACAGAGGTCAGAGGCTTCACTGACCCACAGAAGGAGGAGTACTTCAGGAAGAGGTTCAGGGATGAGGAGCAGGCCAGCAGGATCATCCCCCACATCAAGACCTCACAAAGTCTCCACATCATGTGCCACATCCCAGTCTTCTGCTGGATCACTGCTACAGTTCTGAAGGACGTGTTGAAGACCACAGAGGGAGGACAGCTGCCCAAGACCCTGACTGAGATGTACATCCACTTCCTGGTGGTTCAGTCCAAAGTGAAGAAGGTCAAGTATGATGGAGGAGCTGAGACAGATCCACACTGGAGTCCAGAGAACAGGAAGATGATCAAGTCTCTGGGAAAACTGGCTTTTGATCAGCTGCAGAAAGGGAACCTGATCTTCTATGAATCCGACCTGACAGAGTGTGGCATTGATATCAGAGCAGCCACAGTGTACTCAGGAGTGTTCACACAGATCTTTAGGGAGGAGAGAGGACTGTACCAGGACAAAGTGTTCTGCTTCGTCCATCTGAGTGTTCAGGAGTTTCTGGCTGCTCTTCATGTCCATCTGACCTTCATCGACTCTGGTGTCAACCTGATGGCAGAAAAACAACCAAGGTCTAAAGTATTGAGAGCAAAACCTGAACCAAAACATCTCTACCAGAGTGCTGTGGATAAGGCCTTACAGAGTCCTAATGGACACCTGGACTTGTTTCTCCGCTTCCTCCTGGGTCTTTCACTGAAGACCAATCAGAAACTCCTACGAGGTCTGCTGACACAGAGAGGAAGTAGCTCACAGACCAATCAGAGAACAGTTAAGCACATCAAGAAGAAGATCAGTGAAAATGTGTCTCCAGAGAAAAGCATCAATCTGTTCCACTGTCTGAATGAACTGAATGATAGTTCTCTAGTGGAGGAGATCCAACAGTCCCTGAGGTCAGAACGTCTCTCCACAGATAAACTGTCTCCTGCTCAGTGGTCAGCTCTGGGCTTCATCTTACTGTCATCAGGAGAAGATCTGGAGGTGTTTGACCTGAAGAAATACTCTGGTTCAGAGGAGGCTCTTCTGAGGCTGCTGCCAGTGGTCAAAGTCTCCAACAGAGCTCTGTAAGTGGACACATTATGGATACATTAACATTAATACATGTGTTTGATAGTTTACTTTGATTAAACATTTAGTTTGTATTAATGCCTGTTCCTCCCCTAGGCTGAGTGGATGTAACCTCTCAGAGAGAAGCTGTGAAGCTCTGTCCTCAGTCCTCAGCTCCCAGTCCTCTAGTCTGAGAGAGCTGGACCTGAGTCACAACAAGCTGCAGGTCTCCGGAGTGAGGCTTCTCTCTGCTGGACTGGAGAGTCCACACTGTACACTGGAGACTCTCAGGTCAGGATCAGGGGATTTACCACAAATATGATGAAGTGGTCTAAGTGTCTGATCTACTCAGTTCATGGTGGTTTTACCAACATGTTGCTGTGGGAGAACAATGTCTACTGGTGTCTCTTGATATGCTTTTGCACATAATACTGTGAACTGAATGCTGAACTGGCCACTATCCTGCTGGGGATCAAAGTGTTGAGGGTCAACATGAACATCCTTTGGCCCTCCTGCTTTCAGGGAACCAGGGCGCTTTAAGTCCTGCTTTTAGTTTGTTAGAGATTCCACTGCACTGGAATAACATAATTAACTAGAATCATGATTTTAAATGTGTTTACAGTGACATGATTTTAACAAATTGTCTGTTTACAAAAGAAGATGAAACCAAAATGAAAGCCACTCGTGTTTATGATGAAAATAATTATTAATTGTGTATCGATATAATAAACTCTGTGTGTTGTTTTGTGTGCTTGCAGCCTGTTAAACTGTGAGATCAAAAAGGAAGGCTGTTCTTCTCTGATATCAGCTCTGAAGTCAAACCCCTCCAGTCTGAGAGAACTGGATCTGAGCTTCAACAAGCTGCAGGATTCAGGAGTGAAGCTGCTGAGTGGTTTTCTGGAGAATCCGCATTGTAGACTGGAGACTCTGAGGTGGGTCGGAGTCATGCATCATTGCTCTGCAATTTTTGATATAAAACATGGGCATATACTGTATCTTATATGCAAGTGCCTTTAAACGTTAAATTTAAGAAATTATGTAAAATCGAGAAAATGACCTCAGGGTCCAGAGGGTTAATCAATAACTGTATTTGATTCATCTACGTATTGATCCATGAAGTGTTACATTTTCTGGTAATATTTGTAAGGACTGGGGATCAAAGACAGTAGGACTCAGATGCAGACTTGAGTCTCAGTAGTAGGGTGCAAAAACGAGGTCTTTACTCAAGCAGGGTTCGGTACACGGATGATCAGTCGCACAGGCCGAGGTAACAGAATCGGCAGACACAAACTTGTTGGTATAGAGCAGGGGTCGGCAACCTGCGGCTCTTTAGCCCGTCTGTTGCGGCTCCCTGAGCCTTTGACAAAAAAAAAAGAAAGACAACTTTTTTTTTTTGCCCAGTGGAAAAACTTTTAAAGTGAATTCCTCTCATATTGGAGTTTTAGGTGATATTGTGTCACTGAAAATAAAAATAAATGTTTAAATATTTCTTTCACTAAAATGTGCGTCACGTCGCTGTCAAGCCTCCGCCCTGCAGCTGCTCCTCGTGAGTCAGAGCCCCGCCCTCGCGCGCAGATGAGTGCAGAAGAGCGATTCCTCAACTGCTGCAGCAAACTGAGTAAAGTAGACATACTTTCAGGAAGTGGATCATGTCTCCAAACTCCACTACTGGTGCTGGTTCTGTGTCAGCTCATGAGACACTGAGGTGTTCGCTAGTAAAAACGGATCCGTCCTCCGTTTGCGGTGCTCTAGTGAGGAGAACGTTCAGTGTAAACGTAGCAAAAGATATGCGTTCAAAATGTAAAACTAACTGAAGAGGACAGGTACTGAACCTGCTACATTGCAGTTGCAGGACTAACACTCTACCACATGAGCCACAAGTATAGATAGACCTGAAGATCTGTATAGTTGTGTTTTTAATTAACCTTAACCTCTTGAAACCTGAGGCTCGTATATGGTTCTTTTTTTACGTCTTTATTTTATTCAAGTAGTCGTATGAACCCCAATTGAGTTATATTACTTGCATTATTTTATATCATTTTTTCACAATTTATTTGTGAATAAAATGTATATTTTCAAAAAAAAAAACTTTTTTAACATATTTTGATCATAACTATTAATGTCCAGCATGATCTATGCTAGATTTCCCCCCAAAAAAGTAGCCGAACTTTTACAAACTCCATGGTTCAGGCACTTACCAACATCCAAAATACTAATAGGACACCTTTTTGGAAAGCTTAGGACCTAAATAATCAGAATATGCAACAAAAACCACTGTAAAACCTTTGATCTAAAAATAGAAAGGGTACTTGTTTCATGACAATACATCGTCTCACCAGAGGCTGCTGGGTATTAAAATTTGCATAAGCCTTCCCCCTTGCTGTGTGAGGTGTTTCTAGAAATGTGGGGGGTACACGTAAGTCACAGGAAGCGGATTTGTGAGACAGAGAAGAAGAAAAAGAAAAATCCGACCGATTTGTGATTTTACAGGTACTATTATTGAGTTTGTAAGGATTTTGATTGCTTTGTTAGACTCCCACAAGCCTGTACGATTACTGAGATGTGTTTGTTAGGGAAATCCGACTTTGTAAAGGGTATTTATCATGGATTTAGTGAAACCTTACGGCCGCCGCAGCAAGCTGACGGAGCAGCAGTATAGTCGGCGGAGTTTACGTAAATACTCAAACTTAACAGTTACTTTAATTATGTTTTACACCATATGTAAATGCAAATGTATTATTATATGGTGGGTATGATGTGCTGTGGCCTGCCGTTGTGGCTGCATGTTGTCCTCTGGACCCTGGCAGCTGTGAATCCTCTCTGTAAAATAAATTCACTACTAGTCAGTATACTGATCAATACATTTTGTAACAGATGTCTAATAGTTAGAGAAAGCATCATCCATTTAACATCTTTTAACAACCTGCTGTGCTCCAAGTTCATGGTGGTGTTCCCAACATGTGTAATGGTAAAATATAGCATTGCTTATGTTACAACAGGTTTTAGAAGTTACGTAGAGAAATTGTTCGTGTCTCATGGAAAAGTACTAAGCCGATGTAAGCAGAAAGTGATGTGGAGGGTCACAGGCCAAGAGAAGACAATGGGCCTCTGTCTTGAGACCATCTATCAGAGGTGCCTGGAAAAGCCCGTTTAAAGTGTCTTTTGCAAACCTAACATTGATAAGAGTTGATTGTATTGTGATGTGAGAAAAATGCTTGCTGGGCAGAAACCATATTTGGTTTAGACTAGTTCAGTTCTACTAGTGTTCAACTAAAAAGGGGTGTTACTGCCGATATGCATAAATATGCTGGTGACTTTTTCACATGTCGAAGAAATCTTGCTGCAGACTGCCTTGGTAGTTGTTACATGTTTCCTCCTTTCTTGCAAGAAATAAACGTACAAAGACAACTTTGATTCTTGAGACTTTATTCCTCTTTCCCCGAGTGACAAAGAAAATCTCCCATCACACATGTCACTGTGGGACAACAATGTCTAGTGTCTCTTGATATGCTTTTGGACATAATGCTGTGAACTGAATGCTGAACTGGCCAATATCCTGCTGGGGATCAAAGTGTTGGAGGTCTTGTCCAACCAACATGAACATCCTTTCAGGGAACCAGGAAGATTTTAACAAAATGTCTGTCTACAAAAGAAGATGAAACCAAAATGAAAGCCACTCATGTTGATGATTCAAATAGTTATTCATTGTGTATGGATATAATAAACTCTGTGTGTTGTTTTGTGTGTTTGCAGTCTGTCAGACTGTGAGATCACCAAGGAAGGATGTTCTTCTCTGGGATCAGCTCTGAAGTCAAACCCCTCCAGTCTGAGAGAACTGTGTCTGAATGTAAACAAGCTGCAGGATTCAGGAGTGAAGCTGCTGTCTGCTGGACTGGAGAGTCCACATTGTAGACTGGAGACTCTGAGGTGGGTTCACTGTCTGCTGCTAGTGTAGCACCTTCATGTTTAATCAATAACTGTATTGATTTATCTACGTATTGATCCATCAAGTGTTACATTTTCTGGTAATATGTTCCATTTACACCTCGTTGTCTGCATGTCGTCCTCTACAATCATGAAATGTAAAACTTGTCTGGCTTCATGCTGCTGGATGGATTACTGAACAGGTCTACCGGGCACAGACCCAGGGGCCCAAAGTGTCAGGGCCCCCTGTCCTTCACTTAAAAAATGTCACTCAAAGAGACACATAAAATCTAAAAGAGTAATGATGTACTATACTTTATGAATATTATATATATATACTATACTTGAGTGATTCAATGTTCATCAATAAAAAAAGAGTAATTTAATCACCTGAAAAGAACTAAACGTGTATTAATTTTAAGGAAATAACTGTTTAAGTATTTGAAGATAATAATAATTCTGATTGTGACTTTTTTTTCCAGTGCATTTGATATTTCTAAATAACTTTTTTTATATTTTCTGATCTGCTGTGAATAATCTGGATCAATACCGATCAATACATTTAGTAGCAGATGTCTAAAAGTGATAGAAAGCATCATCAGTTCACATCTCTTAGCAACCAGTTGTGCTCCAGGTTCATGTGAACATTCACTGTGATGAGTTTGTCCTAAACGTTAATATTATATTGAAACAAGTCATGAATTGTCCTCCGTAAACTGCTTCTACACGTCTGCTACCAGCTGCAGGAAACCTTGTGAAGTGGAGTTCCACATTTAAAACATGAACATATCTGATGGATTATGAACAGATTGTTTCTCTTGATATTTCTTCTTGGTGTAGATTGAGTTCCTGCAGCTTGACAGAGGTCAGCTGTTCTTCTCTCAGCTCTGAAGTCTGAAGTGCTCTGAAATCATCTACTGCATACCAGTTCATGCTGTTGTTCCCAACATGTTGCTGTGGGAGAACTGGTGTCTCTTAATATGCTTTTGGACATAATGCTGTGAACTGAATGCTGAACTGGCCACTATCCTGCTGGGGATCAAGTGTTGGAGGTCAACATGAACATCCTTTGGCCCTCCTGCTTTCAGGGAACCAGGACGCTTTAAGTCCTGCTTTTAGTTTGTTAGAGCTTCCACTGCACTGTAATGCTGTGTTCACACCGAACGCGACACGATTTGTCGCGTCGCGCTTACCGCTTCAGTTTGGTCGTGCGAGTGAAACAAGGGTGTTCACACCAAACGCAACAAAGACAAATCGCGCGACGACAAAGGGGGCGTGGCTTATCGCCGTCAATTCTCTCCGTAAAATGGATACCGTTTCCTTCATCCACCATGAAAATAACCACTAGTTCTGCTTTATACTTGTTGTGTAAATTCCACATACGTGGGAACATCAAACTCCATGGTGTCTGGGTTCATAATATTATCCGTAGTTCCACAACAGCGTCTGAATGAAGCGAGCAGCAGCAGTTTGATTCAGCAACGGCAGGACGGCGGTTCTCAACGCTGATTGGCTGACGCAACTATGACTCACACGATTTTGTCGCCAGAGTTGGGAAATTTCAACTCTTGTCGCGTCGCGTCCTTCGCTCTGTTCGTCCCGCGTCAAACGCGCTATTCGCACTGCCTCAAACGCGTCAGTCGCATCGCCCGGCGGAAATGTCGCGCCTTCGCAACCTGTCGCATCTGTGCATTGACTTTGCATGTAATCTGGTCGCTCAACAAATTTGTGTTGCGTTCCGTGTGATCGCAGCATTAGAACTTATTTCACTGGAAACATCATTTTTAAATGTGTTTATAAGTGACATGATTTTAACAAAATGTCTGTCTACAAAAGAAGATGAAACCTAAATGTTTATGATTCAAATAATTATTAATTGTGTATCGATGTAAGAAACTCTGTGTGTTGTTTTGTGTGTTTGCAGCCTGTTATACTGTGAGATCACAGAGGAAGGCTGTTCTTCTCTGGGATCAGCTCTGAAGTCAAACCCCTCCAGTCTGAGAGAACTGAATCTGAGCCTTAACGACCTGCAGGATTCAGATGTGAAGCTTCTGTCTGATCTTCTGGAGAGTCCACATTGTAGACTGGAGACTCTGAGGTCAGTACAGAGTTGGAGTCAGTCCATGTTCCTGCAGTATTGTACTAAACACAGTTTCATCTGGTCTCTGTACTAATATGAGGTATCGCAGTGAACACCTAGCAGTGGTTTCTTTTCAACGTCAGGAAGTCTCAACACTGATTGGCTTTAAGACACAGCGCCCCGTGGATTCCTCACTCGTGTTGAACTATTTAAATTAACTTCTTGTCTTTCTCCTCATTGGCTGGAATCCTCGTCTATTGCTTCTTTGCATTGACTTTGTATGTAATGGCTCTGCGTTTGTTGTGATCACAGCAGAACAGGGTTGGGTCCATCGTTACAGCGAGCAGTGAACACCCCTCTGGTTCTGCAGTCATGATGCGTTCAGGCCCCTCAGCAGAGACTCAGACTGGATGCCCAAAGGGTCTGCAGCTGTGTGAGCTCGGAGCTCAGTGGAGGTTCACATGAGCTGAGAGGAAGCTGCACAGACTGAAGGCCCTGCTGCTCTTTCTACTGGATGTGCTGCTCACTGACCGACAGCTGATGAAGGGAGTCTCTGGAGACACTGATCCATCTCTTCTCTTGTCTTCTTCTTCTCTCATCAGATGGGAGTGATCAGCTGAGTCCTGATGATCCAGAGACCATCTGGAGACTGGAGACTGGTCCACCACCTCCACCTGGATTTGATTTAGTCTCCCACACAGCAGAAGACTTTTAAAAGACTAAAGTCTGACCCCTTCTCACACATACAGACATTGGGCCTCATGTAACAACAGATTATCTGTCACGACCCGGGTGTGTGCTGCGCAGAGACTCAGGTGCAGGTCAGAGGGAAGAGACCGGAGGCAGGTTTAAGGGGGGAAAAATCCAAAACGTACTTTACTTTAAAGTTGCTTCAAAACTCAAAACAAAACTAGAAAAAGGTGGCACATAACATGGAACACATGAACAAAGACAATCCGACAGGGGACAAGGGAAGATGGGGGAGTATATATAGGAGAGGGGAAACACAGGTGAAGGGAATGACAATCAGGGGACACACAAACACACACACACACACACACAATTAACCGGGTGTTACATTATCTCTTATTTAGGCCCGAGGACTTTTTGTTAGGGTTTTCTATTTGTTGTCTGCCACTTCAGCTCAAACTCTTACATCTTCAGAACCAGCTCAGTCCAGTGTGTGGCCTCAAAGATGTTTCCCAGCTCTTCAAACAACATGAATAAATAAAACATCTGGCATATGACATCAAATCCTTTCTTTGCTTTTTTTGACATTCATACATTCATGTTCCCCAGAGGATGAATCCCACTAATGTTGGTGACTTTTCCTCTAGTGCTACCATGACGTTAACTTGTTAGGCCTCTATTGAAATATCTAAACAAAGTTCCTCAGAGGATTATTTCCAATAATTTTGGAGATCCACAAGCATCAACTATAGGTCAACATCTTGTCCGGATATTCATGTTCCCCAGATGGCGTCTTTATCCTGATGTTGTCGATCCTCAGACTTTTCCTTTTGGGCTGGAATGACGATAACATTTTAGTTTTTTTTTTAAATGATGAATAAGAAAAAATAAGAAAAAAAGTTCATGTCTGCCGCAATGTCTTCTTTGATAAAACCACTAGGGGGTGACAAAGCTGAACAATCTACACTGTGGCTTTAATGAACAATATCATAAGTTTGAGAGCTCACTCTCTGACTGTGTGTGTGTGTGTGTGTGTGTGTGTGTGTGTGTGTGTGTGTGTGTGTGTGTGTGTGTATGTGTGTGTGTGTGTGTGTGTGTGTGTGTATCCATTAGATTAAACATTTCCAAAACCGGACCAAAACCTCCATGCAAGCACATCACTATTCTTGTATTATTATAGTAGCAACATGGTTCAACATGCTCTGACCCTGGACACACGCCCAACAGCGTTTGTGGCCACAGCTACAATAATACAGATAAGCAAGACACAAAAGGTCAGCTGCAAAGCAACATGATACCATCTACCATGAATGTACTACAGTGTACTAATGCGTGATAGAAGACAATTTTGCTCAAAACAATTAGCATAATGCAGCGTGATAGAAGACAATTTCACTCAAAACATATGTAGTTATATTCAATAAAAAAGAAGAAAAGAACTTGTATTTTACATAACCCAATCCTCAACAATATAATTGACTTACATAAAAGTACTTAAACAACACACCAAAAGCTCTACATTGAAAACGCTATATCAATATAAATATAAATATAATTTGGCTAATGTTCTTTAAGCAGCCTCGTCGGGATGGGATATAAGAGACAGGTAGTTGGTTTAGAAGTAGAACGCGTTGAAGACAATTGGTCAAGGTTGAACAGGGCCCACAGCCTCCTCCATGGCCATCCCACCTGAGGGCAAGAGATCACCAATCCTGCCTCTGATAGCCAGAATCTTATCATTGAAGAAGTTCATGTTATTACTACGTGGCCACCGTGTTAAAGAAAAACCTGGGGTTCTTATTTTTCTCTATTATTGATGCGTAATAGGCTGCTCTAGCCGTGCTTTTGCTGTGGGATGGTTGCCAGTCTTTTCAAAATGGCCTTCAAAGAATACAGAGGAAGTCACAGAAACGGTACTTCCTGTTAGTTCCAATCTGTAGTTTGCAGACCTCTTTTCAGATTTATTCATTTGTAAATGTATATTTATGTAGAAATGTGTGTGTAGCTACATCAAATTATTTTCATGTCTGCCTGTGAAATACATTTCATAATTGTGTGATTATCGTTGACCACGTGTGCATGCCGTCAGAGCAAGTCGAGAAGAGGGCTGCGGTCCAAAAAATGACCTCCTATCTCCTACCATCTAACCTTAACCATTACTTCAACCCAATGTGTATGAAGTTCTTTTTGGAGTTCCAAATCACTCACACATGCTTATTTATTGTTTTATTTGCCAGTTGAGTTGCAGATCTGGACAATGTCACTGTTTGCATTTGGCTTCTAAAAGTGTCTGTGTCCCTTTCAGACTGCTAGGTTGTGTTATTGTGCACCGCTTAAATGACCATTTAAACGCAATTTTAAAACTTTCACCCTTTATTTTACAGAAATTCATCATCACACATTTAGACATGACAGTACTTGTCCCACATCTGCAAAACCTTTTCTGCCATAAGACAGTTGGCCTTCCACCCTTCCTTCTCCAGCAGCCTGGACACTTTCCCGGCTGACGGCTTGCGATGTGTTAAGTGTGCTGATAGAAAGAATACAGATATATTCAGACATAAAAGTAATCTCTGACACTAAATTAATTTCTGAGTTTGAGGTATTTTTGATCGTCGTATTATTCGATTATAGCACTTACACTGTAGATATTGCGCTGGCTTTTCAGACTGGTTTAATCGCCAGACGGAGTTGACGTGTTGGCAGTATCAAAGGGTGAAGCAGCAGCATCAGTTCCATAGGTCCAGACCATGTCTGACTCATGTGGCACGTTGTTCACCACGATGCCACGCTGATGGAACTCATCCAGCAGTATACGAAGGCTGGGCTTGTGTGGCACCATTTTGCACAGAAACCTGTAATCCCAAGTCTTGTCTGAACAGTTCCACTTATGGGCAGATAACTTCATCTTCTGGCGCTCAGTACTCCGTTCTTCTGGCGTGCTGTTCTTCATGCACACCCTCTTGAGATGAACAGAGATGTTCCGCTGTGCTATGTGGCACTTCAAACAATGGACCATGTTGAGATCAGCAAACCTTCAAGATAATGTCAAATAGACGACATTAACAACATTGAAATGTAATTCTTATTTTCTTAACTCAAAATGCAGAAAAATACAATGAATGGATGATCAATGACACAAGCAAGTCTTACCTTGTATTGTCTTCTTCAGCCATTCTTGAATCCAATCAGTGATCTGGAGAGAAAAAGTTAGGAAAGATCCACCAAAAGCAGGAAACTGAACTATGTTCTAGAAACACAGTGGACTGTATTCCATTTTGCTCCTGTATATATAGCAAACATTTGAGCTCACACCCCTATTGTGATGTCATGATACCTGTGCATGGAATGGACCAATGAAGACACTCTCAGGTGAGATGGGGTTGGGCCATTGTCAGGTAATAGGAGGATCCAAAGTAATTCACTGGAGGGCGTAACACAATGTTTCAAACTGTAGCAGGAATTTCTAGTGTTTTAACCTTTTTAGACTCTTTTCAACTGTTTTAAAGTATGTCAGACATTTCTCAAATGTAGTAATCTTACTTTAGAATCTATTAACCTGTTTTAAAATGTTCCAGAAGGTTTTATTTCCAAAACAAGGACATTCAGGGAGGACTCAGTGAGGACTTGATCTGCAGCAGTTTGAGACCCATCAGCTTGAATAACGGCCTCTTAGCATAACAGAAGGGCTGAGCTTGTAATGGACAAAGGCCTCACCCCTGTGTTTAAAGGCACCATTACTTTGCTTTCACATTTTAAAAACAAAGCCATTATAAGCTATTCACAGGTCTCAGTGATGATTTGAGCGACTGCACCTGGAATAGATCTGTTTATCATAACAGAAGGTGTGCATGCAACAGGGCAAAAGCCTCGCCCCATTATTCTCAATGCACATTTACAATTTATCCCCCTGAGACCCAGGGGGTTGGGGTGGTACAACTCTTTTTAAGCATTACTTTATTACACTTTTACAACATGTGCACTGCATTCTCCTGGAACATCTCTGTAGGCTATCCTTCCATTTCTGTTCTGATTTAAAACCTCAGACATACATGTTAGTTTTGGCCCACAGAGGACGGTAAATCAATAGATATAGTTGAGTATCATCGGCATAACAATGAAAGTTTATGGAGTGTTTTCTGATAATATTGCCTAAAGAAGCATATATAAGGTGAATAAAATGTGGTCTGTAGTTAGCCAACACCTCAGCGATTCAAACAGAGAGAAAGGGGCAGGGATGTGTCGAATGACGCAGTGTCGGAAGTACTCGTGACACGAAATCCTTCACCGTGATTTGTTGATTCGTATGTCTGTCGATATTTTGTGAAAAACTGACCAATGAAAACTCAAGAAATCACAAAGGACCTACAAGACCCTACTCTACACTCCCGCGGTTGATAAAGATAGAATATGGCGAGGACGCACTTCACTACGAAGGAAGCAGTGGCGGCGATTTTGGCGAGTAGCGGCGAGGACGACAGGAGCTTCAGAGCCTGAAGAATTTGATTCATGCGATGAAGAGGAATATGCAGAGAGAAGGGATCCATTTGAAGATGGGTAAGTGTATTTACTAAACTTTGTTTTGCAATAGCACATTTACCTTAGCAAAGTTAGCACATTTAGCTCATGCCGTGCTGCATCTCCGTTACGTGTTCGTAAAAAGTAATCTCACAAGGGCTTCTGTATTATAGCACTTTGAATTATTCAAATAGCCCCTGTGGTTGAGGAGAAAACCCAGTTTTAGTATGGGTATGAAAACCTTCAGACTTTTTGCGAAAACACGGGTGGATTTTATTATGTCAGACATTTCTAAAATGTATTATTCTTACTTTAGAATCTCACTCAGAAACTGTTGGCGCAGCAGAGACGTGCACGGAGCAGCTGAGAGGGGCCTGAGAGGACAAGCAGGAAAGCATATATTTTGGGTATATTCACTAGCTCAAGGTGGGTGGGGCCAAGTCCTGTTGCCCTCTATTGGCCGGCCACCACTGGTGTGAGGCCTTTGTCCATTAAAAGCTCAGCCCTTCTGTGATGCTAAGAGGCCGTTATTCAAGCTGATGGGTCTCAAACTGCTGCAGATCAAGTCCTCACTGGATGTCCTTGTTTTGGAAATAAGACCTTCTGGAACAGTTTAAAACCATTTCTGTGACTTCCTGTGTATTCTTTGAAGGCCATTTTGAAAAGACCGGCAACTATCCCACGGCAAAATCACAACTAGAGCAGTTTATTATGCATCAATAATAGAGAAAGATAAGAACAACCCCAGGTTTCTCTTTAGCACTGTGACCAGGCTGACGGAGAGTCAGTATTCCGACAGACCTCCGTAGTAATGACTACATGAACTTCTTCAATGATAAGATTGAAGAGACAATGTGACATCACCTGTAAATAACAGAACAGAGATGTGATATGAGACGACATGAAGTCAGAACAGCTATGATCTTTGCAGATGATGAAATATTTACTGAAAGTCATGATTCTGACTTGAAATAATAAAGTCCACAGGCAAACCCTCCTGATGTCGAGATAACAAGTCTGTAAATATTAATTATGAACCACGACGACACTCAGATTCCATAGTAATGACTCTGAGGTCCTCTATAGACCTCAGTGTAGTCCTGGTCCTCTATAGTAGACCTCAGTGTAGTCCTGGTCCTCTATAGTAGACCTCAGTGTAGTCCTGGTCCTCTATAGACCTCAGTCTAGTCCTGGTCCTCTATAGACCTCAGTGTAGTCCTGGTCCTCTATAGACCTCAGTCTAGTCCTGGTCCTCTATTGACCTCAGTGTAGTCCTGGTCCTCTATAGACCTCAGTCTAGTCCTGGTCCTCTATAGACCTCAGTCTAGTCCTGGTCCTCTATAGACCTCAGTCTAGTCCTGGTCCTCTATAGACCTCAGTGTAGTCCTGGTCCTCTATAGTAGACCTCAGTGTAGTCCTGGTCCTCTATAGACCTCAGTGTAGTCCTGGTCCTCTATAGACCTCCATCAGTAACCAGACCACCAGAGAGAAGATGGTCTGGTTCGAAAGAGTTTTTCTTAAAACGCCTCATCGGAGCCACCGGGTCGGATTCTGGTGAAACTAGATGACATCATGTAGGTTCACCAGAACCTCCTCCAAGTGAAACTAGATGACATCATGTAGGTTCACCAGAACCTCCATCAGGTGAAACCAGATGACATCATGCACATCATCCTTTAGCTCAGACACCAGACCCAGATACGGCTACACCTGCAGCCTTGGACCTGCTGGAGACCCAGGACGTGTTGCTGGACCCGCTGGAGGGAAAGGGGCCACGGGAAAACCAGGACCAGGACGTAGAGGACCAGACTGTCAGACCCTGCAGTAAAATGAGAGGTTTTCTAAAGGTACCCTGGTGCTCAGAGACACTACCACGTCAGTCCATAGGGGGCGCCAGAATCAACACTAAGTTAAAGTTCCTCGTAGTGACTTTAAACACAAAGAGCACTAAAGTACAAAGAAAAAACTACGATGAACGAGATGTGAAGACAGAATGAAAACATTACAAATTAAAATATATTTTAGAAAGAAATGAGCAGGAAAGAGAAGTCTGAAGCTTTAAAACTAACTCATGCTGATGTCTAATGAGATGAATCTTTAGTTTTCTCTAAACTCAGTTTACTGTCAGCTGGTAATAATTCACTCAGTAAGACTGAGCAGCAAACAAATTTTCAAAGTGTATAAAACAAAGAAAAATGTTGTTAACAGACAGAACAACTCAGGATGTAACTGCGTGAAGAGATCACGACTCTATTTGAGATTAATTTTATATCAACTTTATTGTTACAGGAGGAAAAAAGCCTTGAACATTAAATACATAAATATATAAAAACATTGATTATAAAAAGCTATGTGAGCATTAATAGTTTGATGGCATGTGAGTAAATCATTTCTCTGACATTAAAACTAAACTGAGTCTTATTAAATCAGGTTTCTTCACTAATCCAGCTCCATCATCAGGAACCAGAAGCAGAACGTTGTGATTAGACTTTCTGAGGGAAGAAGCTCCTCAGAGTAGTGATGTCTCCTTGTGTGTCGAGGCTTCGATGCGCGTGTCGAGTAATCAGGTAGATTTTGGTGAATCGCGTATCGAGGCTTGTGTCGATGACGTATGTGGTGACGTTGGAAGCCTCTGAGCCGGCCGTACCACGTGACTGAGTCAGAACATGGTTCGTTGGTTTGCCGTGCGATTTGAAATATAAGGGGCAGCAAAACTCAATGGATTTCCCCCTTCCTCTCTGTACCCAGCTTCATGTGTGCCTGTGAAAGGGTATTTTATAAAGCAGGCAAAATAGTCTCAAAAAGCCCAGCACTGTGGAAAAGTTCTTATTTTTACTTAAAAAATTGGACACATCAACATGGACTAGCGGAGCTGAGGCTCGAAACACCGATCCTCTGACTGAAAGTCGGATATTCTAGCCACCGACCCACAGTCACATCACAACCCTCTCCCAATTGGTTTCGAGTTTAGATTTTGACCCCGCCATTATATCATAAAGATAGACACAATATTAAGTTAATAATTGATGTATTGGCGTCACAAACATAATTTATTCAATTTAAAGCTTCACACACCAAAGCCATGGTGTCGTTATGATCACTCTGCTTGTTTTACATGTATTGTCCACTTGGTGGCGCAGTAGAGCAAATGAAGCTCCGTGAAGCTTGGGCCCATGAGCGAACCAATTGGATGGAAAGCTTCAATGCTTCAGGAAGCTTCATCTCGCCATCACTACCTCAGAGTTCAGACATGAAACGTGACGACTAGCAGGCTCTCACATTAATCTGTAATAAACTAAATGTGACCTGGTGAGACTCAACGCACAAGATCCAGAGACGACGACACCGAAAATACAGATTTTATGCATGAAATAATAAACTCAACAAGTGAGTTTCAAAAGAAGGCCTAAAAGTAAACCATGTGGAGCTAAACTGCAGCATCAGGGAGGTCAATGTAGACTGAGACGTAAAATAACAAGTAAATTGTTACAAAATATGCAGGCAAATTATGATTAAACACAAACACAAACCAAATTAAATTAAATGTACCTACTCACAGGTAGCTAAAGGGACTCAAACCACATAATAAAATGCCATCAAGATGGCTGCTCTACCACTATGTGCCTCCTTCAGCACAGCACAAAGACCCACAATAGAAATAAACCAGAAAAGGCCCATTGAGTTGATTATTTAAAAAGGACACTAAAATCTAACAGGTCTGGGAAAACAGTGGTTGCTCCTCTAAAAGAACCTTTACAAAAACATTTTATAAAACATACATTATGATAGTAGATCTACCTGACTGGACCGCCCCCAGCTGGAAACATGCAGCTGACTGGCATCTTATTGGCTGATGTGCTGAGCAATCACTCCAAGAGGTCGTCCCTTACAGACAGGAAGATAAATAGGCTCGTTCGAGATGAGCCAGTTCTGCGCAGAATCGATCGGCGTTGATCGGCGCGCAATGCATGCCGGTTAGATTTGTGTCCGACTTGCTCCCGACTTGCTCTGACGTCATGCACACGTGGTCAACGATACTCTCACGAGACTAAGCCGACCGTCGATTTCAGAGGCAGGCGCTGCAGTGGCTCTCCCCCGACTGCTTGGCCCAGTGCATGATGGGAAACGCCTGGCTCTCGCCACATCAGAGAGCTGATTGGCTCTTAGATCTGACAGCAAACGCCACGTGTTGTAGAAAATCCGTATTTTATGTGTAGTTGTAATACTTTACCCTTGATTATTGACTATTCGTCTCATGTTTAATCTAAAAACACATCTTGTGTGGTTGATAATACAAAATCGTATTTTCATAACATATATCTAAACCAGTAGTAATGTATTTCACAGGCAGACATACAAATACCAAAGGATGCAGCTACACAGTCATTTCTACATAAATAAATATATATTTATAAACACATATAATAAATCCAAACGTGATCTGTAAACTACAAGTAAACAAAAGTTCAGAACTAACAGGAAGTACTTTTTTCTGTGACTTCCTGCGTATACACAGCTGACAGCTGAAAACTGTCCGACTTGATTGCAGTTTTTTGTCAACGCCTTCTGCTGCGGCCGCTGCTCTCTCTGGATTCCAGGCGAGGCGCAGCTCTAACGAACGAGCCTAATAACACATTTTAAAATGAAGTCCTGTGTGTCTGGGTAACCAGGAAGAAAGGCCCAGGTGAGCTTCACACCTCTTTTTATAGGCTCCGCCCCTCTGCCTGGGTCCTACTAGTAGGCTGCCTGTTTCCTGCCTTCCACATAAACAACAAGGAGAGAGTCAGGTTATTATTCTCCTGGTCACATGATTCATGGATATTAACTGTAGATATTGATCTGTTTGTCAGTTGAGGAACTAAAGTGAAGCTTTGATTGGATTCAGGTTCAGGTTTCATCTTCTC
Organism: Taurulus bubalis; assembly: GCF_910589615.1. NCBI lineage: Eukaryota > Metazoa > Chordata > Actinopteri > Perciformes > Cottidae > Taurulus > Taurulus bubalis. The sequence goes on along the minus strand of NC_136601.1, from coordinate 1,437,998 downwards.
TTTCTGTTTGTTACAAGCTAATATGCATCATGACATGAGGAAAGGCTGGTACTGGTGGTAATAAGGACACTTTATACATGATATCAACTCCCACTGTTCTTGAGAAATATAAGTCAATGAAGTGCAGAACTCCATCGAACCACAGGGAGGCGCTGCAACAGGAAGCAAAGCAGGAGTATTTACATGTGTTCATCTACTGCGATGAGGTCATGAACACAACTCATCTGGTACTTTAGGGTCAGAACACATAAAGGAACCAAAGGACTGAACTAAGTCCAGGTCCTGGTGGAGTCCAGATCCACTGAGGATCCTCTGATCCGGTCCAGAGGAACACAGAGATGATGGTGGACTCACTTCCATCTGAGGAGAGAAGAAGAAGAAGCGATGGACCAGTGTCTCAGAGACTCCCTTCATCATCCAATAGAAAGAGCAGCAGGATTGAGTCCTTTCAGCTCTCATCTGAACGTATTGGAGTGAACACTCTGAGCTCCAAGCTCTCACACCTGCAGACACTCTGGACATCAGGTCTGTTTCCTCTGCAGCTTTCACAAGTACACAGTGGACATACAGAGCTGAGGGCCCTGAACGCATCATGACTGCAGAACCAGAGAGGCGTTCACTGCTCACTGTAGTGATGGATTCACTGCTGTGAGGGTTCAGAGATGATTAAAACCACAGTCTCAGTGCCAGCTGTCAGCTGGTAAGCAGCGTGATTTCCTGCACACCTGAACACAACAACAGACTTCTTCACATCAACTCAAACACACGATCACAACAAGCTTCTGGCTCATGAAACCCATCAGCGTTGGAGTTCTACAGGAAATACTGGATCTGTGTTTAGTTCAACCCTGCTGGAACCAGCATGGACCGACTCCAACCCTCTACTGACCTCAGAGTCTCCAGTCTCCAGTCAGGACTCTCCAGTCCAGCAGACAGCAGCTTCACATCTGAATCCGTCAGGTTGTTGTTACTCAGGTCCAGTTCTCTCAGACTGGAGGGGTTTGACTTCAGAGCTGAGGCCAGAGAAGAACAGCTGATCTCTGACAAGCTGCAGTTCATCAACCTGAATAAAGAATAAAAGATGAAGATCAGAATCCGTTCATAATCCATCAGATGTGTTGAGGTTTAAATGTGTAGCTCAACATGACGATGTCCTCATCAATGAGCTTTTCTCTTTGTCATTGTGTTCTTGTGGATCATCATCATGTCAGCCTTCTACAGACATCATCACATGTCAGCACAACATTCATAACCTGTTGAAGTCCACATAGATGAAGACCATGCTGCTGCTCTCAGTCTGGAGCTACAGGATCAGGGCCTTATTGATTAGAGGGGTTCTGTCACAGCTCAGGAGGTCCAGCTATAGAAAACGTCCTCATTAAAGGTCAGATCATCTCAATAAAGTCACTTGTTCTATGATTTAGTCCCAAATGTATCAAAGTAGCCAACAGCTGAATCAACGTTTGGACGTAACCAATAACTTTCTGTCATCAAATAAAGAACGTTGAATTGAATAATATCTCAATAATATTCATCATCAGTTTTCAAATTCAACTAGATGAAATATGAATATATTCTCTATTAATAAATAAAAGTTATTCTCTCAATTCAAGTAAAATAATGGACACATTTAAGAATAAATTATATAACAGAAAGCTTTTGAAAAATGTTCATGTAAAAATCAACAATTTAATTTAATACAAATGTCCTGCAGATTTAAATCCAGTTCATTCAGGGTGAAGTGACGTCGACCAAGAAATGCAAGATATTATATTCTTCACATCTTATTTTATATATTATACCTATTTATTATACTTGTGTATTATACTTATTATACCAGACTGACCTCAGAACCTCCAGTCTACAGTGAGGACTCTCCAGTCCAGCAGACAGCAGCCTCAGTCCTGAATCCTGCAGGTCGTAGTGACTCAGGTCCAGTTCTCTCAGACTGGACGGGTTGGATTTCAGAGCTGAGATCACGACTTCAAAGTGAGTCTCTGAGAGATAACAGTAAGAAAGTCTGTCAAGATAAAATATGGTATAAATTATGAAAGAGGAGACTTCATATGACTTCCTGTGTTGATGAACATTAGCTCTTCACATCATGATCAGCTGATCTGATCTCACTGTGTTTCACATGAAACCAGAACTCTCCTTCCTGCAGTGCATCTGTTGTTGAGGTTTCCATCTCAAATGTGAGTCACAGCTCACCCAAACCTTCCTACCTATCCACTTCCTTCAAGAACCAACTCATTCATTGACTCATCAAAGTGACAATGAACCAGATAGCTAGAAACATAGTAAAAGTGAGGTGGTGCTGTACTGCAGGTGAACTCTGACACATCTCACACCTCTACCTCCAGCAGGAGAGCAGGAAGTGAGGCTTTTGATCTTCTTTTCTTTTGAAGTCCTTGGAGAGGATTTATTCACTTTATCATCATCTTTATTTAATTCTGTGAACCAAACCGCTGGATGATATTAGACCTGTACGTGATTAAATATTAATATAATGAGATATTTAGACAACTGCACAACGTTTTGTCGTTGTTCAACCCAATTAACCAACCAATGAGGTTAAGTCATTTTCAACATATTCAGAAATAATTCATCAGATACATATTGTTGTGTAATTGATGCTCACTTGTGCCACAATATTAATCATAAGAATAATAATTATATTATTAATCATAATAATGCTTTATCTACATTTGTAGATAAACTACTACCCACACTCAAAGTATTTCCCCGGTGGTGCAGTGCTACTCTCAAACTGAATCCTCTACTTCCTGATGTGGAGCTGATGTCCAAACAGAAGACTAATATTATTAATATATAATAATAATAATAATAATATAATAATAATATATATATATATTTTTTTTTTATTTTGGAAATGACCTCCATGAAGTGACTCCAGTAACACAATCAGGGAGCGTTTTTCTGGGGTAGATTTAGTGATTAAAGGGTGAATAGATGATGAATGGTGGAGAAATAGAGGAAGAATTGTATGAATATAGATTATAACAATCATTATAAATGAATATAATAACTGTTCATTGAGTTGACAGTAAAACAACCGACTGAAACATCAACATGTTTTCACTCCAGCTTTTGAAACAAGAACATCTGAGACTAAATGCGACTGACTTATAACTTTGTATCAAACAACTGGAACACTATTTTAAGAATATTGTTATTTTTATAGTTTCTTTATTTGAAGAACTAAACGACTGATCTACACTGATTCATGAAGTTAATCACATCTGGACTCACCGAAACTTTCTGCAGTTCCTCACAGCTGGAAGCAGTCTCCGTCGTCCCTCCAATGATGTGTTGTACTTGTTCAAGTCCAACTCATCCAGAACCTCCTCTGACATCTGCAGCATGTAGCACAGAGCTGAGCACTGGATCTCTGAGAGTTCCTTCTCTGATCTGTTCTCTGACTTCAAGAACTGCTGGATCTCCTGATGGACTGAGCGGTCCTTCATCTCCATCAGACAGTGGAAGATGTTGATGCTTCTGTCAGGAGAGATCTTCTCACTGTTCATCTCCTTCAGGTTGTTGATGGCTCTCTGGATGGCTACTGGACGGTTGTCTGTCTGACCCAGCAGGCCTCCTAAGAGTCTCTGGTTGGACTCCAGAGAGAGGCCATGAAGGAAGCGGACAAACAGGTCCAGGTGGCCATTTCTACTTTGGAGGGATTTCTTCATGGCTCTCCTAAGGAAGTCATCCAGAGATGAATCAGTGTCTCTTTGACCATGAAGACTGCTGTTGTCATCATCACTATCGTCCTCACTATCCAGGTCTGAATCAGTGCAGTCTTCTCTCATGAAGTCCTTCAGTACCTCTGTCTTCTTGTGTGTGAAACAGTGGAACATGTACACGGCAGCCAGGAACTCTTGAACACTCAGATGAACAAAGCAGTAGACGGTTTTCTGGAAGATCACACTCTCTCTTCTGAAGATCTCTGTACAGACTCCTGAGAACACAGAGGCCTCTGTGACATCAAGACCACACTGCTCCAGGTCTTCTTGGTAGAACATGATGCTTCCTTTCTCCAGATGTTCAAATGCCAGCCTCCCCAGCTTCAGAAGAACTTCCCCGTCAGCCTCCATCAGCTCCTGAAGACTCGTTTCATGTCCCTCATGGTACTTCCGCTTCTTCCTCTTGGTCTGGACCAGCAGGAAGTGTGAGTACATGTCAGTCAGGGTCTTGGGCAGCTCTCCTCTCTGGTCTGTGGTCCACATGTGGTCCAGAACTGTAGCAGTGATCCAGCAGAAGACTGGGATTAGACACATGATGTGGAGGCTCCTGGAGGTCTTGATGTGTGAGATGATTCTGCTGGACTGCTCTTCATCACTGAACCTCCTCCTGAAGTACTCGTCCTTCTGGGGGTCGGTGAAGCCTCGCACTTCTGTCAGCCTGTCAACACGAGTAGGAGGGATCTGATTGGCTGCTGCAGGTCTGGAAGTTATCCAGACGAGTGCCGAGGGAAGCAGGTTCCCCTGGATGAGGTTCGTCAGCAGCACGTTGACCGATGCCTTCTGTGTGACATCACACACAACCTTGTTCTTCATCTTGAAGTCCAAAGCAAGTCTGCTTTCATCCAGACCATCAAGGATGAACAGAAGCTTCCAGACAGAGAGCTGCTCTGCTGGGACCTTCTGTATTGTTGGATGGAACACATGGAGCAGCTTGAGAAGACTGAACCGCTCATCTCTTATCAAGTTCAGCTCCCTGAAGGAAAGCATAACCACCAGACCCATGTCCTGGTTTTCCAAACCCTCGGCCCAGTCCAGAGTGAACTTCTGCACCGAGAAGGTTTTTCCAACGCCAGCGACGCCGTTGGTCAGAACCACTCTGATGCGTCTCTGCTGGTCAGCTGAGGCTTTAAAGATGTCGTGGCACTTGATGGGAGTGTCATGGAGGGTCTTCTTCTTAGAGGCTGACTCCAGCTGCCTCACCTCATGTTGGGTATTAACCTCTTCACTCTGTCCCTCTGTGATGTAGAGCTCAGTGTAGATCCTGTTGAGGAGGGTTCCACTTCCTTTTTCACCACTTCCTTCAGTCACACGTTCACATCTCTCCTTCAGACTGATCTTGTGTTCATCTAAAACCTCCTGCAGACCAGGATCTACTGAACCAGAGGAACAAGAGAGAACATAAAGAAGTAAAGTTAGAACGTCGTAACACTTCCTGAAGTCAGACATAACTTCAAAGTGATGTTTACATTTATTGTTCATAGTTTGTCTGACTAACGGGAAGCAAAGCAGGAGTTTGAGCACAACGATCTTCCTCTCTGACTGTGTGTTCATGTTTGATTGACAGATGAGTCTCAGCTGCTCGTCTGCAGCTCTTCATCTGAACAGCTGACTGTGGCTGTTGCTTCCTCCCTGTGATACTTTAAACTGATCCAATCAAACACTTGTGTTCAGGTCCTCTTGTGGAGACTTGTTTTTAATTGAGCAGCTTCAAAATAAAAGCCTTCTGCTGGTAGAAAACTCTTATTTGACGCAGAAGCAGCAGGAAATGTTGACACTTCATCAGTGTAAATATTAAATTATGAAATGATTATATTATCAAACATGAATTATCACTGTTATCGATTGGCTTTAAATCTCAAAGCAACTTATTGAAACGCGTTTAGCTCCCCAGACATTTTTCTCAAAAATTCGGAATGGTTTGCATCCCCATACTAAATACAGAATATCTCCTCAACCATGAATAATTTCAAAAGGTATAATATACAGAAAACAGTTATGAGATCAGTTAAGAGGTTCATATAGCAGTATATTTTTTACTGGTTTATTGATTGATGATAGAACACAGGAAAGAAAAAAAGAAAAAACTTCCTAAAAAAAGATTTTCCAGGATGTATTTCCTCTTTTTGATTACGCAAATCATCACTTTTTTTCTACTATAAAATATCACTATGTTTTCACAGTATCTGTGCAAATATTTACTTTGATTAAGTGAAGTCAAATATTTGTAGTAATACATTTAGATTCAGATTTCGTGAACCGTAGGTTTAGGTCAGCGGAGAGCAAAAATGTCCTAACTTTCTTCCTGGACCTTGAACGCCTCTGGTTCCACAACAGAGGTGCTCTGCTCAAGCAGATGCACCAAAATATACCAAGAAAGTATCATTTATCATAAGTAAGTACAATACATACCAAGTATCATTTATCCATAAGTAAGTACAATACATACCAAGTATCATTTATCATAAGTAAGTACAATACATACCAAGTATCATTTATCATAAGTAAGTACAATACATACCAAGTATCATTTATCATAAGTAAGTACAATACATACCAAGTATCATTTATCCATAAGTAAGTACAATACATACCAAGTATCATTTATCATAAGTAAGTACAATACATACCAAGTATAATTTATCCATAAGTAAGTACAATACATACCAAGTATCATTCATCATAAGTAAGTACAATACATACCAAGCAAGTATTGTTTATCCATAAGTAAGTCATATTTCAGTGTTTTGACTGGAATGTGGTTGATATCTTACTGAGGCTTTGTCTGACAGTGGTTTTGATTCCGTAGTTCATAAGCTTTCCAGAAAGGTGCACCAATCATGTGTGGCATCAAGCTAGGGATATAAACATTGATATTTTCATGCCCGCACTGATTCAATCACTCTGGTTCTATCACAACCTGAGACAACATGTTTCTTTGTAAATAAATGACCCTGTAAACTGTCTCTCTTCAGTGCATCCTGAGGCCGACTCATAGCGACTCTGTGATGCTGCCTCTTCTCTGTGAGGGAATCAATGATTTCATAGACAAGTTATGTTTCTTCGATATTCGTTATTTCATCTTAAAAAGACTCAACACCAGGTAGGGTCAAATTTCCCGTCACAACGCTCTCATGCACTCTCACATGTACCAACATGCACTCTCATGCACGCTCACAGGTACCAACATGCACTCTCATGCACGTTCACATGTACCAACATGCACGCTCTCACGCAGGCTCACATGCACTAACATGCACAGTCACATGCACCAACATGCACTCGGGATGGGAATCACCAGAGGTCCCACGATACGATATTATCGCAATGCTTAAGTCACGATACGATATTATCACGATACTGCGATACATTGTGTATTGTGATATATTACAATTTATTACCTTTTTTCCACCGCAAATTGTAACCAAAGGAAAACTTTGTCAACATATTGTAGTTAATAAGATATATGTTTTCACATAATGGCCTAAATGGCCTAAGACCCCTTCTTTTAACTTTTACAGACTGTAGGATCTCTATATATCAACCAAAATGAGATTGACAGCCAACCAGAATCAGTCAAACGCTCGCTACGATTGGCTGATAAAAAAGTAACCCACATGAAGAATCTGACTGAAATGGACCCAGAAATGCTGTTCTGCACATAACAGGAAGTAAGTCGTCAGTTAGCAATGTGGATACGGCGCTTAAACATCGGCGATCGTTTTTCTCCGGCGAAAGTTCAACATATTTCTCTAAAATTGCTCAGAATCTTTTTTTGGTGATTTATGGCTGTTGGGTCATGTTTTTTCTACTTCTGTCTCTTGTTTGTTTGTCTGTGGGAACTCTTTATTCTAGATTCCCTGAGTGTAGAAACACCAACAACGTGTATTAAAATGTGTTTTTCTCTGCAGGTTTAGCATGAATCCATGAGACCTTTTTTCTTCGTGTGTGTTTCCGTTATTGTGTCCCTGTATTAAAACAATAAGTCCTGTTTCAGGACATGAAGACATCAGCAGAGAAATGGACCGTCTTACTTTGTCCAGAGCTGCTCTCACTGGCTGTCTGCAGTCTGGTTCTGGTTCTGGTTCTGGACATCAGCTCCTCCTCAGGAACAGGACTCTTCTTCCTCTTTCTGTGGAGACATTTCTTCATCACTAAAGGAGAGCGCTGATGTGTCCTCTACGGTCTCGGAGTCTCTGAGCAAGTGATGTTAGACTGAGGATGAAGAGGTGGACATGTTGTGACCCTCAGCAGGTCACATGGAGTCTCAGGTTCAAGTCCTCACACTTTCCTTCTTCACGTTTTCTGTCACTTTCTACTGTCAACATCAAATGAAGCATGAATTCATAATTGTTATTAAAACACGAGTGATCACAGCTGATCACTTTGACATCAGTTCTGCTCACGAGTTTTTTCTGGACCTCCAGGATCAATACATGGAGGAGAGGAACTAAACTTAAAGGTCCTCTTACTCAGGATTTAAAGCTTTCAGCTGAAAACTCTGGATCTTTAGTCAGTGAACCTTTGAGCTTCATCTTTCTTCTCCATATTTGACACAAATATTAAAGAACAAAGTCAAACATTAACAGAAGCAAAGAGATCAAAGCTTTTCTACCAACGCTTCTTCGCCACATGTTGCTCAGTGATGAAGTGACTCCAGAAGCCCTGGTGGGTCTGGACCTTCAGGATCACTATATGAAGTGACTCCAGAAGCCCTGGTGGGTCTGAACAGCTGATGGAGTCAATGGGAGGAAACATTCACACATCTGAAGCACATTTTTCCTCATTTAGAACAGAGACCTCAGACTGTGAGCAGACATAAAGGAGTGTTTAGTTGAAGTGTAACTTGTGAAAAAGGTTCTCAGGTGTTTTGCTCCAGATGTAAACTTCAGTAGTTTGAGGCTCTAGAACCAGACAGAGATCCATCTGAGTCTGAACCAGGATCTGCTCTCATAGTTCTGCTTCAGGAAGATAAACCTTTGAGCAGAGGATTTAGTCTTCATCCTCAATGCATCGTCTTCATCAGGTCAGCTGACAGTAAACAGTCTCTTACTTTGTGTCTGAGGGTCCAGGTTCATGACTGAAGAGTGGAGGATGCTCTATGGACCGATCACTCTTCATGGACAGGCAGACGGATCCTGGAGACTGAACTCTGTGAACATCAAGAGGGTTTTATTCAGAACAACAAAGACATTAAAGAAGATCTGAACACACAAACTTCTGGTACTGCAGATATGGAGAAGGCTTTCAAGTATTAGTGCTCTTAGACGACATCACAGCTGTCACTGATACGAAGAGGAAGAGTTTGACTCATGACCAGTTTGGTAAATGTATAATTTAGGTGTTAAAAACATTTAGTATGATTAGAAAAATAAAATATACAGAAAGTCAACAGAAGACTTTGTCAGAGGTGAACATGAGTTCTTACTTTGTGTCTGAGGGTCCAGCTTCATTACTGAAGGTTTCAATAATATTTTTGGAGCGATCACTCTTCATGGACAGACAGCCGGAGACCAGAGACTCTGCTCTGTCCTCTTCTTCCTCCTCTTCCTCCTCTTCCTCATCACCTCTCATCTTCTGATCTGAAGTCAGTCTGAGGGATAAACAGGAACACTGGCTGTGAGGTTTTATTCACCATCCTGACTTTGTGTTGACGGAGGAATCAAACTGACTTTACTTTAGTACGACTAATACATGTTGGACCAACACACACACACACACACACACACACACACACACACACACACACACACACACACACACACACTCTCACCCTGCTTCAGCCTCCATATTCTCTCCTTCTGCTCCGTCGACTCTGAATGGAGTCTGGACTATGACGCAACACTTCAGGCTTCTTTTCCTGTTTTCATCATGCATCTGGATCACATGGTCTCTGTGGCTCCGCCCCTCTTCATTTACAGGAAATCAGCCGAGTTCATAGAAGTGTGAGAAGTGTGTGTGTGTGTGTGTTATGAATATGATGTGTTCATGAGTCTCTCGGCTTCAACAGGTTGAATTAAAATGAGTTTTGGTCAAAATGTTGCTGCTGCCAGTAGCTTCCTGTCCCACTGATACTGAGTTATTACTTATTGAGTTCAATGTGTTACTGACGCCCGTCTGTGTGTGAACTGTTATCATGCTGGACCGAAACTAATCTCAGACTCTGGTCATGTGACGAGTAGATCAGTACTTCATTTACAAATGGGGAATCCATCATTTATAAAGTATGAAAACCCAATAAGCTTATTTATCAAGAATGAAACATTCATAACTGTTTATGAATTGCATACTAATGAGTTACTAATGAGTGTTCATGTTGGAACAATGCTTTATAATTGATAAATTAAGTGTTTATTCATGCTTTACTAATGCTAAATAGTGTGTACTTGTATTATAAAGTGCATGAAAAGAACAAAAGATGCAGCTACACGCACATTTCTACATAAATCTATATTTACAAACACATGAATAATTCAAAACGAGATCTGTAAACTACAAGTAACCTACAGATGCAACAAGAATCAGCTTTTCCTGTTTATTCTTTGAAGACGGCTGAAAACGGTCTGCTTTGACAATTTGTTTGGCTCCGCCCCCTGATGATGACGCTGCTCTAGTCTTTGTTCCAGGAGAGAAGCAGTTCATCTTCAGTGGTAGCCTACCAGTGGTACCAACCTACCAGTGGTAGCCTACCACTGAAGATGGGCTCGCAGGGGGAGACAAAGGTGTGTAGTGGAAAAGAAACAACAACCCTTTAGATTTAGTTTTGAAGACTCAGGTTTTTATAAATACTTAATATTGTACAAATACACGGTACCGTTTGTCTCTGGAAAATAAAATCAGTATGACACCAGAGCGCCCTCTGGAGGCCGACCGGCACATTACAGCAGCGGAGAACCAGACGGCGTCGGTCGACCTCCGAATATAAAACCGTACCAGAACCAGGACCTCTGCGGGGTCTCGGGTCCAGAAGAACTCGGGGTCTCGGCCTTTTGTGTAATCAAACGAGCCAAAATCTGCATTCAAAAAAGGTAACAATACCTATTATAGGTATTAAAAATGATATGTAACATGTTCCAGCTTTTCCTCAGGATGGAACTTTCTGCAGGTTTGAACTCACAAGACAAAAAAAACACAATTATGAAAGAAGTGACCTCAGATTTGAGAAGATTTTTAGCAGATTTTCGTGCCGATAAAAGACAGAAAATAAGCCAGAAGATAAAGATGTGACTTTTAAATCTCTGCTCAACATTTTACTGAAGTGAGCAGATAATGACGGACATTTTATTTTGAAATAACCTTTTAAAAGATGATTTTCAGGTCAAATCTTTAAACTTTTTTTCATGAAAAAAGTACTTTAAACCACAAACTGCTCCTCCAGACTTTAAAATAGACTTCAGATTTCATTTGATGATATTAATCTAAATAAGTGAGAGAATAAAGTATAAATCTCATCTGCTTTTAAGATCAGCTCAATTATTTAAAAAATAAATGTTGAACTAAAGAGACGAAACAAAAACACACTAAAATAATACTTCTCCCAAAAATAAATACACCCGAATCTCATCTGGTTTCTATCTGCGTTTGAGGTCACCCATCGTCATCATCATCATCATCATCATCATGAAAAGATCAGGAGGTCAAAGCTCTTCTTGCTGACATTAGAAATAAAGATTTTTAATAATATTATTTTCACACCATGAATTCTTGACGAGGATAAAAGTTAATTTTTGACGAGGAAATTTTTTAACTGCTCAAAAACACAGCCGAGGAAGTTCATGCGACGTGATGGAAAGCTAACGTTTGACACCAGACTCCATTCAGAAAAACTGATTTAACATCTGTAGTTAGTTTGTGTTGTGAGAGTTTATTGTTTTAAAGGTTAGTTCAAATTCACTAAACTCTCACAACACAAACTAACTACAGATGGAGAAAGAAGTAAAGCAGCAGAGTTATTAAGGGTTAAATTACTGTTTTTATAAATGGAATAAATACCCAGATAATCTCATAATAATGACAAATGAAACCTCTCTTTCTGCATGGACCCCTAAAGACAGATACTCGCTGCGTCTTTGAGGTGAAACTCTCCTCATTTCGTTCCAGCGTGACGTTGAATATTTAAACTTCCGGTCGTCCTGCAGCTCGGCTCCTTTTGCACAATCCCAGTGAAACGAAAACTAAAATAGACTCTTTGCGTTAAAAGCAGCCGGCTCGGCGTAACAGTCTTCTCCGTCCGTTGAGGTTTGGAGGTCAGACGCCGTGACCTCGCCGCGTGGGAAAGTCACGTGACCTCGTGACCCTGATCCCCGAGGACACGAAGCTCCGCTTTGTGTGTCCTGTGTCTCCCGATGGAGATGAAATTCACAAATGTTAAATATTTCAGTTTGTCCCATTATCTCATTTTCCTCTAGTCCAGCAGACACCAGGGCGTGGTGGGGGGGGGGGAGGTGGGGGGTACTTCCTCTAGACCAGCAGACACCAGGGGGGGGGGAGGTGGGGGGTACTTCCTCTAGGCCAGCAGACACCAGGGGGGAGGGGGGTGTGTACTTCCTCTAGGCCAGCAGACACCAGGGCGTGGTCTTCTGGTCACACTCCAGCTTGGTGTTGATGACGGTGCACGGAGCGCCGCTGATGCTCAGCTCCTGTCTGGACTCCACCCGATACTGGAGGTTAGTCAGGCCGCCTTCAGGGTCCACCTTGAACTGCTCCTGCGGGGAGAGATTTCCATTTAGTATTCATTACTGATTACTTTGTCAGAGCTGACGAGTGTTGTGAATCCCTTCATTCACATTAAAACAGCTATTAAAATATTCAGCTCCTCCAGCTATGACCTTTCATATTTCTAACCTTTCACATTTTTTAATTAAAAAATTTAAAAAAATTAAAATTTTAATTAACCTTTAATGAAACAAAAAAAATGTATGGGATCCAATGGAGAAAATCTTTAAATCCGCTTAAACTTCTTAAACTTTAAAAGCTTAAAAGTTCACCATACTGTCAACTATAGACACCATTTCATCTTTAAAATGTTAATAAAACCTCCAACTATTACGGAATGATTCAGCTTTTTGATAACTTTAATACTTTATGAACTGTCACCGTTTTTGTTTTATGCTTTTTTCAAACCTGGCGCAGCTCAGAGGACGTGATGTCATCACTAGAGCACAGAGCAGTGTCAGGATCTTGCGAAAAAAATATTTATATTTTGCCTTTCACTACACAATTTTCACTCTTCAGGTATAATGTATACGTCTTGTCTTTTGTCGTAAACGTAGGTCGATGGAATCCACAGATTCACACATTTGGCTGAAGCCGCCTGTGGGAGGACGTCCACCTCCCTCCTCCATTGAGCCCCATGCTAATGCTGACCAAGGGTTTCTCTCATGAAGCAACGTATATATTGCAACGTATTACGGCAGTAGTCGTCACACCATAAACATTTCTTGCAGTTTTTTGGTTATTATCACTATTTTAATAAGTGTAGAAACCAAATAACCCCGCCTGTCTTAAAAGTGGTGTGTGTGTGTTGTGTGACCGAGATTATTCTGCTGCTCCTCCAACACGAGGAGCTTTGCATTAACTCTCTCTCCTCAGACACAGAACTTCTCAGTCGACTTACGCTCACAGGATCGATTAGTTCACTAAATAAATACGTCATTCAGTATGAAAAAAGCTGAAAAATGACTTGTTTACTAAATAAATCTTCGTCGTCTCAAACTGAAACGAGTGATTGGTCGACCTCACAGGCCTGATTTATGCGATAAAAGAGACGCGGGTCTCACAGGTGAGCTCTACCTGCTTCTGAGAGGCGACCCTCTTCTGGTCCCTCTTCCTCCAGGCCGAGTCGTGGATGTGGAGGAAGGTTTTGTATCCCGTGGTGATGCCACTCGGTCTGAAGAGCTGCGGAGAACCAGAAGCAACAGAGGGAAGTCAAAGACCGGGTCGCACGGGGTCCCGGGGTCCCGGGGTCCCTGAAGAACTGGTGCGTACCTGCAGCTCGGCCTTCCTCAGCCTCCGGTAGAACTCGTCGTCCTCGCGGCCCCAACCCCAGAACCGGTTCGACATGCCGTTGCACTGAGGAACAGAACGGAGAACGTTTCAGTTTCATAATAATAAAAACAAACACACTGTGAGGAGCTGACAGACGAGCCCCTGCTGTCAAACACGGGTGGAACAGCTCCACCTGGTGGACAGTTTGGATCATTACATCAACGTGCTGCGAAACGGCTGTCGGGCTTTTTATTTTTTATCTGCAGGAACTTCAACCACAAACCGCCTTCTTTAAGATAAACGTCATTAAAGACAGAACTTCCTGTATTTGTTCCAAAAGTCCCGACCAAACCTCGACAAAAAAAACAAACAAGAACCAGTTCGATCCAGACTAACATTCATCCGTTTGCAATCTTTTTTTTTGTTTAACCGATAAAACTAAATAAATACATGTTTAATATTTATTGCGATTGAGCCGCAGGGGAAAACGACTCGTCTCTCTGACTTTGTTTTGTTTGAAGCAGAGATGGAAAATGATTCTGCAAAACAGGAACAACGCCTTCAAAGCATCATCATCATCATCATCATCATCATCATCACCATCATGCAGAACCCCGGGGCTGAAGAGGAACCGGAGCTTGAAGCTATATTTAATGACATGAACTAAAAGCAAACATATTGTCAGGTGAAGCGTGTTTAAAAAGTCTGTCTTTCCCGATCAGAACCGCACGTTATATCGATATCGCTGCTTTTCACCCTGGAGATGAAGACGTTTATAAAAGTGCGTCCCTTCGCAGGAGAAGACAACGACATGTTCTCATATTACTAAATACAAGAACTAAGATAAAATCAATATAACAAAAAATGATCCAACATCGTAAAAAGGCCAAAATGAGCCCAGTTCAGCGACAGCAGTTGAACATCATCGCTGCGTGACCTCTGACCTCACGCCGCTCTAAGAGCAGCAGGAGGCGGGGCTCCGTACCGCGCCGTAGTGCTTCTTGGTGAGCAGCAGGATCCCGCCCACGTAGGTCTTGTAGTGGTACAGCGGGTGCAGCTCGGGCGAGGCCACGTGGAACGGGCCCTCCACGGGGAACCCGTAGTCCAGCGCCTCGTTCAGCGGCAGCAGGTCCACGTCGTGCATCGCCAGGTAGTCCGTGTCGTTGCCGCTCTCCAGGAAGCCCACGTTGATCAGAGACGCCCGGTTGAACCTGCGAGCGACGACGAGGATCAATACGGGAGGAGAGAGACGCTATGTCATACGTAGTGATGTCATACGGAGTGATGTCATACGTAGTGATGTCATACGCAGTGATGTCATACGTAGTGATGTCATACGTAGTGATGTCATACGTAGTGATGTCATACGCAGTGATGTCATACGCAGTGATGTCATACGCAGTGATGTCATACGTAGTGATGTCATACGCAGTGATGTCATACGCAGTGATGTCATACGTAGTGATGTCATACGCAGTGATGTCATACGCAGTGATGTCATACGCAGTGATGTCATACGTAGTGATGTCATACGTAGTGATGTCATACGTAGTGATGTCATACGTTGTGATTCAACACATGATGAGGCGGTTCAATGAGATCATTGATCCGCCAATCCTTAACCCTAATCATTAACCCTAACCTCTGAGCTGAGAAAAGAGTTTTACAACTCAAGAAAGAATATTTGTTTACATACAAGAATAATAAAGAAATGTGGATTCCTTTCTTTATGAATTGTCTTTTTTTCCTCACAATTTAAATCAAAAAGTATTGATAAGAGTATTAAAGTATTGATCCAACAGATTATTGGCTTTTGCTTGACACTTAAAAAGATATAAATAGTAATAATTAAAATATTATTTTTTCTTTTTCAGAAAAAATATCAAAGTAAATAAAGTTTTTTCATTGTGTTTTTTTTTGTTTTTGCTTCTGTAATAAAGAGTTTCTTATTTTCTGTCACATTTTTATTATTAAACTGATCGCTTAGCATTTTAATTTATATCAAAATATAATATAATGTTTATGAATGTCGCGATTATTAAAGATGAAGAGTTTCGTGTTAAAGACTAATTGACGCATTCAGGATGTGAAGTTGCTCTTTGAACAGAACGAAGCGGTGAACAGGTGAGCAGAGGCTCCGCCCCCTCCTCACCTGTAGTGATCCATCTGGTTGATGATGACGATCCTGTGGCGGATCTTCTTCTTGTTGAGGAACGTGTGCATGAAGGGAACGAACACCAGCAGCTCGTCGAAGCGCTCCCTGAAGGGCACGATGAGGGCCAGCTTGTGAGGACCCCAGGACGGGTCGTCCGCTGCAGGCGCCTGGGCGGCGGCGGGGGGGCAGGGCGGCTGCTGCTGCTGCTGCTGCTGCTGCTGCTGCTGCTGCTGCTGCTGCTGCCGGCGGTCTCCGTGCACGCTGGTCGACAGGTCACCGGAACAGCCGAGCTGCAGCCACAGCAGAGACACGAGCAGCAGCACCAAGCAGAGGCCGAACAGCTTGTAGATCGTACATTTACCAGACAGGAACCTGGGAACACGGGAGAGAGGCGGAGCTTCAGTCAGGGGGAAAACAACAACAACAACAACAACAACAACAACAACAACAACAAACATGCAGCAGTCAGGGGGGAAACAACAAGAAGTAATCATCGAAAAGGTCTGGACTTTAAGAAAAGAAAAAAGAGATTAAAAAAAGAAAAAGACACAAAAAAAAGATTTAAAAAAAGAGATACAAATTAATACGAAAAAAGAGAAGAGATACAAAAATAAAAGATCAAAGATCATTCAAAAGAGACAAAACAAGAGAAATAAGATTTTAAAAAATGAGAGAAGAGATTATAAAATTAAGTGAAAATAGTTTTTTTTTTAAAAGAGATTTAAAAAAGAAAGAGAGAGAGATCAAATAACTAATGTCAGAGGTACATATAGTACTTTTTACTGTACTACATGTCAGAGGTACATATTGTACTTTTTACTGTACTACGTCTCAGAGGTTGTTGTACTTTGTACTGATGACGGCCATATCCTCACAGTAACTTTAGGTAAACAAAGTATTTACTTATTCAAGAAAAAGTACAGAAGCAAAATAAATAGTAAAAGTACTCACTGTGAAGGATACCATATTCACAAGTTAAGTACATTTAGCAGAGTCATACTTCAGCTGAAGGGAGACGTTAGTGGAACACATTCACAGGGTTTTAGTAGTACTTTTACTTCCCTCCTCTGGTGCTTTTATTGTGAAACTACAGAGAGAACATGGCGACAGAGTAAACAACAACAACGTAAAACAAAAGCATCCTCCTCACCTCCGCTCCTCTTTGAAGTAGAGGACCGGCTTCCTCCTCGACGAGTGCATCATCTTCACGACTCTCAGCTGCTCCACGACCAGAAACACCGCAGCTACAGTCTCATGTCCTCGTCTCCTCTGTCCTGCGTCCTAGCTCCTCACCGCCTCTGCGGCCTGTCTACATGTTCAGTGATATTATAATAATAATAATAATCCATATTCTAACCGGTTCGTCCGGTCACTGCCGCCGCGGGCTGCCCGTTAAAACTGTCCACGTAGCGGTTCTCACACACGGAGGAAAAAAAGAGCTGCGACTGGATTGCTGTGCGACGGCTTTCGGAGTCCGAGTGGAAACAGTTCCGGGTGTTACCGAGGAAAGGTTCCGACTTCTGAGTTCCGATAAAACAAGTAAAATATGGTTTCACGTGTTATTAATACTTAATACTATTATGCTTTCTAATAATGTCGAAGATCAGTAAGTCATTCCTTATTCTAGTTATAGTCCTTTTTTTTTTATTATTTCATATTTCTTCCACCAATGGTTTATACACACATATATATATATATATTACTATAGTATATACTATAGTGTATACTATATATATTACTATAGTATATACTATATACTATATATATATATATATATATATATATATATGTATATATATATATATATATATATATATAGTTTGTTTTAAATATATATATGAGACAAGATAATCCTGTATTAGTCTCGCAGCAGGGAAATCCTTTTTCCCCAGCTCAAAATAAGTATTATAAGGAAGAAAATAAAAAATAAAAGCGGTAAAGAAGCCACAATAACTGAAACAGTATATATACAGACAGAATTACTATTATTGCATATATATATATATATATATATATATATATATATATATATATATATATATATATATATATATATATATATGTATATTATTTTACTCCCTGTATTCCCTTAATTCTGCCATAACCTTTTGACGTGTCCCGTAATGACCTCTTTAGCTTCTGTCTGAGTTATATTTACACTGACACATTTACTGTGTTTACTCAAGTACTTTTTGAGGTAATAATATAGAGAGAACTGTGAAGAGCAGTACAAACATTGAGTTATATTCTTTATTATTCATATATATATATATATATATATATATATATATATATATATATATATATATATATATTTTCTTTTACTCCCTTTATTCCCTGCCATAACCTGTTGCCGTGTCCCTTAATGACTTCTTTAGCTTCAGGCTTTCTTATATTTACACACACATTTACTATGTTTACTCAAAGTACTGTGGTGAAGTGGAATTTTGGCGGTACTTGTACACTACTTAGTATTTCCACTTCATGCTACTTTCTCCTCCACGAGGAATACATTGTACTTTTTACTGCAGTGCATTTATTGGATAATAACTTTACAGATTCAGATAATCAAAACTATGATCAACTAATAAATTATGTATTATTATAATTACATAAGTGAATAAAATGAGCTCCATCTTTACCAGCTACATCATTAAAGTGAGGAACATATTATTGCATCAATAATTATAATATATATTATTCTGACATTTTTGATGCTGTTAAGTATATGTTGATGCTCATACTGCAGGATGTACCTGTACGCTGTGGTAATACTTCTTTAATTAAAAGATCAGAGTATTTAAATAAATACATTCTGCCTCCAGCAGCTGTATTCTCACATAAGGAACCAGGCATCTTTATTTTACTTTGAACTTTATTACATTATTTTGCAGTCACATTTCTTTGCTGGATATATCTTTTCCTTATAATACAACAAAGTTACAGCTCATAAAAAACTTTTACAAACCGAGTTTCAGCAGAGAATACTACAAGAACAAAAGAAGCATCAGTCCTTCAAACCAAATGTGACAAAACTTTATTCCGAGTGCAATTTGAGAAACATTTCACACGGACAGAACGTCTGCAAAAGAAATTAAATTAAATCAAATCAAGCCTCAAACCAACCGATTCAAATTCTAACCCCAAACACGTCTGAACCCTCCCAGCAACATAAACCCACCAGAGAAGAAGAAGAAGATCTTTAGAGGCGGAGAACAAAACAACAACAACAGAGGGACGTTTGTTTATTCCACGGCTTCTTGTCTCTGAACGTCAGGAGGATTTGAAACCGCCGAACAAAAACCCCGAAGACGCCGACGAGTCAACGAAAAGAAATACAAGAATAAAAGTGGAGGAACGAGACGCCGCGGAGCCGAGGAGAAACCACGCGAGAGGCGAGAAGTAGCGCGTCCTCTACGTCAAACCAGTGCTCAAAGATCAACGGACGCCTCGAGAGCCGAAGCTGCTTTTCAACCTAAAATCCAGGAAATAAAATAAATGTGCCCGTTTGCATCTCAGCCTCATCTAAAGAACCCACGATTGTTATTATTGATTTATTTATTTTAAAGCGCAGGTGGCTTTTAAGATGATCAACAGCAGAAGATTTAAAGATCCTCGGCTCAGTTTGAACTCTGGTTCGGTCGGTTTCACTGAAACAAAATAATCTGAAGAGCTGACACACAAAACCCCCAAAAGACTTTCCTCATCAAGGAAACTAAATAATATTAGATGAATAAATGTAATCTGTGCTGCAGAGGACGTTTCCTCCACTCAGCGCTTTGTTTCTGAAGCAGGACAGTAGAAGTATCGTGTGGCTGTAAGTACTTCAGTGTACTACTGCAGTACAACAGAAGTACTGCTGTGGACGTATTTTAGAACACTAAAAGAGTTATATATCCTACATTTAGAGTATTTTCACCTCTTTACCTTTCTGTCAGAGAACTGAAGCCGTTATTTATTCTCTCTTCAAACACAACAGACTCCATTCATGAAAACACTCACTGACCTCCAATAGCTCAGGAGCTGCTGAAGCAGCTTCAGGTAGTTTGTGTTGTCGTGAGACTTTAGTGAGTCTGAACTAAACTTAAAGACACTAAACTCACAGCAACACAAACTAACTACAGAAGCTTCAGCAGCTCCTGAGTCCTCAGAGGTTACATCAGTTTTTATGAATGGAGTCTGGTGTGTTTGAAGAGAGAATAAAAATATCACTTCAGTTCTCTGACATCGAGGTAAAGAGGTGAAGAAACTCTAAACATGAAAGTGATGGAGATCATTTTAGGAGTCTAAAATACGTCTACAGCAGAACTTTACTTTATCTACTGCAGTAAAACACTGACGTGTGTGTGTGTGTGTATATATATATATATATATATACACACACACACATACACACACACACACACCTCTAAACATCTCAACTGTCTCTTTAAGTCCTGCAGGTGGAAACTGAAGACGTGTTGTTGTTGTTGCATCAGTATCTTCGTCTCCAGGCATTTAGATTTTAGATCATCGTTGGTGTTTAAGCTCAAATCCTGTTAATGTGAGACGATGACGCAGTCAACCATGAACACTTAATAAACAACAACAACAACAGAGGAGGAGGAGGAAGTGGAGGTGGAGGAGGAGGAGGAGGAGGAGGAGGAGGAGGAGCGTCCACTGCGCTGCGACGTCCTCGACCGTCAATATTCGCGTTCTACTTTTGTGGCAGAATCTCCAACTTTAGGAAAACGTTTCAAAGTTATTTTGCAGTTGAATCCAGATTATAATTTCGGCTTTTGCTTAAAAGACAAACTGATATTTCACGTGATCCAAACATCTCTAGTGGCCAGTAACGCGTCTCATGTAGAAACCTCCGTGTAATAAATACAGTTCTGCACCAGATAGTCGAGCGCAGAGCCGAGGAAACTAGAACCTCGCAGCTGCTTCTCTCCGTCTGCTCTGCAGCTTCAGCTCCTCCTGACGGCAGCGACCGCCGCCGATCAGCAGAAACACACACACACTCTCTCTCTCTCTCTCTCTCTCACACACACACTCACACATCCACACACACACACACACACACACACACACACACACACACACAAAGCTACACCAGCTTCTTGGCCTCGAAGAAGCTCTTCAGGTGTCTCATCTGCCAGATGCCGATGGCCACCAGGATGAGCGTCTGCACGATGGACCACCAGAGGACCCGCTGGTTGGTGCTTTCACTGGTCTGACGGAAACGCTCCTCCCGGTACTGAGGGGGGGAGAGAGAGGGAGAGAGAGAGAGGGAGAGAGAGAGAGAGAGAGAGAGAGGTCACATGATGAAAACCGATTTTCTCCTTTCTCACAAAATAAGTCACCCTTGTAATCTTCTTTAACAAATCCTTAACGGATTATAAACTATATTTATAAACTAAATGTAACTCAAGAACAGATTAAATAAATCCACGATGAGTGAAGAGAGAGACATCGAATCCAGAACTTCTCTTTTCAACCGGAGCGTTCACAGCGAGCGACGGGAATGAATAGAAACAGGAAGTCCGACACCTGAACGTTATGAGTATTTAAAGAATATTACATTTTTACAGCGCTGAGGTCGACTGAAACTAAATAAACATAAAGAGAAGCTGCAGGTCCCCATAACGTCTGGTCAACAAGCTTTTGGTGGAAACACACGTTGAATAAAAAAAACTCTTTCTGGCAGAAATTATAATGTTTTGTTTTTGTGAATTTTATCTTTATTTATTACCTCGGCAGCTTTAGAGTGAGTTGTTTGATCACGTTTTGAAACGCTTGCACTCGTCCACCAGGTGTGGCGAAGAAGAAGATAATTATATTAAAAAAAATGTTTTTCAGTATTTTCAGTTTCATAAGCAACATTTTCAGCCGTGTAGCCGGTTGTGTGACCTGTTGCATTGTGGGAAAGTGTTGGTTCTGTGCTCCTACAGCGTTCCTGACTCGTGTCCTCATTAAACTGTGCAGCTCGACCTTCAGACGCCTCTCATGACCTCTGTGAGCACACACTCTCTCACTCTCACACACACACTCTCTCACTCTCTCACACACACTCACCCTCTGGTAGTTCTGCTCCTTCTGGATCTGGTCCACCTGCTCCACCAGCTGCCGGACCCTCAGCTGCAGCTCCGTCAGCTTGTCTTTGGCCGCGATCTCCGCGTAGTTGTTGGCGTGTTCTCCCACCTGGATGTCCAGGTGAACCCTCTGCAACATAACAAGCAGCCCTGTGACCGTCTCATTCAACGTGGTGCGTTCAGGCTCTGCTCAGTGAACATGAGTACTGGCTGAAGGTACATGATAACGTTCTCATGATGCGTTCAGGTGTAATCTAGTAAAATCTAGTGTTGGTGGTGCGTTCACATGTAATCTAGTAAAATGTAGTGTTAGTGGTGCGTTCAGGTGTAGTCTAGTAAAATCTAGTGTTGGTGGTGCGTTCAGGTGTAGTCTAGTAAAATCTAGTGTTGGTGGTGCGTTCAGGTGTAATCTAGTAAAATCTAGTGTTGGTGGTGCGTTCAGGTGTAATCTAGTAAAATCTAGTGTTGGTGGTGCGTTCAGGTGTAGTCTAGTAAAATCTAGTGTTGGTGGTGCGTTCAGGTGTAATCTAGTAAAATCTAGTGTTGGTGGTGCGTTTAGGTGTAATCTAGTAAAATCTAGTGTTGGTGGTGCGTTCAGGTGTAGTCTAGTAAAATGTAGTGTTGGTGGTGCGTTCAGGTGTAATCTAGTAAAATGTAGTGTTGGTGATGCGTTCACATGTAATCTAGTAAAATGTAGTGTTGGTGATGAGTTCAGGTGTAATCTAGTAAAATCTAGTGTTGATGGTGCGTTCACATGTAATCTAGTAAAATGTAGTGTTGGTGGTGCGTTCAGGTGTAATCTAGTAAAATGTAGTGTTAGTGGTGCGTTTAGGTGTAATCTAGTAAAATCTAGTGTTGGTGGTGCGCTCAGGTGTAATCTAGTAAAATGTAATGTTGGTGATGCGTTCAGGTGTAATCTAGTAAAATGTAGTGTTGAATGACTCCAGATGTTTTCACATGAATATAAAATAGATATTAGCTGCATTATGAGCTGCTCTGAGCTCATTAATACATTTTAACACTAACGCTGAATATAAAATAATATGTTATTTCATTATCTTTTGAATTGTGTGAATTCATAAAGAAAAAAACAGTATAAACTATTAGAACAAAGTAAAAGTACAACATTAAGTATGGTTGACAGTTAACTGAATTCAGAGTTGACACGACGAACATTAAGGTTAACATTATCAATATTAACGTTAATGTGGTCACAGTTCAGGGTAACAGTTTCTTGGCTGCGGCTCTAAGAATCTTTATGTAAACACAAAGTCAACGGCTGCGAGTGAAATGTGAGTTCCTGTTGGAACCGGTTCAGAGAGCAACCGCTGGTAGAGCGCTGAGGAGACGAGACATGGCTCCTCTAGGTCTCTCCTTGAGACCTGCGTCTACTCTAGGTGTCTCCTAGAGACTTGTGTCTCCTTTAGGTGTCTCCTCTACACTAGTGAGGTGTCTCCTCTAGGTGTCTCCTCTACACTAGTGAGGTGTCTCCTCTAGGTGTCTCCTCTACACTAGTGAGGTGTCTCCTCTAGGTGTCTCCTCTACACTAGTGAGGTGTCTCCTCCAGGTGTCTCCTTTACCAGCATGCCTCCGGCGAACAGGGCGAACTTGGAGGAGTTGGAGTGCAGGCAGATCTGGTGCTCTCCAGGTGTGTGCGACGTGAAGGTGAACCTCCCCTCTGACCCGTACTGCCGAGACAGGATCACCTGCAGGAGACAAGGAGCGGTTAAACACTGATGATGATGAAGATGATGAAGGTGATGGTGTGAGGAAGCCACTTGTTCACCTTGTCATCAGGATCTTTGACCTCCACAAACATCCCCAGACCCTGAGTGGCCGGCATGTACTCTTCTCTCTGTTTATCGTACAGCTGAGTCCGGTAGTTACCTGTTGGGGGGGGGGGGGGAGAGAGAGAGAGAGGTGTGTTGAGGTGAGACTTCTTCATTCATTTAATACTGTATGTATACGTCAACAAATATATATATACATACATACACACCTGTAACATACTAATTAATATTAAAGTTTTTCTGAGGTCATGTGACCAGAACCCAGTTCACCTTCTGGTTCAGGTGAGATGTTCAAGGACAGTCAAGAATACTAACACCAGAGGTACAGGTACGTTTACTCAATCTGTGTACTTGAAAGAGTTTGAGGTGCCTGTACTTCCTTATTCTGCTGTATTCTACTTCTTCTCTACTACATCTCAGAGGTACATATTGTACTTGTTAGTGTACTACATTGCACCTGTTACTGTACTACATCTCAAATATACATATTGTACTTGTTACTGTATTACATCTCAACAGTAAATATTGTACTTTTTACTTCACAACATCTCAGGTACGTAGTGTGTGCGTGCGTGCGTGTGCATGTGTGTGAGTGAGTGCGTGTGTGTTTACAAAGCTATGACGTAGCACTACAGTTTGGACACGAACGACAACTTGAGCTAGTTAGCCGATTAGCTAAGTTAGTTGGTGGGCTAACATTAGCATTAGCATTAGCCGGCAGACTTCCTCTCTCTGACACTCACCGATGATCATCGTCTCGTCCGGGATCTCCTCTATGAAGCACTTCTTCTCCGTCTCTCCGATGTGGAAATACAGCGAAGACACGACGCTGAACAAGACGTTCAGGAGTAAAACCGACGAAACACACGATCGCATCCTGACGGACACCATCTTCCTTCCTGCCGGGGAGCGAGAGAGAGAGCAGAGCGACGCACTGCGTCTGCGCGGAGGCAGCAATGCCACGTAAACCCAGCGATCGGCTCTGGCCAATCAGCGCGCCGCAAGAAGATGCTGGGGGTTGTAGTTTTTAAGTATAAATGTACTTCCGTGGCATTTTTGCACCACGGAAGTACATTTATATTACGTGTACGTAATGATAAATAAAAAAAACAATTACAAATAATTATATATATAATATTTAAAACAACAAGAACAAAATTAAATATATATATAATAAATATAATAATTATAATAATGCAAACATTTTAATTATGTATTGAGTCATGTATTTACTCTAATGAAAGTTGAAGTCCTCCCTTGGTGGAATAAAACTACGTACATTTATTCAAGTATACTGTAGTAGTGTATATACTTTTATTAATATTGATATGGCTGATTATTATTTTTGCTTCTATGATGTCAGTATGACTTTCAACAGATCATTTTCACTCTTTATATTTGCACTAACTTGATGAACATGTGATGCATCAATAGTTAGAATATAAGAATATAATATGTATTATTCTGTGTACTTTTACTTCTGGTATAGGTATGATGATTTTGAACTTCTAGGTAAGTAAATATATATATGTGTGTGTGTGTGTGTGTGTGTGTGTGTGTGTGTGTGTGTGTGTGTGTGTGTGTGTGTGTGTGTGTGTGTGTGTGTGTGTGTGTGTGTTTTATATGTGTGTGTTTTGACACTGTCGCTGTCACATGTCCATATTGTGCATAATCATATAGTTCATAAAAATATCCAATACAATATATGTATTTATTTGCAAAATTTGTATTATTTATAACTTTTAGACAGTCTAATTTTGTATTTTGTTTTATTTTCCAATGTTTTATCATTGACCAATACATCAAAGCAAATTCATTTTACGTGAAGGCCTAATTACATACTCGTACTACTCAGAAACTAATTATTAGGCTTTTCACATACAAGGTATTTAAGTAGAAGTACTAGTAGTACCGCATACAACCGCTGGGGGGCAGTAAACTAAACCCGCTCTGATTGAGCCGAAGAAGAAGCACTTCCGCCAAGCTGTTTCCATGGCAATCAGACATGGCGGCGGGTAAGGTCCCTCACTCTTTCCGCCTAATATAAAATATAAAAGGTTTCTTAAGGTTTAGATGAAACAAATATTAATAATAAGATGTATTTAGAATGATTTACCGCTGCGACAGTAAACCACGTGACCGGAAACGAAGTTAGCCGACGTTAGCTTCGAATAAAGGCTCGTGTCAGACACGTTGGCGCAAATTCACCTCAACAAGCCGCCTACGTCATAGCCAAATATACTGCGATACTGTTCAAAATACTAGTTAATACACGTGATGGTATGTAAGTATAAGAAAATGTACTCAAAGTAGTAAAAGTATACATTATGGCTAACTTCACATTTTTAGCTTCATTATTATAGAATCTTATTTGTTTCCATACTTGTACAAATACTTCCATTTTGACATCTGTATTGTATTAATACTTTTTTGAAACTTTTGTCAGTGAATAAAACAAAAATATTTAGTGATGCAAAAAAAGTGGTTAAATTATTCCTTGTTTAGTGATCCATTTTGATGTATTATTTCTAATTTATTTTTCATCTCCATCTCTGCAGGGAGCCAACCAATCGTATCCTTCACAGGAAAGTGATGCATACACACACCTGCTCTCTCTCTCTCTCTGTGTCTCTCTATCTCTTTGTGTCTCTCTCTCTCTCTCTGTGGGTGTGTGGGGGGGCGCGGGGCTCTTTCTGTCGCTCTCTGTGTGTGAGTGTGTGTCTCTCTCTCTCTCTCTCTCTGTGTTTGTCTGTGTCCCTCTGTGTGTGTGTGTGTGTGTGTGTGTGTGTGTGTGTGTGTGTGTGTGTGTGTGTGTGTGTGTGTGTGTGTGTGTCTCTGTCTCTGGTCCCTCTGTTGTCCTTGACCCGCTCTCCCTCAGCTCTCGTCCACTGCTCTGCAGGTCCTCTTCTACCTGAACAGCTGGTACTTTGCTGCCTTCTTCCTGGCAGAGACCCTGATGTTCGTCTATAAAGGTCTGAGACGTCCCACAACAACATCATTATTATAGTGAACATTATTACTGAGAAATACACAAACAAATCAGAGTTCTGCAGACAGACGACTGCAACAGGTTACTGAACCCTTTACAAAAGTCATAACATTATATATTAACATTTTCCACTTTCACTTTCACAGCCTTTTTACCAACGTCGGTTCAGATCATAACTTTTCAGAACATCAACCCTATAAAAAACACATGTATTCGTATACTTTATGTTTTGATGCATTTTATCAAACAGCAGCGATGTTTCTTAGTGGAAAACAGCCAATGAGACAAGAGGCTCAATGTGGTGGAAAACAGTTGAGATTACAGTTGTAAAGCCTCTAGATTTATAAGTAAGTATAATACAAGCATTAGTTTATGTTGTACGTGAAAACATTGTGACTTTAAGGTGTTTTAATGGGACATTTTATTCCTTAAAGGTCTGAGTGTCTGCACCGTTTATTATAGACTCATTATAGGAGCAATACGTGAAAAAAGGCCAAAATGTCCCTAATGAGGCACACAGGTTCAGTGCATGTCAAATAAAACATCTTACAGTGACTGTGGTGTAACGATGCAGAGCGGAAATCTGTTAAAACTAGTTAAAAGTTTGAGTTATTACCTGTTAAATCAGTAAAACTATAACTGTGTTTGAACATTGGAGCCAGTAAACAAATTACAAGCATTGGGAAGAATTTCAGTTTTTATTCATTTAGGAATCAAAGTAGAAAACAAAGTGCTTCTGAAGTACTGCGAGTACACGGATACCACGTTTAGACACGGTAACGTGTGGTAATAGTAAAGTGAACATAGTACGTAAAAGAAAAGGTCAAAGGAAGGTCAAAGAACTGCATTAAAAAGAAAACATCTTCACTTAATATCAAACGTTTCTGTTTTGGTGGCAATAAAAACGTTTCTTTGGTTCGTGTTCAACGTGCAGTCGAGCTGAACTTCCCTCCTCTCGCCTGCAGGGGTGCTGCTTCCCTACCCGGCCGATAATCTGGTCCTGGACGTGGTTCTGCTGGTCCTGTTCCTCGGGCTGGAGACGCTCCGGCTCTTCTACGGTGAGCCGCTCCTTTAATTATTGGATTGTTTCTCATCTCCCAGAAGCACTGAGCTGCAGGTTTTCAATGCTGTTCACCTGAGTGCTGATGAATTGATGCGCACGGCTAAATAGTGCCAACATATTGACGTCTGGATTGAATTCTGTCAACAACAATCTACTCAGATGAGGCAACGTCTTATTGTCATCTCAACCAAATGATTCAGGATGTTTGTTCTGCACATGAAGGCGATGCATCGTCTAAAGGAAGCTGCAAAACGTTCGTAGGGAGGCCGGGTCTGCTGTTCAGTACTTTGCTAAAGATGCGATCTGTTTGCATACATCTGGAAACCGGGAGCTGATGTTCCGTCTGGAGGCCGTCAACGGTTTTAATAAAGCAGACCTGGTGCTGAGTGTGGAGGAGAGATGTGGTGAGGGGATCCAGTGAAGGGATCTAGTGAGGGACAATGTGGAGGAAGAAATCTAGTGAAGGAGGATGTGGAGGAAGGGATCCAGTGAAGGAGGATGTGGAAGAAGGGATCTAGTGAAGCAGGATGTACAGGAAGGGATCTAGTGAAGGAGAATGTGGAGGAAGGGATCTAGTGAAGGAGGATGTGGAGGAAGGGATCTAGTGAAGGAGGATGTGGAGGAAGGGATCTAGTGAAGCAGGATGTACAGGAAGGGATCTAGTGAAGGAGGATGTAGAGGAAGGGATCTAGTGAAGGAGGATGTAGAGGAAGGGATCTAGTGAAGGAGGATGTGGATCTAGTGAAGGAGGAAGGGATCCAGTGAGGAAGGAAGTGCTGACCTGCGTTGTGTTCAGGCTGGAAGGGGAACCTGTGTGAGCGCTCTCTGGCCTCGTGCGCGGCGCTCTTCGTCCTCCTCCCCTGCGCCGCGCTGGCCGTCTACTTCCTGCTGCTGCAGACCTTCGTCCTGCGGCTGGAGCTTCTCCTCAGCGGCGTGCTGCTCTGCTTCTACGGCCTGGAGCTGCTGCTCGGGCTGCTCGCCGTGTCCACCTTCTCCAGGTGGGAGAGTCCTGTTCTCAGGCCAAGAAACATCTTTTGTTAAGTCTGGAAATACTCAACTTCATACTTAAACTGTCCCCTTTTTAAATGTTTCTACTCGTAGGTCCAAAGTCTACTGAAGAAGAGAAGCTTGACTGAAACAGAGCCGCAGTGGACACAACCGTGTAAATACAACTATAAATAAGTCTATTTTCCTATTAAAATGTAAATCTGTTGTTTTTATACAAACGTTTTGTATCGATGACAATAAAGTTCTGTAAATAGAGGAATAGATAATAGATAGATAATGTAAAGAGAGGAAGAGTAGTTACCAGCTGCAGGGGACGAGAGCCACCAGGTAGAGAGATTGGATCACGACCCACCAGAAAACCAAGTTGTTGGTGGAGAAGTTGACGTTATTGAACTCGTTCAACCTCAGCTGAGAACAAACAGACGGAGCAGAGATTCACTTCCTGTTTTTAAAAGGGATCCCCGAGCCGGAAGAACGTTGTCTGAATCTTAAAAAGATGCTCGATATAGAGCATGTTGATTGAGTCCACATGGCTCTCAACATGGAGGCAGCCGAGCCAACGGTGCTAACGATGCGGGCGCTTTCCTCTGTTTGTTTTTTAAATACACATAATAGCGTTGTCTCACCTCTGAATTAAAAACAACATGCACAACATTGCACTCCCTCCTTTGAGAGGAAAGGACGCTAGTGAAGGAAGCAAGGAGCCACTTCAGCTGAACGGAAAACGTTTTCGTTTTAGCTCATTATACCGTTTTAATTTGACTACTGACACACACACACACACACACACACACACACAAACACACAATGTGGTGGTCCTGCTCCTTCTGGATCTGGTAGACCAGCTCGGTCAGCTGCCGGACCCTCAGCTGCAAGTACGTCAGCCGGTCGTCGTAGTCGTTGGTTCGATTCCCCACTCGGACCTCCAGGTGCAGGGTCTGCGGGACGCGACAGGAAGTGGGTGAGGAGGGACGCGCACGCATCTCTGTGGATCAACGACGGCATTAAAAGAAGCTTCAAGCGTCCGCTCACCAGCCAGGGGCGCCGTTGGGACGACTGCAGGCAGACCTGATGCTGTCCTGGCCGCCGGGACGTGAACGTGAAGCGTCCCGCTGAGCCGTAAGACCCGGACAGGACCAGCTGGAGGGGACAGACGGACACACTCATAGTTATACTTCACTCAAACTATTATTAATAATAATTAATACATTTTATTTACTTTATTTTATATTATTAAATAAATTGTATTTATTCATAAATACATTTAATTTGATCAAATTACTTAATTTGTTTGCCAAAAATGTTCAAAGAAATGAATACAATTCAAAATACATTTAAAAATAAATAAATATTATATTTTTATTTTTTTTGTTAATTTATATTTATTAATAAAATGTAATGTTATTAATTATTATAATATTCACTCATATTTATGTTTGTATTTATGTTTGTATCCTTCACTCAAACTATTATAATAATAAGATATATTTTTTTAATTAATATAATTTAAAATAAAATGATCCATGAATTATTTAATATTATAACATTTCATATTTTTTGGGTTAATTTGTATTTATTAATAATATGTAATAATGTTCTTAATTATTATAATGTTATTAATTATTATAATAATATTCAATCATATGTATGTATTGTGCATTAGTGAAGGGATGATGATGCATTTCATATAAACATGATATTGTATCACTAGTCTACATGCGGGTCTGATGGGTTTCATATAAACATGATATTGTATCTCTAGTCTACATGTGGGTCTGATGGGTTTCCTGGAGGCGGACTAAAGGCTCCTTTCTCAGGTGTAAGACCACACCCCTTACTGCGGGGGAGGGGCTTGTGTCACCTGCTCACGTGTCATCAGGACCAACCTGCTCATCAGGATCTGTGGCCATGATGTTTATCTCCAGGTCCGGATCCACCGGCAGGTACTCGTCTCTCTGTTCATTGTACAGCCGAGTCCAGTACACACCTGAGAGAGAAATATATAAATACATTATTACCATGAGTAGGTTTGATTAACAATACACAGTATATCACAAAATCACTTTGTTTGCTATTAATATGAGTTGTATTATTATCATTATTATTACTATCATTAATAATAACAGTACTAATATCAGTCCAAAGCAAGGGAAGGAGAACTGAATACTAATAATAAACAATAATAAAGTTAGCCTTTGCTGATACGAGACTATATTGGATATTTGGTTATTTGTGTTTTCAAGCAGAAACAATTGGTTTTATTAATTAATTGCTTGAACAGAAATTTCAGCATTTCTAGTTCCAGCTTCTGCAATGTCAGCATTTGTTGCTTTTCTCTGTTGAATTGTAATATTTAATGGATCAAACACAGTTAAGAAACAGATTAAAAGACAACAATAAAGATATTTTCAACTCCAAACACATAAAAAAAGACAATGAATTATGTTTCTTTTGAATATGAACGTCCACACAGACTGTTCAGGATTTATCCTTTTAATTCACCTTTTGAAATCACTTTCCCCTTCACAAGGATCTCTTTTAAAATATTTATTATGTTATATTTATTTTTATTTATTTATAAAATGACAAATTAAACCAAATGAAGACAGAAACAATGCTACACGTTAAAGTATACGTTAAAGTGTAATAATTATACACAAACTCTCATTTAGAGGCGTTGAATAACAGTAATAACGTTTAATAATATTTAATACTATTATATTGAGTTACTCCAGTGGGTGTCTGGGGCTTTTATTGTGAAGGGGAAAACGGAACAAGGAAAAGCGGAAACATTTTTCTAAGAGTGAGTAAAGAAAGAAACAAAGTGATTATTTCATTACTATTATAAAGTATATATATACGTAGCCCTCGGCTACACAGTAACGACGCCTAACAGTCTTACTGTTTAATAATATTATATTGAATTACCTTCAACAGTGTGTCTGGGGCTTTTATTGTAAAGGAGAAAACGGAACAAGGAAAAGCGGAAACATTTTCTAAGAGTGTGCATAAAGAAATAAATAAAGTGATTATGTCATTACTATTATAAAGTATATACATATAACCCTCGGCTAAACAGTAACGATGCTAATAGTAATAACGTGTTAAGGTTTTAAAGTTAGTTTTGAGGAACTTCCGCTGACTTGTTGTTGTTTACTCGTAAAGGGACCAGCGGAGCCGTTACTCCGTGACGCGCTCACCCACGAGCCTCGCGCGGTCCGGAAGCTCCTCCGTGAAGCAGCGGCGCTCCTTGTGTCGCACGCGCAGGAACAGAGAGCTCGCGAGCCCGCAGAGCGCGCTCAGCAGCACCGCCATCAACATATTCACAAGGCGGAAACAGCTCCGTGCTGCTGCTGCTGCTGCTGCTGCTACTGCGCATGCGCGGAGACAGACCGTGGCGCTGCTGGGGGTTGTAGTTCTTTACGGCCGTGGCTCTCTTTCTTTACCGTTCCTGCACTTTTTAATGAAAACAAACGGTGATTTCAATCAATCTGCTTATTGATTATTGATTTATTAATAATTGTTGTGGTTATTTTAAATACCGGCATCAGAATCTATGTTTTATTGAACATATATCTTCATGTTCTCTTGATTTACCTTTGATATAGGAACATTGCTTGCAGATAATTATTTAATTACTCTAAAAGTGTCAGTTGTTTTATAGGTATTCTGCATTGAGATGGTACTACTATATTAAATACATAGTACATATCTCTTGTGTTGTTCTTTTTTTAAATGACTCACATGGGAAAACATGTATTTGTTCTATAGGACCACTATTTATTAATCATCCTCGTATTTATAATGTGTTCTAATTTTTGAAATTCTGTCAGTATTATTTATTTTACACTTAATAATTGTTCATATACTGTATGTCCATATTTTTTTTATACTTTTTTATTGTTTTTTTGTGTGCTAATATTCTATTGAAATCTCATCTTATCTTAAATAATAGGACAAGTGCTGCATTAAAAATGTGAAAGTATTGAACGTATAATCTACCATGTCATGATTATGACTATGTAATAGCAGGATTTTACTGTTTTAAATTATTCTTTATGTATTTCTGTATAACATCACACATTCATGCTCTCCTCAGATGAACCCTCTGACTTTTCATTTAGCGCCCCCATCAGGTCAACGTGTGCAATACTTCTCTCTTTACAAGGGAGGCCATCTGTTTACCCTCCAGTCTTTATGACTTTATGTATTTGATAATGCTAATGTCCAACACCTGCCACAGGAGGCTCTTTTTATATATATAATAAAATGTGATAAAATAGAATCGCTCTGCTCCTCCAACAGAGAACCCTGACATGAGGTTCTGCACATTGCAACCCGGCAGTTTACTGAGGCCTGTGTGTGTGTGTGTGTGTGTGTGTGTGTGTGTGTGTGTGTGTGTGTGTGTGTGTGTGTGTGTGTGTGTGCGTGCGCGCTGGTGTCTTTTAATAAACTCTTTCAGGAGGGAAGGAGCATTACCATGTAGGCATTTGAAAATAAGCTTTAATCTTGAATATCTTATGAAGCTTTCAAAGCTGTTTTTGCAAGATCTCACAGTAGTGCCACCTCATTATTTTTGTGTCTGGTTATACAGTGATATTATGGGATGTATGTTTGTTTGAGAGGCTTGTGACCAGGTAGTGATGCAGTACGATTGCTGTCAGAATATCAAGGCATGCTTGTAAAGCTGGGCTGAATGGCAGACACTTTCTAATGAATCTGAAGCAGTTGAAATCTTAGATGTGAGTCTAAGGTGATTTCTACATTGTCAACTTCACTGATGACCTCATTCTTTATTATTTTCCTTAAATCTTAAACCGTATTGAAAAACAATCTTTTTTTCTTACATTCAGTGTTAAATGAGAGGACTCGAGCCATTGCGATACAGAAAGTAAGGAGTCAGTCAGCTGATCAGAGGCCTTGATAGATGTATAAATAACTGCATCATCAGCATACATTTGGCAGCCAGACACTTCTCAGGTGGGTCGTTGATGTACATGCTAAATAACAATGGCCCTAGAACCGAGCCCTGGGGTATCCCCATGCTGTCGGCCCGGATGGTGGACTTTCCCCCCGTTGACTCTCACGCATTGGACTCTTCCCTTGAGGTACGAGACAAACCATTTCAAGGCAAGATCTGAACATTTGAATTTTCAAAGTTTTTATATCAACACACTGTGGTTAACAGTATCAAAAGTGTTTTTAAGTCTAAGAAAACTGCTCCCACAGCATGACCGTCTGTGGTTGCATGTCAAGTCTTGCTCTCCAGATTCAAACATTGGACTGATAACAGCGGTCCTCCAGGTCTCAGGGAAAGTTCTGGTTTTAATTGACAAGTTCACAAGGTGTGTTATTGGTTCTGTATTTCCTTATCCGTGCAACATCAAGATTATGGATGTCCTTGGCCTTTCAGTTCCTGAAGTGACTCATTCTTTTGCTTACTTTTTCAAGATGAACTTCTTTGATGTCAAATAGATTAGAGAGTTCTGGTCCACCATGTTGAGTGTTATGGAGGACAGAAAATGACTTAAGCATAAATAAATGCATGAATGAATACAGGAATAAATAAATACATGCTTAAATAAATGTATAAATAAATACAGGAATACATAAATATAAGTTGATACCTGAACAGGACATCATTAAATAAATCTACTTCTACATTTCTGTATTTATGAGTGTGTTAAAATAGTTTGCAGGTTCCTGTAGTGAGTCTACAAGAAAAGCATTGAATTCATTTGCAATTGTTTATTATCAGAGATATGTTCATTGTTTATTCTCAGTTCCTTTATTCTCTAGTTATGCTAAGCTAGGCTAACCCAACACAGACTTCATTGTGACGCATGTTCAAGCTGATACAATGGATTAATTGCCAATTAACAGCAACTTAAACGCAGCATGTTTCCCGCTGGGAGACGTTTAACATAATCTTTTCCCCCACACTGTTGTATTTTATTTTTTTGTTCAGTGTACATAAAGTTTCACAAGCTTTATCAACTTTTGAGGGGAGAACTTCTTCTTCTTAAGCCGCCTCTAATCTCAGATGACTAATTTACCAGCGAGCGAACAGGCGGAATGAGACCGCCGGCGTTGAAAAGAGGATAAAGGAAAGTTTGGGTTCTCGCTCCTGACCTGCACATGTTTGTGGTGGCGGGGGCATTTGTTCTGCTTGTCAGAGTCGCCCTCCGATTGGGTGCAGCTCCGTATTAAAGAGATCAGCTGCATTTGCATGTCTCCACGATGGCTGCCTCGCTCGCCTCTCTCGTGAATATCAAGCAGACGAAGTTAAAGCTGAGAGCTTTCATTACCGAGTCTATCGCGCAGCGCGGTTCCCAACGCACAAATTAAATTGTGCCACTTTGGTGAACACCGACCTCTAACTGAGGCTCCGTCTGCCTGCTGCCCTCCGAGCTCTCACCAGAAGTCACAATGCACAGGACGGCGTTCACATTAACGCGTGTTTCCTTTAGACCCTGAAGGCCTCGGACGACCTCGGACGACCTCTACCTGGGTCACATGTCAGGAGCAGGAGTGAAGCGAGGATGATGAAAACCTCAATTAGACAAATAAAGAACCGCCTGAAGCCTCAAATCAACCTTTACTCAAACTTCAAGGAGCCGTAACCAAACTGAGCCCAGAGAGAACTCTCCTCTCTGAAGGACCGAGAAACGTCTGGAGACTAAACCTGAATTATTTCATTTGCTGGCGTTCTCTTCACAGAGACTTCAAGATCTTAGAAGTGTAAACCTGAACTCAGGAATGTTTATCATGAATCCATCAGGAATACTTGGTGCTGAATGTCTGATAGAACTTAAATGAGACATTTAAATGTTTTATAATACTGAACTCTGCTTTCCTCACCGGGAGCGACAGCGAGGAAAACAACACATATCAATAAATAATGCCACAATAAAACAATATAGCTCCTTACTTTAATATAGTCTAATATGATATATGACATGAAACAATATAATATGACATATAATGCATTACTTGATATATGGCATATGATATATGATATGATATCATTATATATTATGCTATATAATATGATATATTATATGAAACAATATAATATAATATGATGTATAATACATTACATGATGTATGGCATATGATATACGATATGATATAATATAATTAGATAAATTATGTTATATAATATGATATATAATACATGACATGATATAACATAATGATATATGATATAATATAATATATATATATATATATATATATATATATATATATACATATATATGTATATAATATAGTATTACTACTAATATTTATTTGTATAAATGTATTAATAATAACAATAATTTACATAATAATATGTAAAACGCACATAACTAAAGGAACATTATGTCAAGTTTATTAAAAAACAAATAAACTGTACTCATCCAGATATTAACATCCAGACTAAACTTCTGTCCTGTTTATAATAATATTTAACAATCAGTTAATCTTCTGATTAAGGTGCAGAGAGACGAAGTGAAACTGAAACAATAATCCATAAACATCCAGAGCTGCATGACGTCATGATGTCTCGATCAGCTGCAGTTCTCTCAGCCACCAGCAGGTGTCAGTGAAGCTCCACCAGTCAGAGCTACGAGCTCTTCTTCATCAGCAGCTACCGAGGAAGACGAGGAAGAAGAGGAAGAAGAGGAGGAGAGCCGGGGGTGGAAATAAACTGTCAGGGAAGAGGAGGAGAAAGAGGAAGAAGAGGAGGAAGAGGTGAGAAAACTGGGAAGAGGGGGAGGTAAAAAAGAGGAAGAGGAGGAGGAGGAGGAGGAGAGACAGGTTGGAAATAAACTGTTAGAGAAGAGGAAGAGGAAAAGGAAGAGGTGAGAAAACTGGGAAGAGGGGGAGGTAAAAAAAGAGGAAGAGGAGGAGGAGGAGGAGGAGGAGGAGAGACAGGTTGGAAATAAACTGTTAGAGAAGAGGAAGAGGAAGGGGAAGAGGAGAAGGAAAAGGAAGAGGTGAGAAAACTGGGAAGAGGGGGAGGGAAAAAAGAGGGAGAAGAAGAGGAAGAGGAGGAAGAAGAGGAGAAGGAGTCAGGGTGGAAATAAACTGTTAGAGAAGAAGAAGAGGACGAGGAAGATGAGGAGGAAAAGGAAGAGGTGAGAAAACTGTGAAGAAGGGGAGGGAAAAAAGAGGAAGAGGAGGGCAAATAATTCAATACATAGTTAATTATTAATTGAATGATCATTTATTTGAAATTCCATTACTTTAAGTCAAAATCAATTATTTTGTAAATGTATAATTTAAGTCAGGAATGATTAAAACATGGTTCCTCTGTCCTTAACGAGGCCGAGCCGGCCAATCAGAGGAGGAGCAGCCTAACGAGCGGCAGGGGGCGGGGCTTCCGGCAGGCAGACAGATGGATGTCCCTCAGCGTGTTGACAGAGAGCAGAAAATGATGATTTACTCGCTGGGTTTTATTCACGGCGTCCCGGATGAATAAAGATCAAATTAGAGGTTTATGAGCTCCGCTGTCTGTCCTGACATTTATATGAGCTCCGGGCTCGCTGTGTGATTTATGTGTAGCAGGCGGGAGATAAATAAATAAATCAAATCAAATCAAGTAGCCGGAGATCAGAGAGGTATGATGGGAGATGAGAGGTGAGGAGTCAGAGGTGAGGAAGAGGAAGATGAAGAGGAGGAAAACATTTATTTATTGGAGGAAAGGTGATGAAGAATAAGATGAGAGAGGAGACGCGTGATTCTGAGAATCACCTTTAATGTAAAGGTTATTGTTTAGACAACAAGACAAACAACTAAACTACTAGTTAGACCAACTAAACTATTAGTTATGTTTAGATAACTAAACTACTAGTTAGGTTTAACAACTAAACTACTAGTTAGGTTTAGACAACAAATAAACACAGTCTTGATATTTTAACTCAAACGATCTTTTCCTAAACCTAACTGAGGAGTTTCCTGTGAAGAAGAAAGTTTATTTCGAAGAGACTGAAATGACGTAACGAGCAGAAAGTGAAGACGTGTTTCTGGACTTTAGTGACTTTTCATAAGATCTCCTATGAATCGCTGTAATGATGACGCGTTGATGATCAACTGTTTATTTCTCCTCGACTATATATATACATAAACACAGAGTGATGAGAGCATGTGGTACTTTATACATTTATCTACAACTTGAATTACTTTAAATACTCTAAAATGTTTTATGTATCATCAATTCATAAAACATGTAAAA
This sequence comes from Taurulus bubalis, assembly GCF_910589615.1. Taxonomy (NCBI): domain Eukaryota; kingdom Metazoa; phylum Chordata; class Actinopteri; order Perciformes; family Cottidae; genus Taurulus; species Taurulus bubalis. The sequence goes on along the minus strand of NC_136601.1, from coordinate 1,399,951 downwards.
TACCATGAAACACCAGCATGACGTTGCTGCTTTAACATCTCTGCTATTAGTCCAGTAATGTGATTTATTAATATGTCTCTCTGACCATCGGCCCAACAAGTTGTTTACTCTAATAATTCATGTACATTTGACTGGAACAGAGTATTGATCAGAGCGATATTACTTCTTCTTCCACCTCTGCTGTTACGTGTCATCGTAACACATCAGTGCTTTAATGGATGTTAGATTCCTCATCCAGGACTCTGTGGTGTGGAGAAGTATTTTAACATGTATTTTAACATGTACCTGCTGCTGAAGTACATGATCTGAATACTTATCAGTACTGCTCGCTGAATACAAGTCTACGTAGACGCTGGTTTAGCAGCGATAAGTCAAGATTAAACAGTTTAAACTCAACGTGTCTGATATCTGACGTCGGCTCTCTACTGGAAATAAAGATTGGATATTTGAACAAAACATAAATAAGTAAAGAATCCGCAGCCACTTGATGGCAGTGAAGCGCCGCGATGCAACGGGGAGGAAACGGAGAGGAAAGAGGAACTGCATTTGTCATAAAAGGTGGTGAAAGAGAAGAGGAGGACGAGGTGGAGGGAGAGCATCCATAATGTATGTGATCAGTCAGAGGAGCACTGGAGGAAGATGCATACTTACAGGGTTATGATACTAATGATGACACAGATGCTGAAGCCCACATGAACCGACACAGAGAGCTTCCTGTCCGTCACACAGAGCTGTGGGGAAATAATGAAATAAATCTCTCTCTTTGTGAGTCCTAAAGTCTGATCTTCTTAAAACAAGAGAGGGAGAATCAGCCAATGAGAGGGCGAGACTATTTCACCTGATTCTGCTGCTTGAAATGGAATAAAAAAGAAAAGGTGTCAGGACTGTAGCAGCAGCTTTTATCTCAGAGAACACATCCTGGATCAGCGCTGCACATCCTGCAGAGGGTTCGCTTCAAAGACGAAGGTGAAGAGGAGGAAGATGGATCGCATGTGACGATATGTGGCTGGAAAAATCACCAGGAGTGTTCAAAAAACAGTGTAGTGAGCAATATGTGGAGCAATAACCACGCTTCTCCAATGTAACTAAGTACATTCACTCAATAGGAGCTTGTCTTTGTACTAATACACTACGATTACTACTTGTATGTGCAGTTGCTCGCGGTGGTGCAGAAGTACTCGGATCCTTCCCTGCTGTATTGTATTGTATTGTAATGTAATGTATTATATTGTAATGTATTGTAATGTATTGTAATGTCATGTATTGTAATGTCATGTATTGTAATGTATTGTATTGTAATGTAATGTATTGTAGTGTATTGTATTGTATTGTAATGTATTGTATTGTAGTGTATTGTAATGTATTGTAGTGTATTGTAATGTATTGTAGTGTATTGTAGTGTGATGTATTGTAATGTATTGTAATGTATTGTAGTGTAATGTATTGTATTGTATTGTAATGTATTGTAATGTCATGTATTGTAATGTCATGTATTGTAATGTATTGTAATGTATTGTAATGTATTGTATTGTATTGTAATGTATTGTAATGTAATGTACTGTATTGTAATGTATTGTATTGTAATGTATTGTATTGTAATGTATTGTAATGTAATGTACTGTATTGTAATGTATTGTATTGTAATGTATTGTAATGTAATGTATTGTAATGTATTGTAATTTAATGTATTTTAATGTAATGTCATGTATTGTATTGCAATGTATTGTAATGTACTGTATTGTATTGTATTGTATTGTAATGTATTGTATTGTAATGTATTGTATTGTATTTTAATGTATTGTATTGTATTGTAATGTATTGTATTGTAATGTATTGTATTGTATTGTAATGTATTGTAATGTAATGTAGTGACTATCTTGACCATTTTCATTTAAATAATGTCTGTTTTAATTCGCTGAAGAGGAAACACAATGCTGATTGAGCTTATGGCCCACTGAGTATTGCAATATTTACACATTTGCAGAACTAAGAGCCGGTGTCTGTGGCAACATTCCCAGAAAGAAAAAAAAGCGACTTTACAGTTTTCCTCCATTATGCGCACAAAACAATGGAAGGATGCACACATGAATAAAAAGTGTTATTATGGAAGTTCGGACGAGACTCCAGACTGCTTGTGATGTCGTAAACGCAACATTATTGTATTATAATGCAATAATGTGTTCATCACTTTGAAGGGAGAGCTCATTTTAATTACTTTATATACAGCCGGTAATATATTCTATAATAATGGATCATCATTTATGAATTGATTATATTTTGTTTTGATAATCTGAATCTGAAGAGGAATTTTAAATGACAATATTTACCTTTGAGATTTAGTGAAGTAGAAATATAAAATAGCAGTAAATGGAAATACTCAAGTAAAGTACAAGTACCTCAGATTTATACTTAATTACAGTTCTTGGTGATGTTCCATGAGCGTTCCTGTGGAGATGAATATTTAAAAACTAAACAATAAGGAGCATAACACACACTAAGCATTCTTGGAGTAAATAAAAACCATGTAAGACAATAAAAGAAAACATATTAAAAATAATATATATATATATATATATATATATATATATATATATATATATATATATATATATATATATATTCACTGCAGTCAGCAACATTAAAATGCACCTTAAATCTCACTGAGTTCATAAGTGACTGTCTGTATTTGACGAGTTATGAGTGAGAACATGTGAACATATCATCTCCATGTATGTGTAAATCATACGAATATATGGAGGTAAAAGTAATGCGCCTTCTAATAATTGAATATAATAAAGTTCTCCGACCGGTGGACCTTAAGCCGATTGAAAGTGAGCCATTAAGTGTCCTTTAGAGTAATTACACTGAGAGCATAGTTGCTGTATTTAATGTTTGAGGAGGCATTACAACAGAGAAGCTAAATTACATTTTTGAATATAGAGCGAGGACGACTGTTGTAAGAGCTGCAGCCTCAGGTACTAAAGTTAAAGAACAGTTTGACTTCTCTAAAGTCGGGGAGGTCTTTCTCCACACAACCACAATGCATTGTGGGAGTCCAAAGAGGCGGGTCCAACATGCGACAGGAAGTGCAGAGGACAAACTGTAGTTTCTGAGATCTTTGTCCTTCAGGATAACAGAATGGTTTCCTCCCAGTTCAACGAATCATCATGACGACATCATACTAATATATACTTTAGGTTTAGACTACTAAACTACTAGTTAGGTTTAGACAACTAAACTACTAGTTAGGTTTAGACTAATAAACTACTATTTAGGTTTACACAACTAAACTACTAGTTAGGTTTAAACAACTAAACAACTAGTTAGGTTTAAACAACTAAACTACTCAGTTAGGTTTAAACTACTAAACTACTAGTTAGGTTTAACAACCTAAGCTACTAGTTAGGTTAAAACAACTAAACTACTAGTTAGGTTTATACAACTAAGCTACTAGTTAGGTTTAAACAACTAAACTACTAGTTAGGTTTAGACTACTAAACTACTATTTATGTTCAAATAACTAAACTACTAGTTAGATTTAAACAACTAAACTACTATTTTGGTTTAAACAACTAAACTACTCAGTTAGGTTTAAACTACTAAACTACTAGTTAGGTTTAAACAACTAAGCTACTAGTTAGGTTAAAACAACTAAACTACTAGTTAGGTTCATACAACTAAGCTACTAGTTAGGTTTATACAACTAAACTACTGGTTAGGTTTAGACAACTAAACTACTAATTAGGGTTAAACAACTAAACTACTAGTTAGGTTTATACAACTAAGCTACTAGTTAGGTTTATACAACTAAACTACTGGTTAGGTTTAGACAACTAAACTACTCATTAGGGTTAAACAACTAAACTACTAGTTAGGTTTAAACTACTAAACTACTAGTTAGATTAAAACAACTAAACTACTAGTTAGGTTTGTACAACTAAGCTACTAGTTAGGTTTAGACAACTAAACTACTAATTAGGGTTAAACAACTAAACTACTAGTTAGGTTTAAACTACTAAACTACTAGTTAGGTTTAGATAACAAAACTCAAAACTATTAGTTAGGTTTAAACAACTAAACTACTCAGTTAGGTTTAAACAACTAAGCTACTAGTTAGGTTTATACAATTAAGCTACTAGTTAGGTTCGAACAACTAAACTACTAGTTAGGTTTATACAATAAAGCTACTAGTTAGGTTTAAACAACTAAACTACTAGTTAGGTTTAAACAACTAAGCTACTAGTTAGGTTTATACAATTACGCTACTAGTTAGGTTCGAACAACTAAACTACTAGTTAGGTTTATACAATAAAGCTACTAGTTAGGTTTAAACAACTAAACTACTAGTTAGGTTTAAACAACTAAGCTACTAGTTAGGTTTATACAATTAAGCTACTAGTTAGGTTCGAACAACTAAACTACTAGTTAGGTTTATACAATAAAGCTACTAGTTAGGTTTAAACAACTAAACTACTAGTTAGGTTCATACAATTAAGCTACTAGTTAGGTTTAAACAACTAAACTACTAGTTAGGTTCATACAACTAAGCTACCAGTTAGGTTAAACAACTAAACTACTAGTTAGGTTCAGATACCTAAACTACTCTTTGTATGTTGGACTCTCCTCTGTCCTATCTTTGCGTTAGCGGTCTTTATTCTTCTGCGTTCCTCAGCTGATTCTCTTGAACTCAAACCAGTTTCCTGGTTAGTTGTTGACCCGTCCGCCTCCTTTCAACAAGTTGTTTCCGTTCCACAACAATACCTCCGTCGAGTTGTCTGCAGCTCAGCTCACCTGAAAGCTTCCTTTGAAAGATTTTAGTGGAGCTCTAAAATATCTGCAGTTTTTGGTTCCTATTTCCTTCCAGTATAAATTCACATTTGGCATCCTGAGAAGAATAATGGGCCGATAGGAAAGCACAATTTCCGATAATTTGTGTCCATTAAACTCAACGCTGTCGTTTCCTGCTGAGGCCGTTATTGGAGGAGGCCGCGCTCGGCTCACATTATGCATCCACAGAGTGTGTGCAGCGCTGTGGGCGCGCTCATGATTGTTATGGGATTCAATCAGAGGAATGGGATGCAGCCTCGTTCTGGTCTGTTTAACGCAGTAACTGCTGCCTGTCCACTCTGCACTTGTTTTTATTGAAAGTGATAAAAAAAAAAAACTAAAACATTGAAACGGTGAACAATGTTTCGAGATATTCTGAACTGAAACTGTGTTGGTCGTACGTCTTCCCGGTCAGTGAAGAATCCGTCCGTCCTCCATCCCGTGGATGAAGCACAGCCGGCGGGTCATTATCGCCAAATGAACCCCGACAGGGTGATTCAAGAGCCCGCCGGCTCGCTGTGCATTACCCCTTACATATATATCCTCTGTTCCATCAGCGAGGGGAGAAATACGGACCCAGTTAAAGCCGTAATGAGTCCGCTTTCCTCCGGCCTCGCTTCCCTTCACAGAGCTACGCTACATGAAAAGCTGTCGCTGCAACAAACTGATGTTTCTGAGCCCAACGTGATCAAATGAGCCGAATCCAACACATGCAGCAGAGTGTCACTGCTTTCCACAGCCGTCAACACCCCTTTTGTTCCCTTAATTTAGTCATGAAAAAAAGAGTATTTGATCTTCCAGAAGGCCGTGATGCAACATTCAGAGTTACAGGCAAACAATCTGTCGGCCGCCGTGTCTTCATTCCCTAGCGGACACTTGTTCTTTCTTCTTCTGATCTTTTCTGTCGTTATAAAAGAGTTTACTGCTTTTTTATCCGACGGTATGTAAAGCATCTTGAAATTCAAGGGCCAGTCCATTAAGTCCATTAAGTCCATTTTATTTACACAGCCCAATATCACAAATCACATATTTTGTTTTTACATTCTGTTCATTATACGACAGCTTCTCTCCTTTAGACCCTCGATCCAGATCAGGCACAAAATAAAACACTTTAAAAATGTTGGAGGAGTGATAAGCGATTCATTTGCGCTTCAATATATATATATATATATATATATATATATATATATATATATATATATCTTTCTTTTCATGTTTTTGTCAAGAATCAATGTGGATTTTCTTTTCACACCACAAATAAAAGCATGAACCAATCACATCGTGAGGAACGGGTTATATTTATATTTCTTGCCTTTGATATTTATATGAAACAAGATCACACGTTTAACTTTATTACTCCTGTCATCTTTGACAAAGGTTCTTCCATTTGGACCTTTCACAATAAAAGCCCTGGGCATATGTCATATTTCAACGTATCCTCATAGAACGATTTTGATAAAATATGTGTGCTCCTCATTTTGAATGTGCTTTCCTACAAAAATCCAGAAACATGAGTCAATTACCGCTTTTTAAATGAATACGGTCTCTTCAAAATAAACATAGTTTTAGATTGTGAAACATTTGGGTTTAGGCAACACAACTACTGAGTGAGGTTCAGGAAAAGAACATAGTTTGGGTTTAAATATTGACAGAAGGAAATAAATCCTCACTGACAGGAGGCTCGTTTGTTAGAGCGGCGCCTCGCCTGGAGTCCAGAGGGCAGCGGCGCAGCAGGAGGCGTTGACAATGAAATGAGATTAAGTCGGACAGTTTTCAGCTGCCTTCAAAGTATACACAGGAAGTCACAGAAAAAATGACTTCCTGTTAGTTCCGAACTTTTGTCTACTTGTAGTTTACTTGTAGCCTGGCGATAGCCAGGCGTTTCCCATCATGCACTGGGTCACACAGTCGTTGAGAGCTACTGCGGCTCCTGACTGAAATCGCCGGCCGCCTTGATCTCGTGAGACTATCGTTGACCACGTGTGCATGAAGTCGGACACAAATCTAACCAGCATGCATTGTGTGCCGATCGCCGGCGATCGATTCTGCGCAGAACTGACTCGTCTCCAACGAGCCTATCGTCTCTCGGGTGAAAGACACGTTATCGTGTCACTTCCTGTGTGGTCTTTATACTTCCTGGTTCAAGATTATGTGGATTACATACAAATTGATTTTGTGGCATTTCGACTCATTACAGCGTATTCAACTGTAAATAAAACTTCTCTGTGACGCTGGTGTAAACAACCTGACTTCTATATCTTCTCATGGTAAAGATATGATGAAGGTTTCCACATAAATATTAATATAGTTGAAGCTTCTTCTTCTTCTTCTTTTTCTTCTTCGTTTTCTGGCAGACGTCACCGTGCTGATGCATCAACTGCTTCCCAGAGACGACCACATTTAAAACACCGCTAATGATACGGGAGGAGAGGCCTTCTTCACCGTCGTGTTTAATTCATGGACATTTGCTTCGTCTTCCTCCCCCGAGAGGAAACCTCCCACCGAGACGTCTCGGTGTCAGTCAGCGCCGGGCCTCTGTAGAGTTAATGCTCAGTCTTATTAGACCGGACACTGCTCATAATTCTTCGTCTCTCACGGATGTTTAATTCATGTTTCCTCTCCGTCCGACACATTCAGCGTCATTTCAGCTCCAACAAAGAGCAGCTGCTAATGGTCCTTTCAGAGGGGAGGGCAGGAGGGAAGCTGGGAACCGCTGGGCGAGGACGAGGAAGAGGATGAGGATGAGGATGAGGACTGGGATGAGGACGAGGAAGAGGACGAGGACTGGGATGAGGACGAGGACGAGGAAGAGGACGAGGACTGGGATGAGGACCAGGATGAGGAAGAGGATGAGGACGAGGACTGGAATGAGGACGAGGAAGAGTAAGAGGAAGAGGATGAGGACGAGGACTGGGATGAGGACGAGGAAGAGGACTGGGATGAGGACGAGGACGAGGAACAGGAAGAGGATGAGGACGAGGACTGGGATGAGGACGAGGAAGAGGATGTGGACTGGGATGAGGACAAGGATTAGGAAGAGGACGAGGACGAGGAAGAGGATGAGGACTGGGATGAGGACGATGAGGGCGACGAGGACAACGAGGACGACAAAGACAAGGACCTTGTGGACGAGGACGAGGACGGGGAGGACGGGGAGGATGTCAAGAATGACGACGGCGAGAGGACCATGAGGACGACGAGGACCAGGAGGACCATGAGGACCATGAGGGCGACGAGGACCATGAGGACCATGAGGACGACGAGGACCATGAGGACCATGAGGACCATGAGGACCACGAGGACCACGAGGACCACGAGGACCACGAGGACCACGAGGACCACAAGGACCACGAGGACCACGAGGACGACGAGGACCATGAGGACCATGAGGATCATGAGGACCATGAGGACCATGAGGACCATGAGGACCATGAGGGCCATGAGGGCGACGAGGACCATGAGGACCATGAGGGCGACGAGGACCACGAGGACCATGAGGACCATGAGGACCATGAGGGCGACGAGGACCATGAGGACAATGAGGACAATGAGGACAATGAGGACCATGAGGGCCATGAGGGCGACGAGGACCACGAGGACCAAAAGGACCATGAGGACCATGAGGACCATGAGGACCATGAGGACCATGAGGACCATGAGGACCATGAGGGCGACGAGGACCACGAGGACCATGAGGACCACGAGGACCACGAGGACCACGAGGACCACGAGGACCACGAGGACCATGAGAACCATGAGGACCATGAGGGCGACGAGGACCATGAGGACAATGAGGACAATGAGGACCATGAGGACCATGAGGACCATGAGGGCGACGAGGACCATGAGGGCCATGAGGGCGACGAGGACCATGAGGGCCATGAGGGCGACGAGGACCACGAGGACCACGAGGACCACGAGGACAATGAGGACTATGAGGACCATGAGGACCATGAGGACCATGAGGACCATGAGGGCGACGAGGACCATGAGGACCATGAGGGCGACGAGGACCACGAGGACCATGAGGACCATGAGGGCGACGAGGACCATGAGGACCATGAGGACCATGAGGGCCATGAGGGCGACGAGGACCACGAGGACCACAAGGACCATGAGGACCATGAGGACGACGAGGACCATGAGGACCATGAGGACCATGAGGACCATGAGGACCATGAGGACCATGAGGACCATGAGGACGACGAGGACCATGAGGACCATGAGGACCATGAGGACCATGAGGACCATGAGGACCATGAGGACCATGAGGACGACGAGGACCATGAGGACTATGAGTACCATGAGGACCATGAGTACCATGAGGACCACGAGGACGAGAAAAACTGTTTCTGCTGATTTGCTCACGTCGTCTTTCACACCAGCCCTGCAATATTAACACAAATCATGCGTGTGGCGCACTGACATGAATATGACATCACACTCATCAAACTGGGGCCTTTCTTCTTGAACTGGGAGATTGGAGAAGAGAGACTTTTGTTCTGCGAGCAAAGCAGGAAGTCAGGTGACGTAAAGCTGAGGAGCCTAAACCTGCATTCATGAAGGGATATTATTCTAGCAGAATCGTCTCTGTGCATCTTCGCCTCTTTTTATTGTTATAATTGTACATATATGCATGTTTTAATGCCTTGAAGACGCATTCTTTCAATACACCCTCCTCACTGACGCACTCTCACGTCTCCCTCATGAAGTTGGAAGGAGGAAAGTTGCAGAAGGAGAAGCAGCTTTTCAACCCTTCTTTTCCACCTGGTTTGCTCGGCCGCGTTCTCCCAGAGGGCCGAGGGGCTGCTGCTGCCGATCCACGCCGCCTCCTCCGTCACTCACATGTGGACGGCGGTGGCGGCTCAAACCCGACCAAAGCCTCTCAATCTCTGCAGAAACTTATTATATTCTCTCCACGTGGGCAGGCGTACTTTCTCGGGCTGCTGGACGGATCTCTCCGGGGAGCAGAGGAAGCAGCCGGGGAGGAATCTAATAAGAAAAATACGAGAAAAGGCTTCTCAGCCGTTTCTCCTTTTTGACTGATATATAATCTACCGTTATTATATAATGTCACCTGTATATAATCCAGCGGGTTCTGGGTCTACCTCAGGGCCTCCAGGAGGGTCCGGATCAGGTGCTGATCCTTCACCTTTCTAAAGGGAAGGCTCAGCGTCTCCACTCTGATCCCCATTGAAGCTCAAAGAACCGGTGAGTTGAGAGTTTGGTCTTCCAGCTCAGCTCCCTCCGGCCCGGCTGCTCTCCTCCAGCACTAACTAGCTGGACCTTTAAAAGACTGATCGAAGATATCCCAGGACAGTATTTGGCATGTTATCCACGTAATGAAGAGTGAGGAAGTGTAAAGACCAGAGAGGGAGGGAGCGGAGGAGGACGGTTCGATCCTCGCGTGAAACGAGAAGTTCATTTATCTGTCGCGTAACTTTGCGTAAAGCAGTGGTTCTCAAACTGTGGAGGTATTACAGGTGGGGCACGGGGGGGAGATTTGTTTTCTTCTCTTTTTAAATATTGTTTTTATAATCCTTCATGGGGAAATTATTGTCTGCATTTGACTCATCCTCACACATATCTGCACTCATTTTGTTTTGTTTGACACAAGTTGAACGTTACGATGATCTTATATTTAGTGCAAAACAGGTTAATTGCAGCCCACAATTGGCAATTTGTTTGCCAAATATTAGATTTTTTTTGCACAGATAGAACTTTATTTGCATTGTTCTAACAAAGTGATTGCACATGTTATTAATTTTTGTCTGATGGAGCAATCTGGTTTACTTGAAAGTGATTTAAATTCCCCCAGGCACATGAACACATTTGAGAACCACTGGCATGAAGCAACATTGTTGTAGTTCATTTACAAACGGGGATCCATCATTTATAAAGTATGAAAACCAAAGTTCATTAATCCAGAATGAAACATTTCTAACTGTGTTTATGGATTGAGTTACTAATGAGTGTTCATGTTGGAACAATGCTTTATAAATGCTGAACTCAGTGTTTATTCATGCTTTACTAATGCTAAACAGTGTGTATTATAAAGTGCTACTAAGGTTTTCAACCCAAACGATGACCTTTTTTCAGAAACAAATAACAATGAAGTGTCTTGAAATTCTTGAACACACCGCATGATGATGATGAGAGAATCGATCTTAAAAACTAGTTTGGAATAAAGATCGCCATCAGTGGAAAGAATTTCAGCTCTTGAGGTTAAACATGAATAAACAGTGGGGTGGTCCTTTAAATGAGCATTTCTAATGTAACACACACACACACACACACACACACACACACACACACACACACACACACACACACACACACACACACACACACACACACACACCGGTCTCTGTCAATAAGTGACATTTTCCATCACAGCGTTTTCTCTTTTAACATTAAATCATAATAATTCAAAAGCAGCCGGATGAGTCGGAGCCTCAAAGCGAGCGGCTGCTTTCACTTGGAGTTTTGCTGACATCTCACCGAGAGTCTCTGGTTTTTAAAGTTTAAACACAGACGTGCGCCTTCCTCGGTTCACTTTCTGAATATTTTAAAGGGGAACTTCACAGGAGCCGGATGAAGGTGAGAGGCTGCTGCCACCCAGATTAAACAGAAAGCATTAAACCCGAGTTAACACCGACTCTGCCTCCGCGCAGGTGTGAGGGTTTTAATCCGAGGCCGGATTCCCAGATAGCTCTGCCTTTGTCCCCGACTTTAAGCGTCCGTGCACCTGTCGAGGGAGAAAAAGTTTTAATTAGGCCAAAAAAATAAAATAAACTTCTCATGTTCTGCTTCATAACCAGAAACAGGAAGTGGAGATCCACGTTTTCCCAAAGACAATAAGATAAAGAGCAGCGCCCTTCAAGGAGCCTCAGCGGTGATGAATCACCACCAGAGAGGGGAGAGGAGTCGGCTCTCACTGAGCGCGTGCAGACCGCCGATCACCGATTAGCATCTTCAGAGAGGACAGGAGAGGACAGGAGAGGACAGGAAAGGACAGGAGAGGACAGGACAGGAGAGGAGAGGAGAGGACAAGAGAGGAGAGGACAGGAGAGGAGAGGAGAGGAGAGGACAGGAGAGGACAGGAGAGGACAGGAGAGGACAGGAGAGGACAGGAAAGGACAGGAGAGGACAGGAAAGGACAGGAGAGGAGAGGAGAGGACAAGAGAGGAGAGGACAGGAGAGGACAGGAGAGGAGAGGAGAAGAGAGGAGAGGACAGGAGAGGAGAAGAGAGGAGAAGAGAGGAGAGGAGAGGAGAAGAGAGGAGAGGAGAGGACAGGAGAGGACAGGAAAGGAGAGGAGAGGAGAAGAGAGGAGAGGAGAGGAGAAGAGAGGAGAGGAGAGGACAGGAGAGGACAGGAAAGGAGAGGAGAGGAGAGGAGAGGAGAGGACAAGAGAGGACAGGAGAGGAGAGGAGAAGAGAGGAGAGGACAGGAGAGGACAGGAGAGGACAGGAGAGGACAGGAGAGGACAGGAAAGGACAGGAGAGGACAGGAAAGGACAGGAGAGGAGAGGAGAGGACAAGAGAGGAGAGGACAGGAGAGGACAGGAGAGGAGAGGAGAAGAGAGGAGAGGACAGGAGAGGAGAAGAGAGGAGAAGAGAGGAGAGGAGAGGAGAAGAGAGGAGAGGAGAGGACAGGAGAGGACAGGAAAGGAGAGGAGAGGACAGGAGAGGAGAAGAGAGGAGAAGAGAGGACAAGAGAGGAGAGGAGAAGAGAGGAGAGGACAGGAGAGGAGAAGAGAGGAGAAGAGAGGAGAGGAGAGGAGAAGAGAGGAGAGGAGAGGAGAAGAGAGGAGAGGAGAGGAGAAGAGAGGACAGGAGAGGACAGGAGAGGAGAAGAGAGGAGAAGAGAGGACAAGAGAGGAGAGGAGAGGAGAAGAGAGGACAGGAGAGGACAGGAGAGGAGAAGAGAGGAGAAGAGAGGACAGGAGAGGAGAAGAGAGGACAGGAGAGGAGAAGAGAGGACAGGAGAGGAGAAGAGAGGACAGGAGAGGACAGGAAAGGACAGGAAAGGAGAGGAGAGGAGAGGAAAGGACAGGAGAGGACAAGAGAGGACAGTAGAGGAGAGGAGAGGAGAAGAGAGGAGAGGACAGGAGAGGAGAGGAGAGGACAGGAAAGGACAGGAGAGGAGAGGAGAGGAGAGGACAGGAAAGGACAGGAGAGGAGAGGAGAGGAAAGGACCAGAGAGGAGAGGACAGGAGAGGATAGGAGAGGAGAGGAGAGGAGAAGAGAGGAGAAGAGAGGAGAAGAGAGGACAAGCGAGGACAAGAGAGGAGAGGACAAGAGAGGAGAGGACAAGAGAGGAGAGGACAAGAGAGGACAAGAGAGGACAAGAGAGGAGAGGACAAGAGAGGAGAGGAGAGGACAAGAGAGGACAAGAGAGGAGAGGAGAAGAGAGGAGAGGACAAGAGAGGACAGGAAAGGACCAGAGAGGAGAGATGAGGACAGGAGAGGACAGATGAGGAGAGGAGAGGACGAGGCGCCGTCAGACCATCAGGCGGTTCCTCACCTCCGTCTCGAGTGTTCGTGGTGAATCAGCTAAGTTTAAGCAGCGCCTCCTAAATAATTACACAGAAGGTCAGCTGTGAACCGACTCAACCCAGCAAGATGAAGAGAAGAGGAGACGGGGAGACGAGGAGATAAGGAGACGAGGAGATAAGACGATTAGGACACAAAGTGCTGAGGAGACAAACTGGCTGAATAGGGGAGGAGACAAAGAGATGAAGAGGCAAGGTAACAAAGAAAGGAGGAGATAAAGAGACCAGGAGACGAGGAAACAAAGAAATGCCGAGACTAGGAAAGGAGGAGACGAAGAGGAAAGGAGACATTGAGATGAAGAGTTGAGGAAACAAAAGTGTTGAGGAGACCAGGTAGAAGAAGAGACAAGGGACCAAAGAGATGAATAGACAAGAAGACAAGGAGACAAAGAGATGAGGAGACAAGGGGATGAGGAGACCAGGAATGAAGAGAAGAGGAGACAAGGGAACGAGGAGACCAGAAGATAAAGAGGAGAGGAGACAAAGCGATGAGGAGACCAGGAGATGAAGAGAAGAGGAGACAAGGCGATGAGGAGACCAGGAGATAAAGAGGAGAGGAGACAAGGCGATGAGGAGACCAGGAGATGAAGAGAAGAGGAGACAAGGCGATGAGGAGACCAGGAGATGAAGAGAAGAGGAGACAAGGGGATGAGGAGACCAGGAATGAAGAGAAGAGGAGACAAGACGATGAGGAGACCAGGAGATGAAGAGAAGAGGAGACAAGGCGATGAGGAGACCAGGAGATAAAGAGGAGAGGAGACAAGGCGATGAGGAGACCAGGAGATGAAGAGAAGAGGAGACAAGGGGATGAGGAGACCAGGAATGAAGAGAAGAGGAGATAAGACGATGAGGAGACCAGGAGATGAAGAGAAGAGGAGAGAAGATGATGAGGAGACCAGGAATGAAGAGAAGAGGAGATGAAGAGAAGAGGAGATGAAGAGAAGAGGAGACCAGGAATGAAGAGAAGAGGAGATAAGACGATGAGGAGACCAGGAGATGAAGAGAAGATGAGACCAGGAATGAAGAGATGAGGAGACAAGGGGATGAGGAGACAACATCCTTATATTGTATATCATATTTATTTAGTGTTTAATTATTTTAGTGTTGGCTTTGAGGCTTTTATTGTGAAGCAGCCGCAGGAAAACACAACGTCAGCGCAGGCCTTCAAAATAAAAGCCCGGTGACCATCTGCTCCTTTGAAAGCAGCAGCTGATCGTCTCGCTCTTTTTCTTTTTTTTTAACCTCATGAATAATAATAAAAAACCAAGAGCTGAATTATTAATGCAGATTTTTGCACACAATCTGCAGGGCCCATTATCCTGATCCGTGACGGATCTCATTTTATTCTGACAGATTAGATGGATCCACACTTCCGCCCGTTGGACCTCCAGGTGATTACAGAAAGATAATCTGAGTCTGAGAAGGTTAGAGGGAAACGTTTCCATATGAATGAGACCGAGCTTTGTTTTTCTCCGAAGGCGGAAATGTCAGCTTCCCCCTGTGGAAGGATAATCTTTAAGGGGGGGGCACCCCGAGGCCACGCCCCCTCCAGAGGCCACGCCCCTCCCTCTGTAAAAGGTCGGGTTCAGACACGCTCAGGTATCACTTTCCTCCTGGAGCCCACCAGGTGATCCTCTCTCCAGCTGCAGACGCTCGTTCCTTCGCTTTCATTCACACAACGCAGAGATGAATAAATACAATGAAGCCGAGAAGCAACACAAAACACCCAGAATGCACCTCTCTGAGATGAACTCAAGTGACGTTAACAGACTTTAATTCACCAACAGCCTTAAAGGCTTAATGGAGGGAGATACTCTGATAATACTTTATTCTTTAGGGAAACACATAAATACATGCATTTGAGTTCTGACTTCCTGGGAAATACAATTACTATTGATAATAATAATAATAATAATAATAACAATAATAATAATAATAATAATAATAATAATAATAATAATAATACAAAGAAGGACTTTATTTCACTAGAGGGCGTCTCATGGAGCAAAGGTCACGAGGTCAGGAACATTAATTTTACAAATTAATAATCTGATTAAGTAGAACCACTTAATACCCCAAGAGACAAGGAGACAAGGAGACAAGATACTGAAGACACAAGGAGACGAAGAGACAAGGAGACAAGTAGCTGATGAGACAAGGAGACAAGTAGCTGAAGAGACAAGGAGATAAAGAGACAAGGAGATAAGTAGCTGAAGAAACGAGGAGACAAGGAGATACGTAGCTGAAGAGACAAGGAGACAAGTAGCTGAAGAGACAAGGAGATAAAGAGACAAGGAGATAAGTAGCTGAAGAAACGAGGAGACAAGGAGATACGTAGCTGAAGAGACAAGGAGACAAGTAGCTGAAGAGACAAGGAGACAAGTAGCTGAAGAGACAAGGAGACAAGTAGCTGAAGAGACAAGGAGATGAAGAGACAAGGAGACAAGTAGCTGAAGAGACAAGGAGACAAGTAGCTGAAGAGACAAGGAGATGAAGAGACAAGGAGATGAAGAGACAAGGAGACAAGTAGATGAAGAGACAAGGAGACAAGGAGATGAAGAGACAAGGAGATGGAGAGACAAGGAGACAAGGAGATAAAGAGACAAGGAGACAAGGAGATGAAGAGACAAGGAGACAAGGAGATGAAGAGACAAGGAGACAAGTAGCTGAATAGACATGGAGATGAAAAGACAAGGAGACAAGGAGACAAGTAGCTGAATAGACAAGGAGTCAAGGAGATGGAGAGACAAGGAGACAAGTAGCTGAATAGACAAGGAGATAAAGAGACAAGGAGACAAGGAGACAAGTAGCTGAAGAGACAAGGAGACAAGTAGCTGAAGAGACAAGGAGACAAGGAGATGAAGAGACAAGGAGACAAGTAGCTGAAGAGACAAGGAGATGAAGAGACAAGGAGATGAAGAGACAAGGAGACAAGGAGATGAAGAGACAAGGAGACAAGGAGATGAAGAGACAAGGAGACGAGGAGTTTTACACAGTCTTTATTTTCTTAATGTAGAAGTATTATTTATATCTGTTTATTTCATTAATATTCATTTCTGTGAATCAAACAACGCAAAAGCCTCAAATGAAACTGGAACAACGTTCAAGTCTCAGCTCACAATAACCTGAATCTTTGCGGTTCATTAATTTAAAGGTTTGTGCATAACTGAACCTTTTAAATGAAATGTAAAATCTTGAAAGTTAATTTTGTTTCATTGAGAGATTTCCTTCAGACTTCAGGTGAAGTGAACCCTTTGGACTGAACCGTCTCCTCTACAGGCTTCCTCTATTTGTGATGAACGACACCTGTTCAGCTGAACTTTACCGAGACACAAAGAGCAGCTCTCATTTCCACCGGGGATACCAGGACACACGCTCGCCTCCTCGTCTCCTCGCCTCCTCGCCTCCTCGCCTCCTCGCCTCCTCGTCTCCTTTCATTGATGCTTTTCAGGTTTTATTTTGTTTTATTTTGTTCTCTGTTCTCCTCTTCCTCCCGGGAGACGCTTCCTCTCTGGGATCTGATTTGTCATGGGAGTTTAACAGCGACTGTGATCACACACACACACACACACACACACACACACACACACACACACACACACACACACACACACACACACACACACACACACACTTGTTTCACTGGTTTCTTGGATGTGTTTGTCTTTTTGTCTGTTTTATGTCATCGTGATGATTTTAATCATTTTATTTGAAGACGTCACCTGGAACTCACCGTCACTTTAAATATGTTTTAAAGCATTTTATAATTAATGGATAGAAAGTGATCTGTGTTCTCTCACTGCTACGAATTCACTCCGAGCTCCTGGTCTCCTTGTCTCTTCCTCCCCTGGTCTCCTCATCTCCTCGTCTCCTTGTCTATTCATCTCCTTGTCTCCTTATCTCCTCAGCTCTTTGTCTCTTCTTCTCTTCCTCTCTTCATATCCTTGTCTATACATCTCCTTGTCTCCTTGTCTCTTTAGCTTCTTGTCTCCTCTCCTTCTCTCTTCTATGTTTTTTTTTATAGTTTTCTTAATTTCATTGTTTTTATTGTTTTATTTTATGCACCTTGCAGTCAAATTCCTCGACGGACCCGACTGTGGCGCTTGGTTTTGGTCTTGTTCCTGGTGGACTGGTCTTGGTCCTGGTGGACTGGTCTTGGTCCTGATGGACTGGTCTTGGTCCTGGTGGAGCGGTCTTGGTCCCGGACCCGGAGCCCGGACCCGGAGCCCGGACCCGGAGCCCGAACCCGGAGCCCGGAGCCCGGACCCCGGAGCCCGGAGCCCGGACCCCGGAGCCCGGACCCCGGAGCCCGGAGCAGGAGCCCGGACTCGGAGCCCGGAGCCCGGAGCCCGGAGCAGGAGCCCGGACCAGGAGCCCGGAGCCCGGAGCCCGGAGCCCGGAGCAGGAGCCCGGACCAGGAGCCCGGACCCGGAGCCCGCTCGTCTTCATCACAGGAAATCATCAGCCTTTAATAGTTTTTTAATGAGTTTGTGGAATGCACTCTGGTGACAGTCTAATAAAGGACGAGCTCCTTGCGGAGGCTCGGGCTGAATAATGCAGAAGGGCAGAGGTAGCGCTAATGAAAAGATGATGAGAGGCATTCCTGGGAGGAGGGGGAAGGAAAAGTTGAAAGAGAGGCCCAATTAATCTTCATGTGCTTACAGAGGAAATTAAACAAACGCGGGAAAAGAAAAAGGCCGAGCGAGAGAATGCCGGTTTGATGGACCTGCAGCTGGAGGAGGGGAACAAAGAGACTCTGAGATCCACTTTAAAGATTCCAGGGAACGAGGAAAAGAAAAGGAAAAAGCCATCGAGAGGAAACTTCAGAAAACCCCCAGAAACTAAAGAAGACGAGGAAAGGAAGCATCTTGCTTGTGTGTAAGTGGATGAGGAGGCAAGGAAAGAACAGGAGCAGAGGTAAGGAGGGATCTGAGGAGAAGAGAAGGAAAGGAGGAGCTAAAGTAAACTGTTCGGGGCTGGGAAAGGACACAAGGAATCAGAAAGGAGGATGTGATGAAGGAAACAAGAAAGATAGAAACAGAAGGAGGATGTGTGAAAGTGTCAGAACTGTGGAGGTAGGAAAGGTAATAAGGAGGGAGGAAATAGACGGGAGGAAAAGATGGAGCGAAGGAGTGTGGAAACAAAAGGAGGAAGAAGGAAGGAAAGAAGATTATCGAAGTAGGGAAGAGGAGTGGAAGAAGGTAAGGAGAGGAGGAGGTAGGAAAGGAAACAAAGAGGCAGACAGGAAGGTGTCGGTTTTGTGAAGGAAGGAAGGAAGGAAGGAAGGAAGGAAGGATCTGTGTGTGCTCTCACATTTTCACAACTGACTTCCTCCCAACATCAAACATTAGTTCAGCTCCTCTGGTTTCTATCAAGGAAATGTTTATCACTTTATCTCCTCTCTCTCTCCCTCTCTCTCTCCCTCTCTCTCTCCCTCTCTCTCTCTCTCCCTCTCTCTCTCTCTCTCCCTCTCTCTCTCCCTCTCTCCCTCTCCCTCTCTCTCTCTCTCTCCTTCTCTCTCTCTCGC